>NC_137464.1:12036774-12636774 GCF_964235325.1 Thermobia domestica | reverse complement strand
CATGACAAGTGTCTGAATTTCAATAGTGAAAATATTGAAAACTAGTATCAACTATGCTGTACCTGTGACAAAAGGGTTTCAAGGTCATTGTGCCTTCTTTGTCCTTACCACCTTACGAAAACTTGACTTCTGAATACGCCTCGTACAAATGAGGTGTGACAAAACTATGAATCTGCAATACTTACTTTCAATTCATTCTGTTTTATTTTTTACTTTTTAAAGAAATCCGTATAACATGAAATGAAACCTTCAAGTGATATTTTTAATTTCGCAGACGTAACTTTATATTTTTAAAGAATACGCGTTGTAACAAATTGTGAATGTACAATACTTAACTCTGAATTTATTCTCAAATGTATTACTTTATTTTCTCTGTGTAAGTATCTTTTTGTGTGGAATTTATGTAGTGAAATAAAGGACACATTAACGAAATATGAAACTTCCAAGTGACATTTTGGTATGTGAATATAATAATGTTTCTTTTTAGACAGTAGATGTGTGGGGTATAAAAACTGAAATAATTTTCAGATATGTTGCCTTACTAGTCAGTGAAGTAAAATTAAAAATAATAAAATGTTGGAATGAAGTTCATTAGCTATGATTAATACACTCTCATGAAATACCACCCATTATCAATGTCACTACTACTACAATATGTCTATAAAATAATAGTGAGCTTTTAAATAGTCATAGTTTTGCAACAAAGAATGGTAGAGAGATGAACTATACGTCAAATTAACGAGAAACTCTCCAAGTTTATGTATGCAAAGGTTTACGAGCAGACGCCAACAGGCTTGAAGGCCAAAGAAGTAAATACGTTCAGGAAGGCAAAGAGGTAAATACGTTCAGGAAGGCATCGGTTTCTGATGAAACGATTGAAACTGTGCGAACAAGTTTCTTGTGTGGTTGGAAGAAATCAGTGCGGAAGTGTTCTAGTGAGTTAGACATTCCTAAACTGTTGAAAATGTGTTAAGAAAAACGGTTACGTTATACTATAACAAAAACTTTATCCACACGACAAAATTGAAAGATTTGACTTGGCTAGTTATTCTGTATACATTACAGCACGGTGAACATTTTTTAAGCAAGTATATTTTCAGTAATGAAACAACGTTTCATGCTTCTGGATGAGCACATTAGATCAATGTTAATATACAGTGTACTGAACCTCTACATATCCATTATGGAACATGAGAGTGATATTGAGAAAGTGAATACAAGAGACTGTCTATCGTCTTGACGTTTGCAGAGCAATTAACGGAGCACAATCGAAGTCTACTGAATCAGTAAGATAATTCGAGAGTTTCTCTTTAGTTTGCCATTATTTTACAGAAACATTCACCATTATTTTACGGACACACTGTATTCTGCAACTACGGTATATGGGTGTTAAGTGGAGACTAATGCTTTGAATCTCACTTTTAAAAAAAGCAATATGACTACAATACCTTGGGAATCGATGTATTAAGACACACACTACAACAACCTATGTCCTGCAATTTATATTAGGTTGTCTAAAAATTATTGAGTCTTCGGATATCAAAATTGGGAATACATTTATTGTGATTTGAAAATAACATTATCAAACCACACACGCACCATTTTGTTCCATGTTCTGCCATTTTCTCGGGAACACCATAACTCAGTCGCTCCTGTTATTTCCGGTCAAAAAATTGTGACACGTGATTTTCACATACCTCATTTAAAACTAATTTAACTAAATTCAGGGAGATCAGCAGAGACTCAAACAAATGACAGTCTGATATAGCCAGGTCAGGCTACATGGTAGATTCATTAGAACCCTCCCAGTTAGTTCTCTCAACTTCTAACGGCCATTAAAGATGTATGCGGTCTGACGTTGTCAGCGTGGTATACGATACCCTTTTTATTGACCATTTCCAGCCGTTTCTTTTGAATTTCTATGTGAACTCGAGCTGTCAACATTACAGGTCCCAGTCTATTGTTCTGCTCGGCGGCAACCGCTTGTGTTCCCCGATGCCCTTCTGATCCCACCACAAGCACAGCATAACCTTTCTGGGCGTCAGTGTCGAGTTTCCCAGCCTGTAGAGCCTCTCACTTCACGCACGATCTTTTAGCACACTGTTGTCATAAGTTAGTCACCTGTCACTACTTGTGATCAACAGCTTCCAACATGGTTTGAGTTCGTTATATTTCAGTAGAGATTCGCGGATAGAAATTCGATCGAGTACATTTTTGGAGTTAGATCATACGGCACAAAAGCATCGAGCTTTTCTTCTGTAGTCACCTTTCTTCAAATAGTGAAACACTATTTGGTGAAGGATAATTAGATCATGGGCGAGTCAGGATTGCTTACATACCGGTCTTGCTCGACTTTTGCCGGAATATCACCCACTTTGATGTGATTGGTCACCCACTGTGAGGAGCATCTTGGACTTCGAAATTTCCAGAAGGAAAGCGACGGAATCTCTTTTGGCTGTTGCTTTGGCATAACGTATTTTGCCCATAAAGAGCATAAATTGGTTCACGGGTCTATGCTGCATTTAGGCCTTCATCGAAATAAAATTATAAAACATAACGCACTTTTGTGAAATGTTCGTTTATCTCCACGGCACAATATCTTACATCTGTTTACAAGAATCCAACAGTGTTTGCACATCTATTAGCTCCAACTCTTAGCTGTCAAATTACGTTAAACCTGATCCGCTGCGACTCATATATTCTAAGATCTGGAACACTAACGCAAACTCGTACGCAAAAGGGTTACTACTTTTTAAACCTAATACAGGGTGTCTACTAAAATTCCAAAATGAAATTTCGTGACCTTTCCTTTACCAAACCATTAAATTTTGTAACATTCTCAAGTGCGAATTTGGGTGCGAATTAAACTGAGTTTTCATGCATGCGATAGTAGCATGCTTTGCTTGCGATTTGGTAGCGTCTAAAGCCGACTATAAACATTGTTGTTAAATTTTTACGTTTTATAGAACGAAATTTTCCAGTCTGTACTTATATTTGTACAGATAAAAAAAATTCGTGACCCAAAAGCTACATTTCATGACCTTTCCTTGACTTTCATGACCATTTTCTCATTTCGTGACTTTCGTGACCGATATACACCCTGTAATATTAAGTTTGTATTTAGATATTTTTGAGAGGTAGTTCTAGCCCTTACCCCAATACAAATCTCTTGGATACAGATTTGATTTGTGTACAGAAAACAATTAAAACCCTTGCAAATAGGAACTAAATTACTACACTACATCCCAGATTTACTACAATGACTTCACTTTCCAACTAGGGTGCAAGTAAAAAAGTGAATCCTTACCTACAGGAATCTCTCATACACTCAGGATTTTGACACCTGAAAACATTATCTCCGTGTGGAAGAATGGTGGCGAAATCACAAAACGGACACATTTCTAGATCTTCTATGCCTGCAGCTTTTACTTCCTCCAACTGTCGCCGCTGCACAGCTCGTGAAAATACTGTTGGTTTTAGAACACTCTGCAAAGACAAAAGTTCTCGATTAACTCAATTTCATATTTAAAAATCACAGTTCAAGACAAGTTGATTTTCCAGCAATTCTTTCTTCAAGAATTATTTAAGGTGGGTGCAAAGACTCTACCATTTCAAATAGATGGCAGGACATTTCTCCTCTTTTTCCTATGAATGTCATTAAGGAGCGATAATATTTACAGCAATTTAACTGAATTAAAGAGACGAATAACCGATATTTGTCGAAAGATAACTTGGATATACGACGGAGGACCCAAAATTAACCGGAAACGTACTCCTGCGCAAGGTGTACGAGGTTGTACCGTTAGGACGATGTGGAAAGACCTGTTCTGTGTCAGTATAGCAAGTGGCTTCAACTGACGACGACGCGTGTGGTTTCTCTGGCAGTTCTGTATGTATGTCTGTAGTGTACTCATGACACAAAGAAATGACAAATCCTCACAAACAACGTGCGGCTATGAAGTTTTGTTTTTTACTCGGCAAGAAAATAGCAGAAACTGTTAAGATGATGCAAACAGTTTACAAAGAACAGATTTCAGTAAAACGCAAGTTTACGAATGATTTGCTCGCTTTAAAACGGGGGGAAATGACCACTGAAGATAAGGCCAGTACTGTCATTCTTCCAGCGCGCGAACCGAGGACAACATCGCCAAAATCCGTGATCTCATCTCAGTTTCTGCTGCGCTGTTGTCGAGTAAGAAACAAACTTCACAGTCGCACGTTGTTCGTGAGAATCTGTCATTTTTTCATGTCACGACTACACTACAGACATACACTCAGAACTGCCAGAGAAACCACACGCGTCGCTTTCGGTTGACGCCACTTGGCATACTGACTCAGGAGAGGTCCTCTCACAACGCCCTAGCGGCGCAAACCTCGTACTACAAGTACGGCATGCGCAGGAATACGATTCCGGTTATTTCTGCGTCCGCCCTCGCATATATATATATATATATATATATATATATATATAGTGGCGGATCCAAGGGGGGCTATAGCCCCCCCCCCCTTGACGCTCGGGTATACACTGGATACAATGGACTTCAATCCTGCTTTACAATGGATAAAACGGCAAAATACGGTTTAGCCCCTCCCTTGATCATATCCTGGATCCGCCCCCATATATATATATATATTTCAGATTAATAATTCGTGTGATCTGAAACTATTTTCTTTTATTCATTATCAAGCACATTTAATTTTACTATTCACGAACATGTTTCTAATAATGAGACAATTTCGACAAAGAAAGATACAAGATATTAGGAAAGTGCACGAATTATTCTCTGATTATTAATTTGTAGCAAAAAACCGTAGCAGTTTGACAGATTCTAGCTCACATTTCATGGTAGTAGAATCCAAATGTTTTACCGCTCTTAAAAAATTCTTGATATGGTTGGGTATCAAGATTTTTTTAAGGATAGTAGCAATGGTATAAGGAAAATGCTAATAGTATGATATACAACACTATTACAGATGCATCTATGGTATTTTATACTCATGATCTAACTATAATTATTTTGTTGTATACTTTCAAGGAATTTCAGTTTCTTATATATACGTACAGACATCAATTTAAAAGAAACAAACATTGCCATTTAAATACCAAATCAGTCATATATTAATGAAAGGAGGGAACAATCGTTTTTTTTTTTTCCGCATTAGATTCTCTGTAGGTGCAGATTCAATAATACATAAAGAGTGAAAAAATGAATGACTAGACCGGGAAAACTCGCAGTCTTCAGCATACTGTGGCGATGCGTTAACTATTACGCTACCCACTCCGCCTCGCAGAACAGCCATACATTCTAGAATATATGGACTAGATTGTCCACGCACAGCAGCTAAGCTGTGGTACAAATCATGTGGTCTGAGTGTAGAGCAACGACTTCAGAAGTGAGAGAATATATAGCTATTCTGGGAGCTGGACTGGGTAGTGTAGTGGTTAACGTACTGGCACAGTATGACGAAGATCCTGGGTCTGAGTTCGGTCCAGTCATTTACTTTTTCACACTTTATGTGCTACCAAATCAGTCATGTTTGTGTTTTCATGCGCTGTTTTTCGAGATATTTAAAAGCTATTACAAGAAACATAGAGGAGAGTAAAATTAATTTCAAATAATGATACTTGTTACTGGCAACTTATCGTTATATATACTTGCAATCAAGGTAGAAAATAATTACTAATTGTTTAAATTCGTAACAATGCATTTATTTCGTTGATAACTGCAACTTTCTTCTCAAAATCGCGTTAATAAAGAATATCTCGACTTTGATGAACTGAAGGTGGTGGGATAAAACTGAAGAAATCCGAGCTAAATCAGAGGCATGATGATGTCCACTGCAATCTTAAGTGGCCTAGGATCTAATTAGGCCACTTTGCACCAGAGATAACCCTCTCTCACTGAGTTATCTTTGGCAAAAGGGAGTAAAATGAGATTATAAAGCAGCAGTGAGATCACCAGCTTCACCTAGTTATACAGGGTGTTTCAAAATGACACCGACAACGTTTGGGAGGTCAAGTTTAGACAAAAAGTTACTTACCACCACACCAAGTTAAGACAAAAAGTATAGACCACCATGGATGCACAAATGCTTCCTTTCGGAGTTATAGGCTGCCGAAAACATGAAGAAATGAATTTTAAAGGTCCATAGCTTCAATACTATGAGACTTACCGTAGTCGGATCAAGACTTCACTTAGGAACTAACATATGCTCTATCCAAAAATATATGTTTCAGAATCCTCAGGTACTCACGCAACAATTTTTATAGAGAGAGTACGGCCATGTAATATGAAGTACTCATCAAATATCTCTATAAAGTTGTTGCGGAAGTACTGCAGGATTCTGAAACTTGGATATTTGGAGAGGCCATATAGTAGTTCCTAAGTAAAGTCTTGACCCGACTACGGTATGTCCCATTGTATTGAAGCTATGGACCTTTATATTTCATTTTTTTCGTTTTCGGCAGGCTATAACTCCGAAGGGAAGCATTTGCGCACCCACGTTGCTCTATATTTTTTGTCTTATGTTGGTGTCAGGAATCACTTCCCAAACGTTATCTGTGTTGCTTTGAAACACCCTGTATATGCTATAATAAAAAAAAAATAAATAAATAAAAAATGAAACCATACTGCACATAAAACTAGTAAGATACTCATTTTTTTCTTTGTGTCCTTTTATAATTAACTAGCTTCTTTAGTCAACACATGATAACTATACATAATAATATGTTACTAAATAAAAGTGTTTACCTGAAGAGTACTAAGACTAAATTCAGCATCACAATCCGGTCCTAGGCACGGAAACACCGTTTTGCCATCACCAATTTGTACTTCAGCACCACTGAAACGAGAAATGTTTTGTAAATATACAAAGGCATCCAAAGCAAGTTACATGAGTCTAATAACATATTATCTTAAGTAGTACATAATTGAGCTGGTTTCAGTGATGTGTGAAGAGATTATTTTAGGCAGAAAATCGCTGAGAAATAAGTCCAACGTTACCTTAATTTATCAGTTTATGAATTAAGCAAATATAACTATACGTGGAAATAATAAAGATTGGTCGAATTATCGTAATTTATGTTTACTTTCAGCAACAAACTGAACTATATCTGGATTCTGAAAACTTTGGAAAGCCCCTCAGCAATTATTACGGACGAAATAGTAAACATGAAAATTAACAAGAATTAAGTACATGGGAGCATCAATAAAAATAAATAAATAAATAAATAAATAAATAAAAATAAATAAAAATATTTAAAGAAGTCTATCATCCAATATCTTCGTCCAACTAAATGTAGAACTGTATATAGTGGGTGAATAGTGTGTTGGTTTCCTTTCCGTTTCAGGTGTCAAGTATCTGATACTAGTCAACCTTAATGGAATAGACCACCTTATAATTTAATTTTGTGTTTCTAATAGACTCTGAAACTTGATCTCCTTTTAATACCTTCGAGTGTTCTGTTTTCTTTAGATGATTAAACAGGTCTAAAGTTGTAAGGTCACTACAAGTGACATCTCTTAACACATTCTTTCATTATATTTAGTCATGCTACTGTAAACGAAAACCCTTCTTCTACGTATTTGGAAAAAAGAAGCATGCATCTTTTTGCATGCAATTCGTGATTCCTGAGTACATTACGTAGAATTGATGATTAATGTTTTTAAATAACTGTAATTATTAGTTTCATTATTGAGTATTTACCTCAGCTTGACATTTAATGATACAAAACTATATTGTATATTAGTACTTAATTAACATTTCATTCAATTATTAACATTAAAAGTTATTCTTCCTTCCCCAAAAGAAAGAAAGAGAAAGAAAGAATGGAAGCAAGAAAGAAAGCAAGCAAGAAAGGAAGAAACAAACGAAGGAAGGACGAAAGGAAGAACGAAAGAAAGCAAGAAAGAAAGGAAGAAATAAAGAACGAAAGAAAGCAAGCAAGCAAGAATGAAAGAAAGAAAGAACGAAAAAAGCAAGAAAGAATGAAGGAGCAATAAAGGAAAGGAAGAAAAACTAAAGAGGAAGAAAAAACGAAAGAAAGAAAGCAAAAAAGAAAAAGAAAGAACGAAGCAAAGAGAGAGAGAGTAAGTGAGTGAGTGAGTTGTGAATATTGAATCAATACATACCTTCGGATGCATGATTTACAGAATAAATGCCCATCAGTGCACGCAGCCATATCTTCGGTTAGACATTCATCGTCGAAACAACAACCACATTCCAGTAGCTCATTATTTGCTCTCGCCTTTAGTAAGAAGAGAAGACAAAAATTGCTTTTTATGTAAACACATTTTTAAAGTTTAGAGCAAGCATATGTAATATTAATGCCTCTATATAACCTTTTTCTTATGTTTAACGTAATGATTAAAATTACAAGTTAGAAACAGTTTTCTATACACGTTTTCAGATTTATGTTCACTTTTCAGTATGTCTCAATAGGGATGCTTCCAAAGCTGAACCTTGAATCTGGGGAAACCCTATATATTTTCTGAAAGGATTTGTCTAGCAAGTTGCAAAACAGCTTTCAATTCCTTGTTCGGATGAGTCGCATCCTTATATGAAAGGTTCGTGTATGTCCAACTTGCAGTAACTTCGAAAAAGTGTATTACGTGGCCCTCGCACCTTAAAAACAAAGGCCAAGCCCTGGTAGCAAAATCTTGCCAGGACTGTGATGTGAGAGTTGCATGGCTCTCACAACAGCCAAAAACTAAAGCCAAGCTCCGGGAAACAACATCCAGCCGGAGCCTACTTTGCTCTCATTACCTCCCTTGTCGTAGCCAGAGAACTTAAACCCTGAAGGATGACCAATCGGGTTTATATGGCTACAAAGAAAGAGCTGTTCGGATCGAGTAAATGAGCTCAAATTACCACCATGACTAGTTTTCACCTAATCAGTAACTCGAAATCTATTGGATGTCTGTGTACCGTGTGACCTATCAAACAACTCGTCTAGATGAGCAGACAACGTATATAGATGAAATCGAGGAAAATATAGAAATTGAAATACACCGAACGTGTCACATCTAACCATAACAATGGGTCAGATTAGCTGTGATACCAAATGACTTGCTTGGGGTCCCGGGTTCGATCCCAGCTCCTGTCAAGTGAACTTTGTGGTGGACAAACACCATATGCGTGGGTTTTCTCGGGGTTCTCCCGTTTCCTTCCACTTTCTTCACTCCATCATTTCATTCATTTATCATAATCACAGTCTCCTTTAGCCTAGCCGGCATAACCATGGGACGTAGAACTTAAGATTTCATTTCATTTTTTCAAATGATTTGCTGTTGACTGGATATTATGGATGCTTTTCTCAACTTTATACGTCCACTAATTTATAGTGAAATAATATTTTTTTTTTTTTTTTTTTATTACCTTGATATAGGATATAATTGAGTGGTGCATATGATATTCTTAATCTACTAGTCATGCGGAGCACTTTGATATAGGAGGACGTACAGGTCAAGCTGTTCTATATATTTCCACCCCTGAAGCGGCGAAGTCACTTCCAGGCGAGGATCTGAAACCTGTTTTGGAACTTGCTCGACAAACCCTTTTAGGAAATATATAGGCTGTCCCTAGATTCAAGGTTCAACTTTGAAAGCATTCCTAGTCAGTTCAAAAGAAGACAGTAAGTGACATTGTCAAAAAAGCACCTGTACCTATATTTTGTTTGAAAGGTCTAAATTTCAACATAACCGAAAGGCTAAAAGCAAATTGCCAGCTACAACCTTCTTACACATTCTGTAGAATACACTGAGCTTTCATTTGATTATGGTGTAAGATTATGTAAATATATCAAAATGGCACCTTAAATAGAGTCCGTAGGATCTATCTCTCCTTACAAATAATCTCAGATGAATTAAGATCGAAGCTTCAGGCACTAGAAATTCGAATTATTGACAAATTTATTTCCTTCGGTCAAAGATCTGCTTTAAAAGGAAGAAAACAGTTATAAAGTAACTATTCTATTAAATCTGCTAAGGATAGACAAGCAATGCAAATAATACGTAGAAGCTATTAAAAAGGATACAAACGTCAAACGAAAATGAAACTTATTACCTAAGTTGCGTTAAATCATGTTCGAAACAATATCTGCCTAAAATCCTGTGGTCATTGTCAGGGCTTCAGATTGTTTTCGGAAGTAAGTATGATATTCCTACATTAGGTGTGTCAAAGTCAGTATCTCAAGTAATAGGTCAAATAAGTCACCAGTATAAAAAAATGTAGGTCGTAAGGGGAAAAAAAAAGAAAGAGTAAATAACATAAAAATCTTACCTAACTCTCTGGTTCTTTAAAAACAGAAGGAACGTAAGGAGATTCGGGTAGTGGTGTAAAATAGGGATGTACCGATATATTGTGATAGTGTTATTTTTTTCGCTTTCAATTACATAAAGCTGTTTTGTTTGTGTTTAAAATAACGAACACGGAAGATTAAGTCTTACTAATGAATTCATCTCTGAGAATTCAGGTTACGCTGTCTTCCGCCTTCTAATGTTTGGACTGAAAATGTGTTTGTATGCATTATCATGTAACGAAGTATGTTAGTCAGGGTTTGAAAAAACCCGGGTATTTTTGAAAAAACCCAACCCACCTGGGCCCATGTGGGTTTTTTCGGGTATTTTCGGGTTTTATTGGTTTTTTCGGGTTTAATTGGGTTTTTTCGAAATATTTCAATCTCTTTGGGGTAAAAATCTTAAAATATGATTTACATTTTATGAGTGTCATTGTCACAACTTGCAACAACTTTCTATTCACTGCTGTTTTGAAAAAACTGCCGCCATTTTGAAATTTTATATTGGATCACCGAAAAAATCTATACAGCAAATTTAGAAGGTCTTGTGCTTCTACCCTCAAAATATCAACTTAAAAAGTCCGAAAATTGCACCTTGTAGCATGGATGCCCGCTATTTTGAAAAATGGCCGCCATTTTGAAATTTTATACCGCCAAAATATATACAGTTAATTTAGTCCCTTGTGCTTCTACTTTGAAAATTTCAGCTTGAAAGACCTAAAATTGCGCTTTGTAGCGTGATATCAGCAGCGGCGCAAATGTCTTCAACATTGGGGAGATGGGTAAGACGGTATATTATATATATATATATATCTAATATGCGATGTGCAAAAAATTTATGAAGGCGAAAAACAATGCTGGGGAGGATTACCCATGTCAGACTCGGCGTCCGCCACAGGGGACATAAAATATATTATTATTGCTTTATAACTTTAAAATCCGACTGGCAACATTGAAAACTGTTTACAAGGGATGATCCGAAAAAATGAAATGAAATCTTTAAGTTTTACGTCCCACGGTTATGCCGGTTAGGCTAAAGGAGACGGTGATGATGAGTGATGAATGAAATGGTGGAATGAAGAAAGTGGGAGGAAACGGGAGAACCCCGAGAAAACCCACGCACACGGTGTTTGTCCATCACAAAGTTCACTTGGCGGGGGCTGGGATTGAACCCGGGACCCCAAGCACCAGAGGTGAACGCTCTACCACTGAGCCACCGCGGCCCGAAGGGATGATCCGAATATGATAATTCCCTGTTAACAGTTTTCAATGTTGCCAGTCTGATTTTAAAGTTGTAAAGTAATAATAATATCGTCATATTTTATGTCCCCTGTGTGGGACTCCGGGACAACATGGGCAGGGAGCAGAATTGTCTTCAACATTGTGAGGCGGTCAGATTTGAGGCTTATTCTGGGAGGTATCGATTTCATCTCACTTTCCTTTGTGACAGTTGGACACAAATCATCACATTTCTTCCTAAAAGACACATTTCCAATCGGATTATTGAGGGGGACAGTTCCAAGATTGTAAAGGATATGTCCCCATCATCCCTCCGGGATTTTCGCCAGTGGATATAAGCTATTTTTTTTTTTTTTTTTTTAAAAAAAGCGCGCCATTTTGTAATTTTACGTTGGTATGCTGCCAGAATCTAAACAGAAAATTTAGAGTGTCTCTGGTTTGTATCCTGAAAATTTAAAAGACCGAAAGTTGAACACTGTGTGGTAAAGGCAGACAAACGAACAAATGTAGATCGAATCATCCTAGGAGCCTCAGTGACGTTCGCCAAATATGAATACCAAATAGCTATATTAATGTAAAACGAAGACATAATTCATCAAAATATCTTAAATATTTTTCAACTTAAAATAAATGGTCTTATTGTTGAAGTTCACTTTCGATGCTTTGTGCATTCAATTACGGGAATTACCCGAGCACTTGTTGCAAGACCGTTCTTTTCCGAAAATTAATTTAAAACAATTAACAAAGATAAGCCTATAATTCATATTTTATAAAGTAAATGTTTCAAAATGTCTAAAATGAAATGAAATATCCTCCAGCGTAAAATAAATAGTTTTATTGTTGAAGTATTCACTTTCGATGCTTTGTGGGTTCAATTGCGGGAATTTCCCGAACACTTCTTTCACGATGGGTTTTCCCTGAAAATGCAGCTTGCTTTACTATACATCGAAACTTCCATTAATACTGAAGTTTGAATGCAGCACTTGAAATAGTAAGCGTTACGTAGTCTTCGGAGCTCCGAGCATTAAGCTTCTTAATTTTGACAAGAATTTTTACGTTATTGCTAGTGTTGATTCTACAGAATGCTTATTTGAAGGCTAGCAACAAATGACTGAACTTAACTGTTGTTGTTGGAAAACCAAATTTTACTGAATACTTTTGTTACCATCAAAGGTAAGAAATAATAGTTTTACTAATGTATTTACATATTTACTGTTAGTACCGGCACCTATGACATTAAACCCGTCAACGTATGAGGGATAACGTCCCTCGGCGGTGCCGAGTCAGGAAACACACTATTCATGGAAAATATTTTCTAAAATATACAATCGCTTGCTTTACTTCAAATAGGCTATAAGCATAATCCACACATTAATCTGTTCTACAATTATCTAAGCTAAGGTGAGGGTTTTATTTATTTATTCAGTGCATTTAGAGCTTTATAAAGGTCTTATGTTTATTGTTGTCTATCTTAACATGAAAGCATATAATTCGCCCAAAGAAAGTTTAAAATCTGATAAAAATAACTTTCAATGTGATCACCTTAGTTGTACAATCCGCGGCAAAAAACCTGCAACATGGGATGTAAGTTTATTGTGAAACTACGCCTAACAGCACAGGGAACGAACATAACGTCTAAGTGGAACGAATCACGCCGGGATAAATCTCAACCTTTTCCCGTGCACACTTATTTTGGAGCAAAAGACTTCGTCATTTCACAATAAACTTATATGCTCATGTTGCAGGTTTTTTGCCCCGGATTGTACCAATAATACACTAACAAAAAAGTCAAAAACCCAGGTGGGTTTTAAGATGGGTTTTTTCAGGTGGGTCCAACCCGAAAAAACCCGGTGGGTTTTTTCGGGCTGGGCCCACTTGGGCAAACCCTGATGTTAGTGTATATTTTATGTAATAAACGCTGAGAGTGTTCCTTTCCGGATGATCTAACCTATCTCTGACGTCACAGCGCCTGTCGAAACGAAGCCCAACTCATCATCAACACGAGCAATTTGAATCTTTAAAAGCCCAGGTCAAACTGGAAAGAGGGAATGAATTAGCAGAGAAGAATTGTCACAGACAATTATAATTCCAGTAGATTACTGACTTTTAGTTTCAATTTTTCGCAGATTCTAGCCCAGTGGCTAGGAAAAGATACGTGAGAAACCCGTAGGATAGACTTTCTTTCTTGCAAACGGTCTGTCAGCGTAGCTCCCGCTTTTCGAGCTACATCGCGAATCTGAGAAGTTGCCAACTTTAGGCTAAATTAATCAGACACATTGGAACCGACACGCCTTCGAGGTAGAAGACGACCAGAAGGGGCAACAAGAAGCCAAGCAGAGACCATGGAGAATCATTTTCATTTTAAGTGATCTGAAACGGGCGTCGTCTGATCCCAAACGTGTCTGCTCACATTTGAGTAACATTCCCAATCTTTTTATTTTGATGACACAGCTTAGTTGAATCTTAATTTCAATTTAAGCACCCGTAAAAGTAGATGAATAGCTATTGTTTCATCCCCAACATCGAGCATCATTTTCCCTGTAACCAGCTTTCGGATGTTCGAAGACCGAGACGTGCTGCTCACATTAGCAACTTTTAAAACAGAGGCCAGATGAATGTCTATTAGCCTGGATTTCCCTGGGAACTTCTTCCTTTTCATAAGTGAGAAAAATTGTTCACTGATACATGTTATCGAACATAGAAATCACGTACGCTGCAAATGTGCAAGTTTCTGGGATCCGCACAGGCAAGTATTTGTACAATTCGGAGATACTTCGCTGGATTTTTTTTTTTTTTTTTTTTTTTTTTTTTTTTTAAAGAATTGAGTCGCATTGAAATTACATTAATTCCATCTGTAAATGGGCTGCCACTTCCTCAGTGCTGATGGAAAAAGGGGCACAAAACAGGGAGAGTTTACCTTCGATGTATCTGATACCGCGGAACCATTCTTCGAATTCAGTTTTCAAACGGTGAAGTTTCTCGGCATACCTTCTGTACAAAACAACTCTTTTGAACTTTTCTATCTAGCACAAGCTCGAGAGTATGTCAAAGTCTTCGTTCTGTAACTGCTTCTCCCAGAGCTATAACTTGCGTCTGAATGTTTTCATCTGATCATTCATGTTCATAATAATTATATTTTTTTCCTTGCAGTTTCAAATTCAAATATGATACATATTTCGTAATATCAACTATAAAAGAAAGATCTTGTAACCACAAAGGATCAGTCAGTAAGCTAGTGTTTTGAACTTTGATTTCCAAACAGTAGCGAATTTCATCTCTCAAGGAGTAGGATTATTAATTAGATTTCTGGGCTTTTGGCATCTATGGCCATGTTAGCCCTTCACTAGGATTAGGATTAGGAATTAGATTTCTGGGCTTTCGGCATCTATGGCCATGTTAGCCCTTCACTAAGATTAGGATTAGGAATTAGATTTCTGGGCTTTCGGCATCTATGGCCATGTTAGCCCTTCACTAGGATTAGGATTAGGAATTAGATTTCTGGGCTTTCGGCATCTATGACCATGTTAGCCCTTCACTAGGGTTAGGATTAGGAATTAGATTTCTGGGCTTTCGGCATCTATGGCCATGTTAGCCCTTCACTAGGATTAGGATTATTAATTAGATTTCTGGGCTTTTGGCATCTATGGCCATGTTATAGTGCGTCCAGTAAGAACGTCTCTGACAGCTCGCAGTGACATTGCCACTACTCGCGTGTCAAGGTTTTTTTCGGTGCAACTGTAGTGGCAATTTAATTAATGGTATAAGACAGAGTGATCGTGGTTGGTAACACTGGTATCAAAGTAGGGGCTGCAATGTCCCACTGCATGTGGTAAGAAACGTCAGAGACCATCTCTTGTTGGCCGTGCTATAGCCCGTCATGACGTCCCTCGGTGATCACACTATCCAAGGAAAGGGAAGAAAGGAACCAGCCTGTGACTTATTTATTTGGCACCATCCGGGCATTTGCTTGGTGTGAATAAGGAAAGCCTTACTCAGAATGGTTGGCCTGAAAAAATATCTTACACATTTTCGACCGAGTGTTCCACCGGGAATCGAATTAATTTCATCTCTCAAGTTACGGAATCTTTACAGAACTGTCGAGCAGGTAGCCAGCGCACTTCTTTGCAATAGGAAAGGCCGGAATATATGCTTCCTAAATCCTCCCAAAAAAAAGTCACTGATTTAACTGGAGCGTATGAAGTTGATTAATGAAAAAGGTTACAGAAGATTGTTGATGCCAATCACCTTTGACTATAGCAATTCTGTAAATAAGTCTTAAGTAAATTATACCGGGTGTATCAAAAGTCTGGGGTCACAGGCCAACTTGGTTATGAGTGAAGAAAAAATATTTAAAAAATTAAAAAAAAAAAAATAAAAATAAAAAAATAGAGAGAGAAATATGTGGTTTTCAATTCTTTCAATTGCACCAGCTGTTTGGATTCCACATTGGTAAGGTGCCCTATGTTAAATGAAAATGCATCGTTGCCAATTCACCAGGCTGCTCAACCGAAACGTACGCGCACGCAGGCAGATGTGACACGGTGAACGAGCACACTTATGTGAGGAAACCTCGAATCCGTGTACCAATAATGTTATTTTATTGGTATGGTGAGGACCCAAGAGAAATGCCTGCTGAATTGGCAACACTGCTTTTTCATTTAACATATGAAGTTTTACTAGTGGGGAGCTAAAACGGCTGGCGCGAATGGAAAAATTCCACCATTTTAGACAGAGTAGAAGTGGATCATAAAACGCGCGTGTGTGTGTGTGTGGGGGGGGGGGGCGCATGACGTCATACTGTCCTCCGTGCCTATCTAGCCCATTGTAATTTTTAGGAAGTGGGGGAACGACTCCCCGCGTTCCCTCTCACTTTTACACCTGATTTTAGACTGAAAACGATCTATTTCCAACAATTTTCCCCTCTTTCTTTACTTTCTCGAGATGAACCGAAGGCCACAGAAAAAATTAGTCAAGGGCCGCAAGTTTGATATACCTGTCCTACATAACTTTTTTTTGTTACCATCTTAAAACTGAATACGTAAGATTTTATATTTTTTAAAAAATGTGAAGAAAAAAAAAAAAAAAAAAAAAAAGAATATTTGACAGCGCCCATTACTAGAATGTGCTGTCATTTTGTTGTTTGTGCCTGAATAAAATAACAGGAACATTCTAATAAATATTTTAAGTCATTAAATATTTTAAGTGTTTTCTCCCAAAGTTTTGATGTAAAATTTTACGTACTAAATTTTAAAAAGACAGGGTTTCTACTGATCTAAAGAAATTTATTTCCCTGACTTTCCTTGACCTTTGACAGGAAATTCCTGACTTTCATGACAGGTGTCGGACAACGTTGACATATAAATAAGGAATAAATAACGGTGAATATTTATATATAAGAACATTTATTCTATAGAGACAAGTAGTAATCAATTGCTCATACGTACATTCCACCTATCTCCTATAAAAATCTGTGCAACGTCCCATATCGTGATCATTGTGCTTAAACTGGTGTACAATTAATGTTAGAAAAAATATATTTTATAAAATTTCCCTGATTTCCAGTCCTTTTCCCTAAGCTTTCCATTTTCCCTGATTTCCCTGAATAGTAGGAATCCTGCAATAACAAAAAAAGCTGAAGCCCAGACCTGCAAGAAGAAGCTGAAGCCCAGACGATGCCCGCAGAATGTTCATTAGCAAACGAAATACCAGTTCAAATATTGATCCGAATAGGATTTAACGCAACTAAAGCAACAAGTTTTTATTTTCTTTCACTGCATAGAAGTGAAATCAGAAACAGGATACAAACATGATTAAGAACTATTGCCGAAGACTATGAAAAATGAATTAAATATTAAATTCATGTATACGCTATAGACTAAAATACTAACCTGTTCAAGGGCCACTTTCCTTGCTTCTTCTCGATCTTTCAAATATTTACATATTCTCTCTTGGTTTTCGAGAAATGCAACCTATAAAAGGTCAATAAATAATTAGCAAGACTTTAAACTATTTTTCAACCAATGTTCACAAAAACAACTTTAAGCTACAAAAGGAAAAAAAAAAAAAAAAACTACCCCATTTTCCAAGTGTTCTTTTCGTTTACTTCCCTCACTGTATCTTTCTTTATACTGCTAAATGGATCAATATTTGTGTATATTTTACCTACACAATTCAAATTTTTGGCTAAGATATATGCGTGAGAAAATTTGCAACAGAAGTATTTGTTGAGTGCCTGAATGAAATCTTTCACTTTAACGTCCCACGATTATGCCGTTTAGGCTAAGGGAGACGAGTAAGGCAAGTGAATGATAATGGAAGAATTGGTGGAATGAGAAAGTGGAAGTACCCCGAGAAATCTCACGTACAGGATATTGTACACCAGAAACTTGCTTGGTTGGAGATCGAATCAGAAACCGCACACACCAGGGGTAAGTGCTCTACCACTGAGTCACCTACCCCCCCCTCCTCCTCAAGCAGTCACAGATGCTGGTTGAACCTTAATGAGCTACGTTATATTGAATAAACAAAAGAAATATGTTATATTGAATAAACAAAAGAATTATGTTATATTGAATAAACAAAAGAATTATGTTATATTGAATAAACAAAAGAATTATGTTATATTGAATAAACAAAAGAATTATGTTATATTGAATAAACAAAAGAAATATGTTATATTGAATAAACAAAAGAATTATGTTATATTGAATAAACAAAAGAATTATGTTATATTGAATAAACAAAAGAATTATGTTATATTGAATAAACAAAAGAATTATGTTATATTGAATAAACAAAAGAATTATGTTATATTGAATAAACAAAAGAAATATGTTATATTGAATAAACAAAAGAATTATGTTATATTGAATAAACAAAAGAATTATGTTATATTGAATAAACAAAAGAATTATGTTATATTGAATAAACAAAAGAATTATGTTATATTGAATAAACAAAAGAATTATGTTATATTGAATAAACAAAAGAAATATGTTATATTGAATAAACAAAAGAATTATGTTATATTGAATAAACAAAAGAATTATGTTATATTGAATAAACAAAAGAATTATGTTATATTGAATAAACAAAAGAATTATGTTATATTGAATAAACAAAAGAAATATGTTATATTGAATAAACAAAAGAATTATGTTATATTGAATAAACAAAAGAATTATGTTATATTGAATAAACAAAAGAATTATGTTATATTGAATAAACAAAAGAAATGTTATATTGAATAAACAAAAGAATTATGTTATATTGAATAAACAAAAGAATTATGTTATATTGAATAAACAAAAGAATTTGATATGCAACAGTTACTGAGATGGGTTTCTGATAAGTCGATTAGGTTGGTTATAATGTTGTACGAAAGATACTTTTGAAACAACTAGGGTCTAACGTAGATTTTTGAATAATTTGATGAATGAATGGAAGTTGCTGAGAAGCATTGTTTATTACTAATAGGATTGTTTATTACTATTAATAATACTATTTAAGAAAGTAGCTGACTGACTGTTTGCAACACTACATTTATATCTAATGTAAATAACCCAGTTAATTTGAGTAATATTTAGGAATTCTAAAATTTCGAAATTGTATTATTGTTGTCACACATATACATAACAAGATATTTCCGTAGCTATCTTGGAATACATTACATTATATCCTAACTATATACAAAACTACATGAGCTGACATAATTATTAATCGCTTTCTGTAGGGCTATAATGATTAAATTTCGCATGATTGCAGCTTTCCGGAACAAACCGACAGGAAAATTGCCAAAAGTGAATATTTTTAATTTTTAGAAAGTCTAAAGAGGAAATGAAGAATTTCCCTATGTTATTTAAATGGGCATTTTTTGGACCTACAATCTCATGTTTTAGGTACTTATGTAGAATTGGAATAAAAACTTGAAATTCGGTATGTTTGTATGTTTTCGTTAGCACTACCTAAGTAAATCAGCAAAAATTAAAAAAAAAAAATCCAACTTTAGAGTGGTTTTATAGGGAACTGAAAAATCTTTCCCATGTTATTTATATGGGACATCTTTTACACCCCCAAATTATTGAGCACTTCCTGTAGGACTACAATGATTCAATTTGACACAATTGTAGCTTTTCGGGACAAACCAACAGGAAAATGGCAAAAGTGAATATTTTTAATTTTTCAGGGGTCTAAAGAGTGGATGAAAAATTTCCCCATGTTATTTAAATACGCCTTTTTTGGACCTATAACTTCATGTTTTAGGTACTTAGAATTGGAATAAAAACTTGAAATTCGGTATGCTTGTAAGTTTTCGTTACCGTTACCTACGATTCATCAGAAAAATTAAAGTTTCCAAACGTAGAGTGATTTTATGGGGAACTGAAAAACCTTTCCCATGTTATTTAAATGTGACGTCTTCTACACCCCACAATGTTTAGGCACTTCCAGCAGGATTAGAATGATGAAATTTGGCATGATTATAGCCTTCCTGGACTAACCGACAGGAAAATTGCCGAAAGTGAATATTTTTTTTTTGGAGGGGTCTAAAGGAGGGTGAAGAAATTCCTATGCTATTTAAATTGACGTTTTCTTGGAATACAAATTTTTTTAGATAGTTGAAATAGGAAAAGAAACGATAGAATTGTGAGTTCAAGAGGTGTAAGGCCTTAAGGAGTTAAGGATTCATGAGGACAATAATGATGCCTTTTTAGGAAAGTTAAATACAATTCGTCACGGTAAGCTTGAGGATAGGAAATATTCTGTTCAACCTAACTTTGTAGAAAAACAAGCAAAAACAAAATAAAATTGAACCTAGAGATGTTCAAGAAATAACTGTTTTCTTATCTGATGCCAAAATTAATGATACAGAATTAAGATCTACAGTAGACCTGAATGAGCTTAGTAGTGTGGTATGTGCTGGTAAGTCAGGAAATAGGATGTCAGATTCTTTTGTGTGTGCTGAAGTAAAATATGATAGAACTGGAATTAAAAACTTGGAACAATATAATAGTCAGAGAGAATTTGGGAATCGAATACCTAATATGAATTCAATGGGGTCAGATAATCCGTATTTAGAATTTTGCCCAGAAAATTTGAATGACACTAAAAAATTGAAAATAAAAAGGAAAAAAAAAAAAAAGGAACTTGTCCTTGTGTGGCATGTAATAAAGGAAGTTTTTAAACTATGGCACATGGAGGTTATGGGAATTATGGAACCCCTTAACATATTCTAATCTTTTGGGTAATCAGAATGAAATTGATTCTAGGATTGAAAATAATCTGAATCAAAAATATGACATCAAAAGTAAATATGGAAATTTAGATGATGTGGACTCAGTCAAGATGTTTAAATTGTAATCAAGTAAATGATTATCAAAATAACGTTAGGGTTGGAAACTCTTCTGAATCAATGCATATGTATATAGATAAGTACATTTTTAATCAAATAAGTAAAATTGTTGATAAAAGACTTCGTCATTGATGGCTCAAATGGTTTTCAGGTTTTTGAACTTTTATTAACGATTAATGATCTCATTTTTCATTATAATTTTCCTTTGAGAATGTTGCTATATGCTGTTTCTGTTAAAACTAAAACTGTTTCAGGTCGCTTATATACAGAAATTATGCATGGCATTGGTAGTCAACTGTCTTGGATTGAATTAAGACATTGTCTGGTTTTCAAGTTTATTTCTATGATATTACGTAGTAATTTGGTTAACATCAGAGTTTATAAGATAATGCAAGCAAATGAAGGCATATTAGATTATATTGATAAGAGTGTTTAATGCAGTTAAGGTATTAAAAGTAGGAAATTCTGAAACAGAAATTATACATATTTTATGTTATGGTATGAACCCGGAGTATAGGTTCAAGTATTTTGGATACATAATGCCGAGATCCATTGAAGAAATGAGACATTTAGTTGAAAAATTCGATCGCTATAAAGTATCTAAAGAGAATTTGCTGAGCTTAGTGCAAATAAATATAAAAACGCTAGAACTTTTGCTGCTATTAATGTTCAACCCACTATGTCCGGGAGTTATAAGGCTACATATAAGGGTAGATCTCAATATAATTCCAGCAATTGTAATAATATTAATTCTGTTAAGCACGAGGGAAAAAAATAATACGGGTTTTAAGAATGACAGTAAGAATTTTGAAAGGCATGCAACAATTGGAATAGTCTTTCTTCTGAAAAGAGAAATAAAGATTCAAAGCATATGAATAATAAATTAGATAAATATAATAAAGGTAACGAAAGGCGTATTGGTAATTGTGAAAACAAATATCGATCTTCAAGGGATCCGGTCAGTGGTTCAATCGGTGGTAGGACTGAAAATTCCTTCAAGTGATTCGAACGCTTCAGCTGGTTTTATATTGGGTGATATTGGATATAACTCAGATGCTGTTTGTGTTGACTGGAGCCAGTTTGTTTGGAGTCTTTCGAATTGGTTAATAAATTAGGAAATTGTAATTAAGCGAAAGGACATTGAAACAGTCAAATTTAATTCTATGATGGGTCAAAGTGTATTCCAACTTATGGAAGTTACTCTGCCATTACGAATGTGAGGTCTTAACTTTGAAATTGATCTGGTGGTGGGTAGTGGTTTGCCACGTGATCTTCTTCTGGGTACGCCATTTTTACGTCCTAAGGCTGTTTTGGACATTGGTAATCGTATGTTGCGATTTCTTGAATTGAATAGATATGTGCCCTTGGGAAGTAGTGAGGTGGTCCGAGAAATTATTAATAAATCTAAGGTTGAGTTGTTATCAGTAAGTAATCAGGTTGTAAATCCGGTGTGGATTTATTTGATCGATAATCACGATACATCGTCATCAAATGCTAGTACTGGTTGTGAAGGAATATCTGGGACATCGCCCAGTATCAGACACTAAAAACTTACCAGCTAAACAGACAGTTTATGTGCATTGCAGCATTGAATTGATCGATGCGGCCGTACAGTGTAAGTTTACGGATCTGTACACAGGTGAGAAAAATCTGTGCCAAAACATGTGATAACCGACCGACAACAGCACGTGAGTATTTGAGTATGACTCAAAGTGCTGAATGGCACGCAGCAGCATTTATTAAAAAAACAGGTCAAGACCAAAGCCATGCTCACTGTTTTCTTTAACGCTAACGATGTGGTTCATGGGTGCTTTCTACGTGGAAGCGCTGTAAAGTTTGAAAGGAAGGATCAACCCAGTGTCGTCAATTGGAAGCTGCATCTCATGACAATGCACTAAGCCATATTTGCTTCGTGGTCTAGGACTACTTGAAACGGTATTAGAACGCTTCTGTACATTGGTTCAAGCGTCACCATGACATATTCATATATAATTGTGCTGGTGATTGGAACGGATAGAACACTGCTTCTACACATGTATGTTCTTGCTTCGAAGCCCAACGGTTACTTCCCACAGAACATGACTGCTGAATTCCCTGTGAAAACCTTTGCAAGTACATAAGGGAATACGACCAAATGCAATTTGCAAATCTCCCTGGAGCAAGTACTATGGCCTGATTTGCAGCATTACAGGTTGTTTTCCTTTGGATTGACTCTGGGCTGCAAACAAGAACGAGGATCTTTACAACGTGACAGTTCCTGACGGTGTTGAGATCCATATGAAGCTGATTCCTGTGAATAGTTTAGTTAATCACCGATACATTGCTCTTCTCATCCAGTACTAAAGCGTAGTAATGCGAGACCGTGTCCTTGACTTCAGTTATTTGTTCATTGTCAGTTTTTCGCAAGGTGATTAAAAAATTTGATGTTTTGTGTTCTTCAAATGTGGCCACTTCAGAGAAAACCTACGGGCATTTCAAACACTTTCCGAATATTGTTTCGAAACATGGCTTACAGAGGAATGATTCAAGGACGCGTGTAACCAACTTCCTTTCATCCGCTGTGTTCACTGCGAGAAATGTTTGTGTTGACCACGCATTTATTATCGACCTTCACGTCAACTGCAGTTAAACTACAACGGGTGAGCGTTGTTCTCTATTCTTCTTCTATAGCGTGCGATATTCACGCACGAATACCGTCCATTCCTTTTACGCATGTGTAATCAGTCTTTCCTATTATCTTTTCTGTTACTTATGCGTTCTCCCAGTGTCCAAATTGCTATTTTATTTTGAAATTTCTGAGATATCAACTTCATACAGAATTGGCAACACTGCGTTTCAGATGGCCATTGTTTATGGTTTTTCATAGTTGGTTGGTAGATTACGTTTGGTTTGCTTACTTTCACTCTTTACAAAATATTCAATTTCACAGTCATTACTGTCTTTCATTTCGGCGGCACAAAAAGCTTACTCTTCCCTAGTTCCGCTCCCTGTAGTCCATGGCAGCTTAAATTTCGGTTATACACATTTCTTTTATTGCTCAATCAATATGTTTGCAACAATCATATGGATCTTTGTTAAAATTTTCAAAATAAATATTTATAATTTCTCATTCTTCTCAATTCTCTGACTCGGTTTTCAAGGATTGTTGCCACCATAAACATTATACCACAGTAGCCAACTTCCACTCACTCTTCGCTAAATTATCAGAACTAGCGTTCCCAAGTGGCCTGATTTCGTCTTATCGCAAATTATGCCTCATGTCGTATGACCTAACATCTGCGTACGTTCGTGCGGACAACTCAGTCAAACAAATAAATGCATGTTTTCTGCGGGATAGTATCTTGCCCTTGCTGCTATGAAAATAAAATAATACACATTACCCCATTATCATTTCGCCAGTAGCTTCCTATTTGCTGATCAGTTAAAACAGGATTCCTGGGCATCGTGGCGAAAAATTTTGTATTTGTTTTTTCGTGCATTGTACAAAAAACAGAGTGAACGCAATAAAACCCAAGTGCTTGGACTCTTTCGACAAATCAATGAATGTAGCGCTTCCTTGCAAGCAGGTCTTGATGGTGTAATCGGTAACACCATGGGCTCAAGTTCATGTGGCCTTAAGATCGATCCCCCCTGAAGGCATACTTCTTATTTTCTTTACAACAATAGAAAGTTTTTTTTTTTTTTTTTTTTTTTTTTTTTTTTTTTTTTTTTTTTTTTTAATTGTCCAGTCATCCGAGAAAAGGAAATTGTGTAGAAACAACATTTCACTTTTGTATTCACATTATCGCAAACAAATAGGATCATTTCTTGTAGTTCAAACCGTTGACAATAAGTTAGTGAATAATGTTTTTCGGTCTTTTTATAAACCATGTCCTGTGTGTTGTCGTCGACAGAGCTCTACACTGAAGACCTTAAAGTCGCAAGTTTCTGAGGAAAACAGTGTCAATGTATTATTACTATTATTATTAGAATGACAGAAGAAGGAAAGAAAGAGAGACATAGTCGAAGCTGTTGATAGGAACAGAAGAGAGATACTTTATGTCAGATTCTTTTTTTAGGTTTACACATGAACGTAATAATATTATTATATTTATGAATTGACAGATAGAATTATTATTTTATGAGAACAAGAAATGGAGTATAAATATTTGTTAGCTGGTAGCAGTAATGAATTTTGTTTCGCCCTTCTTCTAGATAGGTTGAGTTGATTTTGAGTTTAACAAAATGGTCATTAGGTAACAACAAGCGGTTTTGGTAGTGTTCGCCACTGTCATGATACGTTGCTTTGAATTGTTTGCAGAAAACCGCTTGCTGTTATCTAACAAGCATTTTGTTCTATGTAGATAAACGTTGAAACCGGAAACGATTAACTTGAACAAATTCCGATTTCAACAGAGTAAACAGGGGAGATGAAACCCTACCTTTGGGACGGTGAATCGATTGCAAGATCCGTTATCTCTTTATCTTTTACCGTGTTTCCCATGATGGACGGACGAATGGACATTGCAGTTCTATAAGTCTTTAGATACTTATGCATAGCACAGTTTATAAGTCTCATACCGAAAGTGAACCTAATGTCAATTTTCAGTATAAAACACTAGCTTTTGCCAGCAATCAAAACTGGTTAATAGAAGTTTGTCTGTAGTGAATGAGGTGTGAAAACTTTGTCGTTTCTAAATACATTCACCTATATTTGATTTGTGTGATAAGACTTCATGTAGAAAGAAAAATATTGCTTTATTCGTATTAAGTCTACTGTGCTAAGCACAACACAGAACACGTAGGCACGAGCACAAGCTAGTGCTTAGATGGTTCCACGCAGGTAACTACCTAAAGGAAAGACAGCCTGCCACAGCAGTAGTGAAGAATTAACACAAACAAGCATTGAATCTTTGAACAACAACGAAGACTACGTTCAAATTCGGATTAGCTGCGACAAGCCAATTGTATACATATGGTAGTATATACCATGATCGCAACAACTGATGATTGAGACAATGAAATCACTGGACAATATTGAAACGGAATTATTTAGTTTAATGTTTCACGTTTATGCTCTTCAGGTTAAAAATGATAGACAATTAATAAGAGTAAATGAAAAGGTAATTTTTTGTGTTCTAGCGGGAACAGAACCCGGAACCGCATACACCAAAGGCCACGTGCAACTTGCTAGACCAATGAGAAGGGTTGAAAGCTAATATTTTATCTGAGGATACAAAATTCTATTCACAATTATTTACAGTACTTTACTTACATTCACCACTAATAACAAAAACAAAAAGCAACCTAAGTTTTACGTCCCATAGTTATGCCGACTAGGATAACGGAGGCGGTGGTTATGAGAAATCAATGAAATGGTTGAATAAAGAAAGTGGAGAAAAACAAGAGAATCCCGAGACCCCCCCCCACACACACTGTGTCCACCACAAAGTTCACTTAGCGCTAGCAGAGATCGAACCAGGGACTCTATGTACCAGAGGTGACCGCTATACATTTTTTAACTTCCTGACTTATTCTCTATTTCAATCACATTTCAGGACTCCTAGAATCGACTCGGACATGAATTCAGAAACATCGAATTCGAGGACAATTAAAATTCTTCCCTTCCTACACAGAGGGACTCGAAAACCTCACGATCATCAGTCTAATAATGACGTCAACCCGCTCGACTCGGTTCAACTGAGCCAACACCTCGAGCCGGCTAGGTTCGGCTCAGCTTAAGTGAGCCATTGGCTCGGTTGTGATGAGCGACCGGTTTGGCTCGGTTTCGTCCAACTGAGCCGAGGACTCGAGCCAGCTCGGTAGGGTGAGGTGTGAGCTCGGATCACTTCTCGGTTCGGCTCGGTGGTGACTCAACCGTGAGGCTCGAGCCGTTGACAATACTACAGTTTAACACCTCAGGCTGCTCAGCTACACCCACCGGCTTCCATTGGGCCACTTGCGGCCCCTAACTTTGTAACAGTTTGTAGTAATATTCATTATCTTCTCCCTCGCAAGCAGCTATCGAGTCACAGTGATTAAATGATACATAATATGTATTTTATTTATTTATTTATTTAGTAAAAGATTTGCGGTACAGCCAAAAGATCATTATTTTTGTAAAATGTTTATTATTTTTATGAAGCAAAGAGTGAATATTCTACTTAGGTATAGAGCTATCGCTACTACACTTTTAATTGACAAGAGTTTATGTTCACTATTTCTGTCCATTTTCTACAAATTTCTTGCAGAGACTATTCGGAGTAAATGTTTTATTTTAGTAATGTTTCATTAAAGTTTAGTCATATGTTAATTACTATTTCAAATATTTATAAGTTTCCCCTTCTGACTAGGATAATGATTAGAAAGGAAGTTTCCTCTTTTTATAAAATTCTTTATAATTGTAATACTTTATTTAAAGGACGTAATTCTGGATTATTTGGAGATATTCAAATAAACAGAATGAAGACGATAATACTAAGCAACATTATTAGAACAAAACATTGCTGTTTAAGAAATTGACAGAATCAAGCTTTACTTAAAAACAAAAGGAAGAGTAGGGTATGGGATTCGAACTGGTGATCGTGGATAAAAACAAAATATTGGGGGAGCGTGCGACAACCGTCTTCTCTACGAAGGTATGTTAAGATTCATTCTCGTAGTAAACGCATATTAGAAAATCACTACCACAAACTGTATGATCGCTTCGCGTATTTTGTGGCTTATTTCCTTTTATTTGTTTGTTTACGTATAAAATGTTTAATATCTATTATTATTAGAGCTATGCAATATGTATAGTAACTAACATTATGAAAGATTTACTTTGTAATTCTAATAAAGCATAAAAATCCCCCTCTCTCTCTGTAAATTTCGCCGCGCGTTTGCAACACTTACGAAAATGGAACTTAGAATTTGAGGATGAGTTTCCGAGATTTCTTTTATTTCTTAATTTTTTTACAGAAATATATATATATATATATATATTGGGAAATATGTGGTTTCCTTTTTCTGCATATTTCTAAGAAAATATTTAACATTTCCTATCATAAGAGAGTTATTTCTATTTATGTAATTTTGAAAGACACGCGACAGAAATTGAGGACAGAAGTGTAGTTTCTTTAATTTATACTCCATCCCTATACACAGACAAAACAACTTTCCTCCATTTTATTGTTCTTAAACAAATCACCTTTAGTTCGGTCTTACTTGTTTGCTCTAAATTTCATGCGTCTCGATTAGTTTTTTTTCTTTTCTACTCGTGCTCAAGAATTAAAAATTGTTCTGCGCGGGAATCGATCCGTGGACTACAAGTTCTTCAGATCACCTTCCTATCAAATACTCTACGAGGGAGAATGGCCAGAGCAGAGAAACTGATTTCTTTGTTCAACAGACATACGCACATTACTCTGGCTCCGTTAGCTTGATCTGTGTGCGAATTTACACAACTAACTCGGTCTCCAAATTTTACACGTGATTTCGCCAACAAGTTATTATTAAATTTAACGCTACATGCAATGTTGATAAAGCATTAAAGGAATAACACAAACTACACATAGTGATCGAACTTACAACTCTAGTCACAAGAACGATTCTATTCAAAGTGTCACCTCACCTTCCTACCTAGAAAAAGACCCGGGTTCGATTCCCGGCAGGAGCTCGTGTTTCAGATTCCATGTTAATCAGTATGTCCCGTCTCATATAGCCTTGCTGCTGAAAGGGACGTTAAACTCAAAATCAACTCAACCTATCTAGAAGAAGGACGAAACAAAATTCATTACTGCTACCAGCTAACAAATATTTATACTCCATTTCTTGTTCTCATAAAATAATAATTCTATCTGTTAACCCATAAATAATAATAATATTACGTTCATGTGTAAACCTAAAAAAAGAATCTGACATAAAGTATCTCTCTTCTGTTCCTATCAACAGCTTCGACTATGTCTCTTTTTCTTTCCTTCTTCTGTCATTCTAATAATAATAGTAATAATACATTGACACTGTTTTTCTCAGAAACTTGCGACTTTAAGGTCTTCAGTAGAGACCTTATCAAGACGTCTTTCACTTGTGTCTGTAAAGGGACATGTACAGATGTTGTGAGGAATGACAACAATCATGTTCATATGTAAATGATGCGCTGTCTAGAGAGCGCAGGTTCAGCTAGTTCTAATTATTAATTTGTTTAGTTCTCAAAAGTTGAAAGAGAATGGCCAGTCTTTTTTCTTTCTTTTCTATTTGAGCACGAATTACAAAGGGTGTTCAAAAAATTTATATATATATTTGCAGGAGGAGAAATTTTTTGTGAACATACTTGGAACATTTAGCTATATACTGAGCCTACTCAATGTAGAATCCATCAGCTGTGACGCATCTGGTCCAACGTTCTTTCCATGATGTAAATGCACTTTGGTAAAATTCTGGGGATTGACGTTTACACTATCGCTTGACACAGGAAATAAGGTCTTTCTAACTATCAAATGTTTTACTGCGCAGGTGGGCCTTCAGACGTGTTTTGCTCTCAGGTTCGGACAAAAACAACCATGTTTCATCCTGGGTAATGACGCTGTCAAAACACTGTTTCCACTCTTCAGTAAAGGTCGTCATGAGACCCTCGCACACATCCTTCCTCAACTCTTTCATTTCTCTTGTCAATAATCTAGACACCCAACGTGCACAGATTTTTCTGTACCACTGATACCTCACTACCCAATGGCAAACCAGTCATTTCAGCAAGCTGTCGTGTCGTCACACATCTGTCATTTTGGATGATTTGATTAATGGTCTCCTTATTCACATCACTCACTAGCGTCGATGGTCTACCAGTAGAGAGAAATCACCTTCTTTAAACCTCTACAACCACTACTGGATACTGCTGCGATCCAATGTGTCCTCCCCATAAACAGGGAGCAACTTCCTGTGAATCGATGTGGCAGAGTCATCACCGGTCTTGAAGAGGAACTCCATCAGCGACCGTTGTCGCAACCTGACATCTACTTCACGGTCCATTATGGCTCACCTGTAAATAAAAGAAAATGCTTTTATATACCAATTTATAGCTAAAGTTCCAAGTATGTTCGCAAAAATTTCATTCTCCTCCTGCAACAAATAAAAAAATTAGAGACCATTGTGCAAAACTTTTTGAACATCCTTTGTAATTCTAGGCATTTTTTGACTCTTAATTGTGGAGTATTATGTAAATTCCATTATTATTAGTATTACTTAACATGAGAATAATGGCTCCTTACCTGGCTAATTTAATACTTTAATCGGTCTAAACACGTGTTGGGTTACATTATTTTAAATGTAGAAAAGTATTCACTGGATTAAGGACTTAATTTTCCTTTTTCTTATGATTATATGTTATCCCAGTTTACTATAAATTTAATTATCATGACCATATACTTGATTTCATTTCACATACACAGCTCATAAGCAAATCTTGCGAGGTCGAAATAGACTTTGCTGACCAAATTTTGCAGCGACGTGGGGAATATCAAGAAAAGAGATTCATGACGACGGGCGCAATGGCCAAAAACCTGATTGATTAGAATAAACCAGAACAATTATGTATTAAGTCTGAAAATTTCAGTGTATTTGTAAGACGAGTAAAGGGATGGAAAACTAAATCACATTAATAGACATCTTGAGGAAATACATATCCATTAAAAGGTATGACTATCATGGCCGCCATCTTGTATCTCACTCGATTGTTTTAAATACGAAGAGGGTTATTTAATATATCAGACTGCGCTTAATTTTAAGAGAAATACAATGGTGAAGTCTGCTGAATACGGCCATGAGAAGCCTACCCTACAACGGATGCTTACTTCTTCCCGGTTTCTCTTAATTTGTTTTTATTTTGCATTCCTTGACCAGTTTTACAAATACACTGAAAGCAGTTTTACAAATACACTGAAATTTTTCAGACTTCAAACACATTGTTCTGACTTATTCTGATCAAACATGTTTTTGGCCACTGTGCCCGTTTTTATGTTCGGTAGCACTTCAAATTTTGCTTAAACTCGTTTCTTGATATTCCCCACTTCGCTGCCAAGTTCGGCCAACAAAGTCGATTTCGACCTCGCAAGGTTTACTTTTCACAGAATTTCTCCTTTACACTATAACTCAGTGTGGGTCGCCGACCGTTTTTTGGTGGGTCACGAGTTTTTCCTTTTAATAATGAAAATTTTATTTTGATGCAGAAACATATGTTGTACAGTAAGTACCATTCAGGAACTGAAAATTGGAAGCATTTGTTAATAAGAAGAGTAAGTGGTTACTCAGAGCCCTGCCCTGTTGTGCAGTCAGATAACTGGCTTAGGATGGAAAGAGAATGGGTGAGTCAAAAGCTGTCAAGGGGTAGGACATGCATTGCGTTGGGAATACTGTTAGCTTTGTAATACTTTTCTATGGAAAAATTTGAAATACGATTTACAACATTTAATTGGTTTGAAACACACCGCCATTTCGTAGAATGACAATGTATATTTGAGCAAAATTAGGCCAAATACTTTTTAATATTTTAGTGGGACATGCTAACAACAATTTTGAGAACCACTGCTATTAATATTTCTTCCGCTTCGCTTCTGGTCTTTCATTTCATGATTTCATTCCTTCTAACTAAGAAAATAAATAAAACATTCACTGCTTATTTCATGTAATTTAAACAATTACGACTAAAAAAACTTTTGATGTATATATAATTTAAGCTAGGCAAACCTTACGTAACAAAACTTACCTCATGCAGAAATGGAATGTGCACATACTCAGGCGTTTTATAATCATACTTGCACTGACGACTTCTACGACTAGTTTTGCCCTTCCGAGCTTCCAAATCTTTCACCGTTGGGCAAAGTAAATAGTTATTGGCAGCCAGTCTTTCAGTAAGAACTTTTCCCGACATTCGTTTATACTTGGCTCGTAAGTACGCGAGGGCATGATCCTTATATAATTGACTAACGACACGTGTTTTGTCGTAAAAATATTTTTCGGGCTCTGGAAAAGCTTCAAGGAATTCCTTTATATCAAAATTTTCTAAAAATTTCGAGCGAACGCTCTCCAATTCTTTTCGCTTTTCAGCATCTCTGCGTGTAGGGTACGAGACTTTACCTTCTAAAATCTGGGTGATAAACTTTTGCAACTCACTAGGGTCGCCTTTGCACTGATTACAGAATTGTCGCAAGTGATCCGGATCAACATCAGGTAACGTTTTTAACAGCGTATTGTATTGTTCCTCCAAATCAACCTGTTCGGCAGGTTCCTTCTCTTCTTCAGGTTCCACACTCGTACTTTCAGGAACTGGAGCTTCCTCTTCTTCACTATCATCGGAATCCACAAGATCATCAGGAAAAGTCGCTGGTTCAGATATCACAGGTGATTCAATCACTGGCGGTTCTAAATTGGATGCCGCTTCATCATCAACAAGTGCAGCTACAATATCATCAAAAGATCTATCCTTTAGCATCCTTCCATACACCCGCTGGATGTATGTCGGGTGTAGGTTGGGAAACATTTCCCACAACATTTGAAGATGCTCATCTACTTTCGCTTTAGGATCTTGGTTCTCGATATCAGATACACTATCATCATCTATTTCTATTGTTTCATTGTTATTTGTTTTGACTTTTTTGCTAGGGGAAAGATTAGAATCTACTAGCTGTTTCCTTTTCCCATTGTTGTCACTACTTCCTGATGCCTCGCTTGAGTTATCACCTTTGTCAGTTGCTTCAGCAACTTCGATCTCTACCACTGGTGCTAGTATATCCAATTCCGAACCTTCACTATGGACATTCTCATTAGTATCATTAACTTCCCACGATCCACTGCAATTGTATCTTTCCACTGTAGCATTTTTGTTTTCAGCTTTAGCGTTACTGTCGCTATCATCAAGCTTTTTCTCTGGTTCAACTGAGTGACTTTCACCCATTTGATTTAGACTATTTACAAACGGTACCTCAACCTGAGTTCTACCCGCTGCAATTTCCGCTTGAATAAATTCGTTTAAAACAACTGCAAGTCTGTTCTGAGAATCTATGTTTGCCTCCAAATAGGCGTAGATTTCCTCGAACGGCTTGTGTGGCACCCTCCTTTGAATTATTCTCGCTTCTTCTAAAAGTACGTCGTGAACATCATATTGGTCATTAAAACTGCTATCATCAAGAACGATGACTTCGTTCGCAAGATCCGGTACATCACTCGCGGTTGAAACATCTAACACATTGGGAAATACGGTCCCTTTCATGACATTTGATTGTTCAGAACTCCCTGAAGGTATCACTGATTCATCGAATTCCGTATTGTTATTAGGATCGTTATTGTTTACATCAAATAGAAACATTCCCGTGTTTGAATTCTGGGTAATCGCAGAAGAGTTTGTATCTCCTAAAGTACTAGGTGCTTGAATGTTCACGTAGTCAGTCTTATTTATAGATGGCGTGCTAGAAGCATTATGGAAGTTAATGGTGCTACACTCTGCAGAAGGGGTTACCACTGTTGAAAGGGAATTGTCTTTATTATTCGGAACAGTTGTGCCAAGAACCGAAGATGAGCACAAATCAACGCGATCGAAATTACTAGACTCATCATCCGAAATTTCGATAACACTACAAGCCGGACTTTTGGGATTGTTCTTGTCATCCTCTAAGTTCTCACTATGTAGACTAGGACCTCCATTGACTGCACTATTACCGTCAAACATCAGTCCTAACTCTTGTAGTATTTCATTCAAAACTACATTCACTCTATCTGCTGCATTCGGCTGCATCTCTAGTTTCTCGAATATCATATTGGCATCTATCAACTGTTCGCCCTGGAGAGCTTGTAAGGCATTCTGAACCTTAAGAACCTCTTCGAAAAGAATTTCTGTAGAAGACACAGCCATCTTGCAGGCTCTCTACACACTATAATCTTATGGCACTAGTTAATGTATACCTGCAAAGGAAAAAAAAGTTTGTGATAACTAGCTGCAGTTCAATAGTGGCACAGTCATGTACACAAAACATTAAACACAGGGTCCTATTTTTTAAATACCCTATAAATAACAGATGATTTAGTGGAGCGCAATTAATCATAATCAAAACCAATATTAATGTATCTTTCAAGCCAAGATAAGGATTATCGTACATAACTGTTTTTCTCTGTGAATAAGCAACTTGATTTCGAAATGTATTCACTACATTAAACGAAGACTATTGAATGGGTAAAGTAGTCCATTTGACGCGAGATGGGATCGAACCAGGGACCCCATGCACCAGAAGCGAACGCTCTACCACTGAGCTACCATGGCCCCCTCAAATATAACGTATTTTCACCAACATTTGTCTCCGATGGGTTAAAAAAAAGTGTGCTGCAAATAGAACTTATAATGGTTATGTTTTGTACTGACCTATAAACATTATACTGAAAGATAGAATTGTAACTTATGACTGAATTTCCCAAACAACAACTTTAAAGAAGAAATAGATCAAATGTCAGGAAGCTCAGGAAACGCATTTACTTATCAGCCATATTGTTTTGAACCGAGAAGGCCAATTAGTCTGAGTTCTGAAAAATGGCAGCCAATCATTACACTTGAGTTAACGGATCCATTACCACACCACGAAACTTCTAGTTAGGTATTTCATAACACCTCAACACTAATCACATGGCCTTGCTTCACCTCACCAACTACGTTCCAATGAAAAACCCAACAACATCCGAAATAGAAGAGAAAATTTTAGCTTACTTGCAGTATCCTTTATAATAGTTAAGCTAGGTCGAAGTAATAAACGAGGGTTATATGTCCTTCAATCTTTATGCCCTAAAGGTGCTACCCCTCGCCACCGGAAACAGGAATTCTCGTTAATTTGTTACCTTCATCGGACACTTCAAACCATTAGATCTTTGGCCACTTCACACCCACTGACCACGACTTAATTATAATAAATCTGTCAATTAGGCATTTTCTACTTTCCGCACACTTTATCATGACAGTCACGTTCCGCCATCTTGACGTCTAATGCTCGAGAAAACTCGTTATCAATCCCCCTTAAACCTCATTGGTTGAAACGCAACCGACACATTTCTTAAAAATAATTTTGATCTGTTATATCCTATAATAATAATCATAATTATTAACATATATAAGGTAAATAAACGTATTAATATTCTTACCTAACATTAGTCCATACTTCCCCACAAAAAAAAGTATTTGTTTATTTATGACTAAATAACTTTCGTCTGCCATCCCACAGGCGGCAGCACCATCGCAGACCGCGACGACTATAGACATTCGAGAATGTTTTAAGTGGAACGCAAGAGAGGCACCATTTTGTCTCTTAAAATTTCTTATCCAACTATCATAGACAGTGGCGTATTTAAGGGGGACTTCCGGGCTTAAGCACCCTGCCCCCGAAATTTTGGTTACCATATTAAAGTAAGTCAATATCTTGCAGAATTTTCACATTTCCAGAAATAAAATTAGCAAAGCCTCCTCCCCCCTCCGTCCGAAACAAAATCCCATTGATCACAGACCTTTTATATATCAACAGAAAAAGATTGACTCACTGCTAGACTAGTCTGAATGAAATCCAGTACACGTTTCTCTATCACAACATACCAACATGCCTTGCTTTTGTTCAATGAAGAAATTATGAAGCATGTGTTAACAACGTGACCGAAAAGAAGAGCAATACGTAAACAACAAGGGAATGTAAGAGCCGACTGTTTATGTGTATTATGAACATCAGAATTTTCCAGTAACAACCACGTCACACCCACCTACTGACAGAAGAATGCAATAAGGTTTTGATTTTTACCTTGCATTATAAAGTACTGGTAATTCCTTGGTTGTTTTTTTTCGTTTTACAAAAATACTAAAAGGCGACACAAAACCAATATGCTCATATGATTGAAAATTGAAATTAACAAAACCAATAATATTTCGCGATTAGGTTTTGCAGGATGAAGCAGATGGATGACAATTTCCAAGTGCAAGATGATGAAATATAAGCCAATTGGCAAGTTTTTGCTTATTTCTTTACTGCTAGTTTTAATTCGATGAAAATTTTTAACACATTTAGGTGCTTCTTTAGCGGGATGTGAAGATAAGGGGAACAGTTTTCTGTTAACAATAAAAATATTTATAATGGATAATTGAAACCTCTTGAGCTTCTTCGTGGATAGGTGGTAAGCGTGGGAGACCCGGATTCGATTCCCAGCTGGAGCTGATGTGGTTCGGATTCAACGTTAAGCTGTAGGTCTATGTTACATATAGCCTCGATGCTGAAAGGGACGCTAAATGCAAAAATCAAATCAATACAAATCAAGTTGAAAACCCTTAGCAACTTTTGAAGGAGCAAATATAATGAGCTACGTTTAGCATTTGGCATTCATATCTCTCTGTGATACGAAAATTCGGAATCGCTGAGATGTGGTAGGATCACCACCGGGACGCCCGCAGGATTTTTTTCCATGAGAGAAGGGACAATACATCAATTCCAGGGTGGGTAGGGGAAAACAGCAAAGCACAATCACGAATACACACACACACTTTCATACATATCACGCCGATATATATATATATATATATATATATATATATATATATATATATATATATATATATATATATATATATATATATATATATATATTAGGGTTGTCCTTATTTATATGGGGAAAAATAATTTTAGGAATTTCCTTGGACTCTCCCCCTAAAATGGTTCCATATGGGACAAAATTAAGCCACGAGAAAAATTAGATCCACTGAATAATTTTAAATGGTGCCCCAAACGACCTAAAATTTTGAATGCGTTTACAATACATAGTATATGGGGAAAAGCTGGAATAAACTCCTGTAATTTACAAACGGCTTAAGGGAATGGAAAGATATCTTGGATAATGGAACTAGAGGAAATGAACAACCTAATTTTGTATAGCATTATTATGGCGGCCATCTTGAAGTCCGCCATCTTGAATTCAGGTCAAAATTTTCAAATAGGAAGAGGGTCATGTTACATATCATTTTGAGGTGGCGTTTTCCCAGAAGCACAAATCTCGTATTATTTTCAAGCTACCAATAATCTTGTAAGAGTTATTACGTGTGAAAAACGAAATGCTTCGATGTAATGTTATTTTATTGTAGTTATGGGCCACAGATTTGTAAGAATTTTGGAAGTATTTTACATAAACTGGAAACAAACTGCTAGAGAAAGTTAAATCTTTGTTTCCCCATGAACTACAAATAAGTTTTTCCATCAAGATGATTCATAGACTATTATGAGGAAAAAAGAAAAAATATAACATGGAAGAAATTGAAATATCCCTTATTTATGTAGTACTGTAGCTTTGGGGTAAGTTTTCAATAGGTTTTCAATCTTATATACTACACAGTTCACTTTTGTCACATCTAGGAAAAGATTATCTATGAGAATTCACTATGTGCAAAAGAAACTGTTTCTGATACTCATTTTTCGTAAAAACGATGTTGTAATCTTCTGTTATTCACTCCCCTTTCTGCTGCATCGTTTATTACAGAGATGAATTTAACTATTGTCTCTCCTTGAAGATAGTCATTGTTATCTGACCATGAAATCGGATCACACTCAAGAAACCCTTTGGGTATTTTAAATCTCACGAGAAAAAAATCGTTTGTTGTATCAAAATCACTGATTTCTCTTTTCGCAAGAATTTTTATGGTATTATCCTTGCGTCAAGCCTCCTTGCTGCTTCACGGTTTCTCCTTAGTTTTAATTCTTTCAACCAATTTTTGTTTTTCCACTATGTTAACTTCATCATCAAAAAACTCCAATGCTACGTATTCCTCCTTCAAGTACCAGAGATGTCGAGAAAATTTAGAAAGAGCCACTTCAGATAATTCATTATCTATTTGCCTATAACTGTACAAAGCTTTCAAAAATTGCAGGTCTTGTAATGATGAATGGGATACTTGGTCACATTTAAATCAAGCTTGGACATATAGTCGTATCAGAAAAATTCATGCTCTCCGAAGACCCGTTTCTATTTGCTTCGTTAAACGAAAATGTTGGCGAAAGAGAAATATTTTTAAACAGTATATTGCTTTTCCCATCTACCTTGCATGGTGAATTGCTCCAGGCAAGCGAAAGAAAACTCTTCGAGGAGGTATGCCATCCAAGAATGTCAGTTCTAAAAATTTACTGTAATCTTCCCTGCGGTGTCCTGCTTCTACAAGTTTGATAGCAAAATTCAGTACTTCATTTCTTACATCTGAACTGTTGTTCCTTAATTCATTATCATCATCAATTCTGGAATAAAGTTAGTACAATCAATTTTAGACCAATCGTTCTGAAAATGCTTAAATAGGGGAACGCCCGGTCCAGATGCAAACGAAACACAACACTTGTCAAATACACATTTTAAAACCAATTCATAAATGTGGTGTCTACAAGGAAGGTATAGAAGATCATTTTGGAGCATCTGCTCTAGCAGAATGAAAGCACCGTTCACATGACACATATTACAGGGAATAGTGTGACAACAAACTGCCTGCACGAACTTTACCAAGTTCCATTCTTCAAGCTAATGAACTGTAGTAGAAATAATATGTTCGTTCTCTTCTTCATGATGACAAACTGAGAACACCAATTAGCCTCTCATGAGCATCTCCTGTAATAAATATTGATAACCCGTCGATAGTCTCTCTACCAGTCAAATTCGGCAGTGGTTTCCCGTCTCATTGCACAACTAACGCACTTGATGCACTCCAAAATTGTTTTTGTGGTCTTATGCAACTTCGCTACGGATTTTCTCTCAGCATCGATGCATATTTATTACTAGTTCCTTTACATTATGGCCTAATGTTTCTGCCGTCGCTGTCAGAATATGTATTCTCGTTCTATCAGTGGACTTGTATCGATCAAGAGCAACAACCTGTCTTGGAGTTTTAAAATTAGTTTTTCCCATTTTACATCTCTTGCAGGGTCCGGGCGCACACAGGCACATTTTTACATTTTATCTTACATACTCAACTGGGTTTTCCTCTTCATGTCTTTAAATGCTTACCTCCGTGTATTTTGGTGTAAAATTCATACAAATCATTTTCAGAAGTGCATTTTTCTTTTGCGTTCCTCTTTCTAATGAAGCCGCGCATATCCCTCTTGTTCTTTTCGAGCCAAACTCATGTCTTTACATTTAGTTGTGTAAGAGTTATTACTTGTGACAAAGAGAAATATTTTCACAGGTAATAATTCTTAGACAACTAAGGCTATCTTTAAAATAGTGCCAGATTTGTGTTTCTGGTGAAACGCCACCTCCCTATTTGAAAATTTTGATCTGAATCCAAGATGGCGGACTTCAAGATGGACGCTGTGACAATACTATACAACATTAGATGTGTTTCTTCCTCTAGTTCCATTATCCAGGGTATTTTTGCGTTCCCTTAAGCCGTTTCTAAATTACAAGATTTTATTCCAGATTTTTCCCATATATTATGTACTGTAATCGGATTCAAAATTTTAGATCGCTTGGGGCACCATTTAATATTATTCAATGAAGTTAATTTTTCTCCTTCCTTAATTTAGTCCCATATGGAACCATTTTAAGGGGTGAGTCCAAAGAAATTAGGAAATCAAAAATTAAGGACCACCCTAATATATATATATATATATATATATATATATATAATATATATATATATATATATGTGTGTGTGTGTGTGTGTGTGTGTGTACATATCGAGCTCTAGAATTTGCCATTTAAAATAATTGAGTCTTATAATTGCGATACGAGTGGCTAGGTGTGACATCTACATGGATATATCTTTGCAATAGTAATTACTACCGTTTTGAAAATGAAATGGAATCTTTAAGTTTTACGTCCCACGATTATGTCGGCTACGCTTAAAGACAACATTATGATGAAAAATGAATGAAATGGTGGAATGAAGAACGTAGGAGAAAATGGGAGAACCCCGAGAAAACCCACGCACACGATGGTTGTCTACCACAAAGCACACTTAAGGCAAGCTGGGATCGAACCAAGGACCCTGTACACCAGAGATGAACTCTCTAACACTGAGTTACCGCGGTCCCAGACTAGTTTTGAATCTTGATTATCATTTGTATTAAGCTGCTTTTCAGAATGACAGAAACATCAGATTGGTCACTTCTCCAATAGTTTTATAAAATGAAACATCAGATTGGATCACTTCTCCAATAGTTTTATAAAATATCTGCCGTATGTTGAAACTGAGAATAATCGAATTGTAATTACCTAGGTAACTGAAACCCTAATTATCCAACAGAGACACATATTTTTTCTAATTTGTTTTGAAGTTGGTACCTTAATGTATAAGTGAGTTATTAGACAACACATTGAGAGGTCAGTTCATAAAATATACATTATATGAAATGTTTCCTTTCACAATTTTCTGAATAGTACAAGTTTTTTTTTTTTTAATGTATTTAAGCATTTATTGTAAGAATTGAGTGTACCGGAACTTGTATTTTGTTGTCATGTAAAATTGTTACGAAATCTTAATACATTTTCATGCAAAATTTTGTTCTCTTGCATTAAATTAGTCTTCTTATGATATTTGGTCATCAGTGACTCACGGTCGGATATTGGGTGAGCAAACAGCGATGTAAGTAAAGATTAGGGCAGGAAGAAATGGGAAAACTCAAGTCAGGATAGCCGATAGTGCAATTAACTTACTTCCTGGTATGTAATTTACTTCTTCCATCCAAGTTTGCACATTTACTTTCAGGAGATTGTCGCGTGTGAATCTGATCTCCAATTATTATTCGTACTTCTCGAAAACTTTTTTTTTTTTTTTTTTTTAAAAAAAAAGGTGAATCACATATAGATGTGGACAGTGGAGATGAAGTCTACAGTTGCCTGACGAGCTGGATAAGATTCAGGGAGTGAATCTGTAACGATATTTTTTTATTTTCGTTACATTACCCAGTTCGATATAAAATGCATATGATATTTGGTTAAAATGAAGTCACACGACACTATCAAACATTTGTAGTTTTATATCTATATATTCCGCAATTGCAATATACTGAAATAATACACATCAATTTTAAGTAATGTCGACTTTTTAATAACTATCTTCTCTGAGTCACCTAATCAATAAGAACAGGTTGTCATAGCAACCCAAAAAAACGGTAAATCTGTTGTTACAGTAACATCGGTTAAAAATCATACAACATATTGTTCTACATATATATATTCCTCTTCTTCGTAATCACAGCCTGTGCACTTTTAAATAGCACCTTTTGCCCAAAATAGTTAAAAGAAGAATGGAAGTAACTTACAAATATACAATATTGTTGTAAATCATACTGCGAGGGAAGCCAAGAAAATTATCTCGTTTTACCCAAATCTGTATCCAACCAACAATCTTTCATTTCAGTGACTCAACGCTAGGGGATTCCTGATTTGAGTACAGAAGAGACATGACAGAACCAAGATTTGACAGAAAGAACATCCTAAAATTTATGGACTTGAAATAAGCTAGCTGCAAGGGCGCCGATCCTGGGAGGCCCGGCCCCCCTCCCCAAACCTCATGTGGGCTCCCTATTGTATTTATGAATACACAGTATTTGGCATAATTTGAATGCAATTTGTCTTAAAATCCTCATATATATACCTTCTGCATCTGAATTCCCCCCACTTCCCAAATTTACAGAGAAATCGGCGCCCTTGGCTAGCTGTTGCTTACAGCCTGCTCGCATTACATCATCGAGATCCTAACAATCATCGAAATATTTTCAGTTTAATGTTCCAGAATTATGCCGTTAGGCTAAGGGAGACAATGATTAAGACAAGTGAACGATGATGGAAGAATTGATGGAATGAGAATGGGGAGGAAACGGGAGTATCCCGAGAAAACGCACGGACACAATGTTGTCTGGGGATCGAACCAGGGAACCGGCACACCAGATGTAAGCGCTCTACCACTGAAACGTCGTACCCCCCTGGTCAGAAATACTGTACGGAGCCACATGTTATGTTCAAAAGTTCATTTAAAACGGATCAGCCATTTTCTCGTGACGACGAGACAGACAATATAGATTGAAAGTTGAAGAAACAAAATATATAGAAATTCCTTCCTTCTCCCTTTTGAAGTTTAATTTTCGAAAGTGCTGAGAGACTTGTCAAAGTATTTTTAACGTTGAATTTATATACACAGACTTTCAATCTTCATAACCTGACAAGCTTCTGAGATCCTCTATTTCTGGCATAAATTTTAAATCATCTTGTCCCATAACATACGCATTTTAGTCGGAACTATAACAATCCAACTTGAGGAAGGTACTATATTCCACATTTCATTTCAAACTGTTCATCTCGTTATATACATATACAAGTTTCAATTACGGTAAAAAGGCTGTAATATGTACTACCACGATATGTAAAATTCTGAACTAAAAAAAAAATCGTGAGTTTTGAATGTTAAATGAATTCACCTCTTCAGAAATATTGAACAACATGATATGTTTAAATTAAGCACAGTGTCAGAGATTCACAGGCCATTAACTTTCACCTAATATATATATATATATATATATATATATATATATATATATATATATATATATATATATATATATATATATATATATATATATATATATATTGTTTATATTTGCATTATCAAGGACTTACTACCAAGCACTACGGATTAAGATGCAAGTTTCAGATTGGCATTCGATTAGTGCCCAAGAATAGTCAAAAATACTGCATTCTATTTGTTTTAAGCAAAATAAATTTTATTTTTATCACAGAATTTTTTGAAAAAAGAAAAATTTATTTAAATCAAACAATCAGAGGTAACGAAACAATTTATAATAGGCTATGAGTCTATGTAACTCAGTGCTTAAATAACGGAAACTCCTCATAAAAAGCGTCTAAATACAATATTTCTTACATTAACAGCACACGAAACTGCATACAATTGTCTACTAGTGCAGCATAGACGAAGGTAATTCTTTAACGATTTTCAATAATGTCAAAGGTTATTAAAGTTAACCTTTTAACACAGGCTATTCATTTATATTGACTTAAACAGTGTACATTAAAGTCATTCATAAATAAAAAAATGAAATGAAATCTCTAAGTTTTACGTCCCACGTTTGTGCCAATTAGGCTAAAGGAGACGATGATAATGAGAAATGAATGAAATGGTGAAATGAAGAAAGTGGGAGGAAACGGGAGAACCCCGAGAAAACCCACGAGCACGGTATTTGTCCACCACAAAGCTCACACGGCGCGACCTCGGATCGAACCAGGGACCCCAAGCACCGGAGGTGAACTACGACTGAGCCACCGCGCACCCTCATTCATAAACAGGGTTGGCAAAAACCACGGTTTTATTGAACAAAAAAAAAAAAAAGTTTTTTTTTGTTTAGATAATTTACTCTATGTATTTATATTAAATATGGATAGAAATTAGCTTGTTTCGCCTTGGTGTTATTATGCAACAACAAGGTTATGCTGGAAGGGGTCACATAAGCTTAAAGCGGAATCCAAACCGTTTCTCGGCTTAGATTCAAAAGAAATTGTCCATTTGGACACACGAAACCGGGACTAATTGGTCACAAATGCGATTGCCGACTCACTCACGGACTCCTGATAAAAAATCGTTGTACTGATCCTTACATAGGCCTACTTGTTAATATAATTGTCAAGAGTCATTTCAGAATGACAAAAAGATAAACAGTTACACAAGTAGAAACATTATACAGAATTATATACAAACCAGGAAATTCCCGCCTTAGCCATTGGGAAAATCCTGACTACTTTAAATGTATTTGTATGTAAAATTTTAAGGTCAACGTATCATAATCACTACGCTAAAACTGAAGTATTAAATTACAAACTTAGCATGTACATATCACTCAATAAAATAAAAACCAAGTTAAATCCAATGATGTTGGAAGCTACGTAGGCAGTTGATAAATTTTGCCAATTTCTATCAATATATTTAAGCAACCTTGGCTTCTTTATAAAACAACAGGTATTCAGGCAAGTAGATACATATAATTTGGTTTCATTTCGTATGTTTAGGCTTGACATCCTTATGAAGTACCAAGGTTATCAGGAGAAGACTTTCGCTTAGAGGGACACCTCGAATCGCTACTTGGTTTACACTTAAAAGATGGGTTGTGGATCGACCGAGAATTGAACACGGGACCCTTTGATTAAAAGATGAAAAGTAGACAAACGTAATGCGGATGGTTTGATATGTGGAAACGTCACCATGAAGTTCAAACGATTTAAAGCATTTTTTTTTTTTTTTGGTTTAAACCAGTTTTTTTTAAACCAGCTGGTTTAAACCAGCCAACCCTGTTCATAAATAAACTGAAACTATAAATATTGCATGTACTTTATAATTTTATTTTGTGTTTTCGCATTTCTTTCATCAGCGAGGCCGTAAGAGACGTGAATCTACAGCTTAACGTGGGGTCTGAACCACACGAGCTCCCGACAGGAATCGAAACCGACTCTCCCACGCCAAAGCCGCGTACGCTGATTGCTTATTCGCACTGTCTATAGAGAGTTTCCGTTATTTATTTATTGGACTGCATAGATTTTTACAGTTGATTGCTCGCCAATTTAGTATTACACCCTAGTACAGGGTCCCTCAACCTGTGGTACGCGAATGGAAAAGGTTGAGAACTCCTGCTGTTAGTATGTTCTAGCGAAAGATCTAACTTGATTTAAGGTCAAAAATCATCCTGAAGAAAAGCAATCGATAATATTGCCTATTGATCAACATTTAAGAAAAAATACTATTACAGAAACATATCCAGGTATTAAGTTATAATTGACATGTATTCTTCACATTGAATTAGTTATTATAAGGGCTGCCTGGTTTAAACTTTGTTTTAACCAGCTGTTTTTTGTAACCAACTGGTTTAAATGAAAAACTAAAAACGCTTCAAATTGAGTACATTTCATGGTGACGTTTTCACATATCAAACCATCTGCATTAGTTTCATTTCCTTTTTGCCTTTAAACCAAGTCATCCAATGTTCAATTCTCGGTCGAACCACAACCCTTCTTTCAAGTATAAACCAAGCAGCGGTTCAAGGATGTTACTTTAAGCGAAAGTTTTCTTGATAATTCGGTATTACATAAGGGTGTTTAAAACCTAAACACATGAAACGAAGCCAAATTGTATGTCTGAACGCCTGTTCTTTCATAAAGAAGCCAAGGCTGCTTAACAACATTAGCTTTGACTGCACTTCGTTTTAATTTTGTTGAATAATATCTACAAATTGTAATTTAATACCTCAGTTTTAGTGTACTGATTGTGATACATTGACCTTAAAATTTTACATCCAAAGCAATAACGGGATTTTTCTGTTATTGCTTTGCATTTGAAGTAACAGGATTTACCCAATGGCTTTACCGGGAGTTTTCCGATTTATATATAACTCTGTATAATGGTTTTCATTTGTGCAACTGTTTATCTTTTTCATGTTCTGAAATGACTCTTGACAAATTATATTAACAAATATGTAAAGATCAGTACAACGTATCCTTATCAGGAGTCCTTCGTGAGTCAATCGGTAAACTCATCGCATTTCTGGCCGATTAGTCCCGGTTTCGAGTCCAAATGGAGGACAACTTCTCATGGATGTAAGCTCAGGAGTGGTTTGGATTCCGCTTAAAGCTTATGTGACCCCTTCCAACATAACCCCGCTGCTGCATAATACCACCAAAGCGAAACAAATTTATTTCTGTCCATATGTAAGACTGCATTTCCATTTTACATGAATCTTGTAGCTGTCAAAAAAAACTTGCAACCCAATCTTTCAACCCGGACGAATAGTAAACCTTCATATTTAAAACTTGTATTTTGGCGCGCTTCCCCTTCCTGTCCAAAAGATGCTGTTGTTTCGGAAGCGGCGAAACTGTCTTTTTCTTTGTCAGCGGGAAGCCGATAGCAGGTAGCAAGCAAGACGACCCAGAAAGTTGCACATGGTTTAACTCCTTGCAACATGATAAAATGCAACATGTTACATGTCTCTTTCAAGACCATGTTTACATGGAAAAATATTGTAGGATTGCAAGATTTTTTAAATGACAGCTACAAAATTCATGTAAAATGGCAACGCGGCCTAAAATAAATACATAGAGCAAATAAAAAAACTGTTATAAACAAAAAAAAACTTTTTTTTTTGCTAACCCTGGTTATTATGGACAAATATATTCTTTTTTCTGGAAATAGCATTCTAATGCCTTATACAGTCTACTTTTCTTAACGCACGCTGTACCCAACTTGGAACAGATAAAGTTGAGATATGCCAGCAGAAACAATCGTTCAATTAACAACCTAGCCTCGTAAGCCACGATCAGTTCGTATATGATGCAATGTATTTGAAGAGTCTCCGTTTACGTGCATCCACATCGTTGCTAACGCGCTTCTCTATACGACGCCTCAAGTACTGGCACAGCAGTTTTACCCTGCCCATACTAGGTTTCGATACAATTCTTGCTTTTAGTGGCCATCTAGCACACGTTGGTTGGTGTTTTGTGTACTGTCGTTTTCATAGCATATATCCATACACTGTATTTATACCCATAGCGATTAAGTTCTCCTGAAGCGAATCTCCACCTACGAAGCAACTTTTTCATAAGAAACAATTTATAAGGAGGTACGAGTTCCAAATCTGAAACTGCAATGCAAACCACTCTATACATATGGTATACACTCTTGACTGATAGACAAGATGGCGGCGGGGTATAATATTGTGTCCGGATCAACTAAACCGAAAAATTCTGTTTTGCAAGATGCTTTGTGTGCAAAGTGTAATAGAATAGTAAGAAATGGTATTTTATGTGATACATGTGATCGGTATTTTATGTGATACATGTGGATCAACACTTTAGGTGTATAAACATACAAGGCGGCGACATTCCTGATGAAAATAGCGAGTGGCAGTGTCCAAAGTGTCTAAACAACGAAAACACAACACATGCGGGAAAATATCTAGACAATAAAGGTTTGCAAAAATGCTTTAAATGCCAGCGAGTGGTTAAAAATGGAAAACAATGCGTAATGTGTAAAGAAATGGCTCATTTTGGTAAGTGTAGTGGACTACAAAAAGGAAACTGTCCTGAAATCTGGGCATGTGAAAAGTGTAGGAACAGTACTGAAACAAATGAAGATCAAAGTAATAATTCATTATATTCTGATCTAATACAACATATTTCCAAACTTAACAATGAAGTACAGTCACTAAGAGCAATAGTAAAGTGTCTACAAGATGATATTCACATTCTGCGACAAAATAAATCAGATATAAATAGCAATCCGTATAATAGCAGTGAAAGTGCAAAGTACCATTATTTTGACGATACCGGTAGACCTACCTTAGTTTCGACTCAATCGCAATACATGTATAGTGAAGTGGTTAAGGGCAGGGCTGATCGAGCGAGTATTTTTCCGAGGACAAGAAGTAATACCTACGGGTCACCAAGCGTACGTGGACAAAATAGGTCAAATGGTGTAAAAGGCAATCCCGGAAAAAGTGACCAACAGAAAGACTGTATAAGGGAAACAAGCTATGTAAACTCTAGTGATGTGTTGCAAAAAAAAATCAATCTCATCCCTCCGCTAATAAAGTGAAAATGTCTAGACAAACAAAGGCACATAAAATAAACAGTAGTGACTCATCTGTGTTAGGTACAAATAGATTTAGCGTTTTAGCATCACTTGAAACAGACAATATGTGTAACACGGTATCTGAAATGGAAACGGAAAATAACCAGGCAATGGAACCCCTAAGGTGTTTTGACACGACCACAATAAAGAAAAACTGTATAAGGGATAAACAGAATGGTCTTCCCCAAGTCTTAATATATGCTGACAGTCAAGGTAGAAGGTTGGCTAGTAAGGTACGGGAAAAATTTACAGCACAGCACAAAGGTTCATTAAACCAGGAGCAAAAACTAGTGATGTATTATCTGGTGTTAATTGTGAAACTGTAGATAATATGGAAAACTATGTAATATTGTTTAGGGGTACTAATTTAGGGGTACTAACGATGTGGCATGCAATGAAGGAGATACAGTAATTAAGAAAATTAGAAATAAACTCTCAAAAGTAAAATATTCTAAAGTCATAGTAGTTAATGTACCTCATAGGTTTGACCTCATAAAAGAATCGTGTGTTAATGTAGTTGTCAAAGACGTAAATACAAAGCTAAAATCTCTCTGTAATCATTTTAGAAATGGTGTACTGCTAGATGTAAGTAACTTTAAAAGAGAAATGTACACAGAACATGGCATGCACTTTAATCAAGCGGGTAAAAATTACATCTGTCAAAAAATTTGTAAAATAATTGGCGAAGATTTATATACGAAGTCTAAATTTAAAGCACCAAATTCAATCCCATGGAAAATACAGGGAAACTGAGTTTCCCCGACCCCGTGAGTAAGAGTAATACTACGTGGGGCCGGGTGAAAACCTCAAATATAACAAAGTTTGTTGATTTTACTGATATAAATGGTTTAATAAAAGTTAAAACTAACGATAGCTGGATTCAAAACTGCAGCACGGATATAGGTGTGCAAGCTCTACTCCTATTGCACTTAAATATACAATCCATAAGGAATAAGTTTGCTGAACTTGGAACTTTTTTAGACCTCTTTCCTTGTGAAATACTCTGTGCGAATGAACACTGGCTCAAGCCTGACGAGAAGTATATGTACCGTACCAACGGGATATGAGGTAACAACTATTTACTGTAGAGAATCATCAATACATGGTGATGTAAGTATTTATGTTAAAAAGGAATTATTAATTGAATACACTGTTCTTCATCTACACCAATTTTGCATCAATCAAAATTTTGAAGTAGCTGGTATTTTATTTAAAAGTATAGGGGTAATAATTGTATATATGTACCGAACTCCTAACTCAGATGTAGATGTTTTCCTCAATGCCTGGGAAAAATTAGATAACTATCTCAGTAAGTACAAAAATTACAAATTATTTTATGTAGGGGATATAAATATCAATATTTTACAAAATACACATGCAAAAGCAATGCTCTGTAATGTCCTTAGGTCTCATAATTTCTACTATATTAATAACGAATCTACAAGGGAATTAGCATGTTTAGATAATATTATCAATAATGAAAAAAAAAAAGAATACCGTATCATGTGGCCCTGTACAGCCTTTACTGTCTGACCATGAAGGAGTATGGCTTTTGTTTTCAGTGAAATCACAAAAGACTCGAAACTACTGTGTTACCAAGAAAATTAGATTATTAGGTGAGACTAATGTAAAAAATCTAAGGTCTAGGTTAACAGAAACTGACTGGAATAATCTTCTTGTAGAAAGTAGTGACATCACAGAAGCCTTTAAAAACTTCCTGGGTACATTAAAAGAATATTTAAATGAGTGCTGTTCAGAAAAGACAAAAAAGATTAATGTTTGTTTAAATAAACCTACTAAGAGAACTCCAAAGTGGTATACACAACAGCTTGAAACACATAGAAATAGAGTAATTACTTTATATGACATAGCTAAGACAACGAGATCAACAAGTGATCAAGAAAAGATTAAAGATGCTAAAAGAATGTACAGAAAAGAAATCAAGGCTGCAAAGATTGCAGCAAATGAGAAATGGAATAATAATTCAAAAAATAAATGCTCTGTAGCTTGGTTAATAATAAACAAAGAAATTTGAAACAATGTTACAAAAGACAACATATCTATACCTCCAAGTGAATTTAATAAATACTTTGTAAATATTATGAGTAACTTTGAGATTAATGGCCAAAACTACCAAAATAGATTTTAGTAGTATCCTACCATTGCAAAATAAAAACGAAATTAGGTCTCACTTTCAGTGGAACTTCGTAAATGCCAGAACTGTTTATTCAGTTGTCAATAAATTGAAAAGTATCCAGTAGCGAAGACTGGTATGGACTTTCTAATAACTTATCGGAAAAAAAATATTGACTTAATAACAGAACCCTTGGTTTATCTACTAAATTGGATGCTCTTTGAGGGGATTTTTCCAGATTGCCTACAATATACTATAACTGTACCAGTACATAAGAAGGATGATAAAAATGAGGTTAAAAACTACCGTCCAATCTCTTTAGTACCGATAGTTTCGAAAGTTTTTGAACAATGCGTCAAAGATCAACTATCAACATTCTTTGAAGAGAATAAGCTTTTTCGTTCCTCGCAATTTGGATTAGGAAAACGTCGTTCCACAGTTAAAGCTGTTGAAAATATAGTATCACAAGTATTAGACTGTTTTGAAAATAATATGAATGTTTGTGCAACACCATTAGATTTAACTAAAGCTTTCGATAGAGTGTCACATGATATACTCCTTTCAAAATTGCATTATTATGGGGCTAGAGAAAAAGAACTGTCTCTGATTAAATCTCATCTTAGTAATAGAAAACAGGCTGTTCGCGTTGGTAATTCAACTTCAGAATTTTTGAACGAAGCAACTGGTGTACCACAGGGAAGTGTCCTGGGGCCATTTCTTTTTTTAGTTTACGTTAATGATCTTTCAAGTTTTCTCCCTTTTAACAGTGTTTTGTCAGGGGCGTCATCTAGGGGGCAGGGAGGGGCATTTGCCCCCCCCTGAGTTTGAGATTTTGTCAATAGAGTAATAGTAAATGAGTGAAAAACGCGAAATTCTACTTATATCAGGGGGTTTTGGCCCCCCAAGCAATATCTGAAATGACGCTCCTGTGTTTTGTATGCTGATGATACAACTGTCTCAACCATGGATAAAATTTTAAAAAATGTTCAAACTAAAAACACTCAAATGTTAGAAACGTGTTCAGTATGGCTAAATTGTAATAGGCTGCTATTAAATGAATCGAAGACGGATGTTTTGCATTTTCATCTTAATAACAACATAAATGATTTGAATGTCATTCTGTAAATTTTTTAGGTATCCACTTGGATCGAAAGTTAAACTGGAACATACATACTGAGAATCTATGTAGAAGACTATCTAGAGTTATATATTTATTACGTAAACTAAAAACTGTTGTTACTGAAAAAATACTTCTGTCAGCTTATTATGCTTTCTTTCATTCTCTATTGCTCTACGGTATATTATTATGGGGTAATTCAACTGGTGCTCAAACCGTCTTTAAATGGCAAAAAAAGGCAATAAGAGTGTTAAAGGGACTACGTGATAATGACTCTTGCAGACCTTTCTTTAAAGAGATGCAAATCCTAACAATGCCCTCAATGTATATCTATAGCTCTCATGTATATTAAAGAAAACTTGGAAAATATCAGTACCCGAAATAAAGTTGCTTTTGTCGTATAATCAATTTGAGTAATGAATGGGAAATTTAGGTCTCAAAATAATACTAATAATATATGGGAGTGAAACGGGATAACCAACAAATGTGTGTCCATCAAGATTTTACGAACACACACTTTTACGAACATTTTTTGCTTTTTGGTTTAAACCAGTTTTTTTATTAAAGAAAAACAACAGCTGGTATAAACCAGCCAACCCTGCTACAAACCGTGAAAGCAAGTACAAATTTGAATTACGGTACCTTGTAATACCTAACCTCATCAAAATTAGCCAATATGTAAGAAAATAGTAACAATTTTTGCCAAAAAATGCTGGCCCCCGAAAAGCCGACATATGCCTGTATTTCTACCTTATACATGTCAGGTAAGATCCTCGTCTGATCACCTACACAAATCTTTTATGAAATGAAATTACATACTTCTTCCGTAGAATTTACAAATTTATGGCCCCCTCCCCCTTAAAATGGTGTAACAGCCTCTGTTAGAGTACCAAAGGGAAAGAAATTATTTTTTCAAGCAAGTTGCAAGTAGAACATCTCGGCTCACCTACGGAAAATACCCCATCGGTATTTAAATATCAGCCATTTCATCCGACAGCTACAAATTAATCATTTACCATCCTGAAAATCCGTCTTTTGTTTTTATAAATGGTGCTTCGATGCCTTGTATCTACTCATTACACGTTTATCACCTTCAGTTTGAATTTTTAGTGGATTTCTTAGAACACCATTTTTGTAAACTTCACTTCCCGCCATGAGGAAGTTTTCCCGTTAAAGCAATCTCTGGTTGACAACACTGTATTGAAAAAAAATATCCTGGTTTAAAAAACAGCAAACGACTGATTTCAATTACTTTAACTCTAGTATCATAAATGTTGATTATAAATAATTCTACTCGTAAGTCATATCAGAGTAAACTTATTTTCTCTGTGGATACAGCATAAATACAAACTTTTCAAGAAGCATCTTTAAATTGGACTCGGTTCTTTTAAAAAAGTGGACCACTAAAAATACATATTAAACAAATATATAAAGGTAAAACTTACTATTGTTCGTATAAAATAAGATGACAAACATTGGAAAATTTATAGCATATACACACACACATACATTCTTTTTCTGTCGAATATTTGCTTTACTTGCTCAATTGCCCGAATCCCCTACTTGCAACTACTGTAAGCAAATCGTCTGCCAAACACCGTTTGCATTGTTTAAGTGACGTCATTAAAAACTGTTCACTGAACGATAGCATAATACAAAGTTTATTCAATTTACTTCGAAATAAATTACCAATAGAGCAGAGTAAATAAAAGCGTGCACAACGTAGAAGTACAGAAAAGAGAAACGTAATCTCTCATGAGTAAAATTTGAGATATTTTAGAATTCCTTAGTCTTGAAATGTTTTAAAGTTCATTACAACTTACATATAATAAATAAATAGTTAATAATTTTAAAATTAAGAATTCATAATGTTCTGATGTAGACTGTCTGAAGCAGTAATGCCGAAGTTATTATGGTCAATTTGTTCAATGTGTTTTCAGCGACTTTGCAATCTTTATAGCAATAATATTTACGATTGAGTTGGTAACTATGCATATTATAGCAGAGTAGAAAATCTGGTCTGGTGATTTTTATATGACAGTGTTGCGAGGTAGCACGAAGAAGGAAGGATTTGTGAATTTGTTCCGATTTGTTCCCAATTGGTGGTAAGTATTTATTGTCCGTAGCATACATCAAATTGTTTGTTTGTATCATTTTAATCAATGATATGTAATGTGTTGACCTTGTAAGTTAGTGCTTGTTGATACTCCACTGCTCAGTAGAGAAGTGTCAACCACTATACATCAGTACTCCTAAGATGAAATTGTGTTAGGATACAATTTTCTTAAATGCAGTGTAAAATAAATTGATTTGGTGACAGGTATAATGTCAACGGTGCAGATGTGGTTTACGAATTCGTACATGAATTCATTATATAGGGTTATGTACTTCTTTTATCAGGAGATAGACTTCAGAACCTTGATTTTTTTTTTTTTTTTTTAAATGACAATTTCCACTCATGGATAGAGATGTACACTTTATGAGGGCTTAACCGTTATACGTAATAATGCAGCAAGTGAACATATGCCATACGAACTACATTTAAAAAAAACAAGAAATGTAGTTATTTGAACGAGTCTGGGCAGGGCGAAAGTGGTGCTCCTGTTATATAATACGGAGACCCAGACCCATTCAAAGGAGCAGGCACGAGAACGACGGTGGGTATTCTCTTGAACTAAAAAGTTTTAAGAACACCGTACACATTTCTTTCGTACGATTAAACGGAACCTACTAACACAGGTACGAAGAAAATAGGAATCTAGCTTGCTCTAGGACATTGCATTGCAATTCAATTTATCTTGGTTTCCTTGCGGCGTAATGTGTGCTTAAAAGCATACATTTTTCTACATTATTTGGGATGTAAGATGTGAGATCCCGTCGAGGTAGAGCTGCCGCCGAGGTAATAATGTGACTCTGATGCTTAGAAATTGTTACCTCAGAGCGATTTGTGAAAGGTGGTGGTCTCTAATTAGTAATATTATGACTAACCGCCCTGCAGCCAGTGATTTTTCATTTAACGAAATTAGCACATCTGATGTTGGCTTACATCCAGATAAATGGACAATCTGCTTGTTACAAGGGAAACAGGAAATTTTTGAAAATGACTTTATGTAGGAGATATGGTAGTCAATACTACAACGATTTCAAGCCTACTTCTGGAGATAAATTAATCTAAACAGGTGACATTCATAGCTGTAAGAAGGATTAAAGGATAGTTAAATGATTCATCGTGATATTTCAAGATTTGAAGAAAAAAAGCAAGTGCATGTAACTCTTTTTGAGTAAATATATTGGGAATTTCTTGATTAGTTACTTACTCTGTTATTATACAGTCCTATAAGCTTTCTGTATATTTCCTCATAAATAGAAAGCCTGTGAGTAAATTTTTTTTTTCTGGTCGAAAATAATGTGATAAATTTACTTCAATTTACGCATAACTATTTTAGTGGCATTTGCATTCGACATACGAGTATTTAACCCTTTCCGGATCCTGGCATTTTGGGCTATTTTTTAGACTTTCAGTCAAGTAGCTACTCCATCGTCACTATTTATCCTAGGATCATGGTTCATACCTCATTCTCTTCAGAATAGAGCAGGCTTTCAAATGGTATCATTTCCATGCCCATGCCATATAACAGGAGAGGGAAAATTGATGTCAAAGTGATAATTTTGATGGCAAAAATTTTTCTGTCCAAATTTGGGCCTCCCTGGCCCCCTCTGTGTGAACGTAGAGACCTCCAAAAAATCTGATGAATAGTACTTGGTAAAGTAAATGTGTGTACCAAATTTCAAGTTTCTATCTTGAATAGTAATGGCGGGAGAAGCTTTATCAGGAATTCCCACCATGCCCAAAACGACCGCAAAACACCATGATCTCAGGGGGAAAAATTCCTGAGACATCCCTAATTATCCTAGGGTCATATTTCGCCCATCATTCTCTTCAGAACAGAACTGCCTTTCAGACGGTATGATTCACGTGTCTCTATCATGTATGTAAAGGGGGAAAATCCCGAAGAAAGGGATTTTTTGGGTCTAAAAATCCCTTTTTTCAACTTTTGCCCCTCTGGACCCCCCTGTTTTTATGCAGAAATCGAAAAAAAAACTTCTGGTAAATACTACTCGGTGGACTGAATGTTTGTGCAAAATTTCAATCTTCTACGTGAAAAAATAGGCCCGCCAGAAAAAATTTCCCTACCATACCCCACTTTTACCCTATACAGAAGTATATTTGGATAAAAATTCACTGAGACGACCCTAATTACCCTAGAATAATAATTCGACCGTCGTTCTCTTCAGAATGAAACTGCCTTTCAGGCGGTATGACTCACGTGGTCCTGTCATGTATGTAAGGAGGGAAAATGACGAAAAACGGGATTTCTGGGGTAAAAATATCCCTTTTTTAACCCTTTGCCCCTCTAGTTCCCCCCTGTTTTAACACTGACATCGGAACAAAAAATCTGGTAAATACTACTCGGTTGACTGAATGTTTGTGCAAAATTTCAATCTTCTACGTTCAAAAATAAGCCCGCCAAAAAATATATATACCGACAATACCCCATTTTTCCCTATATAGAAGTATATTTTTTTAAAATTCCCTGATACATCCCTAATTACCCTAGGATAATAATTCGACCGCCGTTCTCTTCAGAATGGAACTGCCTTTCAGACGGTATGAATCACGTGGTCCTGTCATGTATGTAAGGCGGGAAAATGACGAAAAACGGGATTTTGGGGGTTAAAAAAAACCTTTTTTTTTGCCCCTTTGGTTCCCCCCCTGTTTTAGCACTGACATCAGAACAAACAATCTGGTAAATACTACTCGGTGGACTGAATGTTTGTGCAAAATTTCAATCTTCTATGTAGAAAAATAAGCCCGCCAAAAAATATTGAACATAGGCTTGGAAAATGAGAAAAGAAATTTATGACTTATGACGTCATCACCTCCTATGTCTGGACGCAGGACGGTCTGAAACCATACGTAATGTCTTTTACAAGGCCTCTGGACTTGAAAAAAAAAAAAAAGGACGAAAAAGCTCAAATAGAAGAGAAATAACGCAATGTAACATGAAAAACGCGTATGGTACAAAATTGCACCATAGGATCCCCAAAGGGTTAATAGTGAGTATACTTTGCCCACCCATCGATTTCTTGAATATAGTCTGTGCCTGGAAGTTCTCGCAATTTTCAGAAGTAACGAACCATGGCCGTCCCTCCATAATGTCCTAGTTACGCCAACCTGAAAATAACAATTTTTCTTTAACAATTTAATCCTCAAATTAGAAAGATGAATCAAGGAGGATGTTGTTACGCAAAGAATACATTTAATTACGATAATTATATAAGTAAATATACTCTCAAAGTATGAAACCGAAAATCAGAAACAAGCAATTATTTACTTACAATTACTTGAGTTCCAGCTCGAGTCGTCTTTCTTTGCTGAGGAACCTCTGGATTACTTTTTTAGAAACAGTAATAGGGAGCCCGAAACCGTAAGTCTTGAGGATGACCCACTATCGACAAAGTAAATGAAAATTAAGAGAAGAAAAAGGCAAAATTGAAAAACGTTCTGTAGCTTAACGTCCAGGCTTTATTATTATTATTATTATTATTATCAACTGACCCTTCGAACACAACTTTATTGGATCGAGAGAAAAATGATGCTGTGTCTTTCCACCGCGTTCCTTACATGTATTTTAGAAAGAAGTCGATTGCACCCTTAACTTATGAATTGAACGATATGTTTAACAGTAAAAAATAACGTAGATCATACCCCACCACAAAAATAATAATTAAAAAAAAGTCTTCCGTATTGCTATAAAATATCTATACATCTACAGATAAATCTACTGACTTAGCAACGCTTGAGACAAGCAGAAAACCCAAGACGCTGACTTTCTATACAACACCTTGGATCACAGAAAGACGAGGTGAGAAACACGAAGCGTATGCGCAATATGAGTCTTCTAAAGCAGAGAAAATTCAGCCAAAGCGTTGCCAACGACTTAGTCACAGAGTTGCCTCCTCAAAACATGACGGAGATCACACAGCACTTCTCTGTTTATCTGCAGTTCAACAGCTGATTCTGTCTCGTTGAAAGTAATAAAATTCCTAGTTCTGGCGATCCGTTTAATTAAATTAAAGTACTTTTATTCATTTTTCGTTTGGCGTTAACACACGACTTGCACACCCAGAGAAGACGCTGCTGTTGATGACCCTAACAATGTTTGGTAAACGGTATAAATTATACAGTTCCCCGTTACGAAGTTTCCGCCATTCCCCATTCTCGTTCCTCTTGGGTCCGAATATTCGTCTCAGGATATTGTTGTAAAATACTTTCAGTCTACGTTTTTCCCTCACAGTAAGCGACCATGTTTCGCAACCATGCAGGACAACAGACAGGATTATCGTTTTATGTATTTTAAGCTTCAAATTCCTCGACAGAATCCGCGACAACAAAAGATTTTAAAATGAATAATAACACGAATTCACAGCTTTCAGTCCACATTTAATTTCTTCGTGAATATGGTTTTGAACTGTTAATATTGATCCTAGATATTTGTAAGTATCCACTTTACCAAATAATACTTTTAGCAATGTTTATTTGGAGTTTTTGAATAAATCATCACTAGGTCCATGTTGTCCTTGATTTGATTCCTAGAAGTAAAGGATTAAAATTTAAACGCATTAAGATGGTTCCATTTCCACCTTAAACTGTAGGTCTACAAGTAAACGAACGCAGAACAATTTTCTCTATGTGGTCGTCTTTCTTTTATGACACAGCTCGTCTGGAGTTAGGAAACAATAGGGAATTGGTTTCAGCCGTTGTATAATCGTGTATTGTTCCGAGCTGTAGGAAAGGGAAATGAATAATTCGATCGTTGCAGTTGAACCTTTCATCATTCTACTTTTTCTTTTTTTCTGATGAGGAAAGAAAATTAAACATGACATTTACTTACTTGTTCATAATTGTCTCACTTCATATTTTTCCTTTTTCAGTTAAGTGAAAACATTCTATGCTTGTGATTCACATGATTTACGTATAAATGAAGAACTCTTGTTATAATTGCGATTCTGTGTACATATACAGGGTGTCCATAAAGTCCGTTGCCACCCCGTGTATTTTCGAAACTACTGTGAATTTGACAAACGTAAGAACATGCCCGTCTTTACAGATTTTGCGTTTTTTTATTCGCAGTCGTTTCGCAGATACACCGAGTGGTAATGGACTTTGTGGACACGAAATGTGAACCCCCCACTTTTTTGGGTGGGGTCAACATGGCGACTTTAAACTTTCAGCAAAATATTTCTCTTGTCGAGCCCTTTTCAACGATATATCACTCGACCTCCTTTGTCATTTAAAATTTTGAAGTTAACCCCACATACCCCTATATAGGGTGTCTGGGTTGGACCATTGATAGCTCAAAATTCAAGCCCCCTTAAAATAATGACGGATGTGTTTTTGGGTTTCTCATTTTCACAATCGTTTCGGAGATACAAGATGCGGCAACGGACTTTGTGGGCACCCTGTATAATATCGTACAATTCCTTATACATGTTGGTTAAATTAAATTAGATTGGAGTTCAGTGTCCAATTTAGCACCGTGGCTATATGAGACGTGGGCCTACGTGGTTGACTCCTCACTTGGGTAATGCGTTTAAAACTTTTAGGCTCTCTCACCGGGAATTAAACCCGGTTTCTCAGGCATCAATCACATAGACTTGTGTAGATGTTGAAATCGCTCTTAGATTTGAAGTATGTGACTGATAGTTCAACAAAATTTTAGAATTGAGGCATGCGATGATTTTAGATTCAATTATTTTGATTCTATTTTAATGTATTCTGATAGCTATGGAGAACAGAATTAAGAGGCACACTATAATCATTGGGAAAATGTTAACTTAGGAACAAATCAAGAAGGTAATCTTTTTTTAAAGTAGTTTAGTTTACCAATATTCATTTATGTACAGTATTTACTTTGGCCATGTATTCGTTTGTCGGGAGGGGGCGCGGTGGCTCAGTGGTAGGGGTCCCTGGTTCGATCCCAGCTCGCGCCGTGTGAACTTTGTGGTGGACAAACACCGTGCTCGTGGGTTTTTTCGCGGTTCTCCCGTTTCCTCCCACTTTCTTCATTCCACCATTTCACTCATCTCTCATCATCACTGTCTCCTTTAGCATAACCGGCATCACTGTGGGACGTAAAACTTAAAAAAGATTTCATTTAATTTAGTTTGTCCGGAAGAAAAAAATATCGACTCAATGAATCAGGATTAATTTTGGGTAGGATGTAGGAGGTTAAAAATTAGGGTCGTTAGTGGATAGTATATTCAAACCGGAAGTGAGAACGGTTTTAACGTTGACCATCATGGATCAAAATATCATAATAGATAGCGAATTGGGATGTTATCGAGACGAGGCTAGGCTTAATATTAAATTCTGTCGGCCGCGATCAACAGATGCTTGTCTTGGTCTCTAGGGCCAAGTCTCCATCTCAGTTCGGACTCGTTTCGATAGTTTCGAGATAAATTACGTAAAATTAAAAGTTGTATAAGTAATTTTATCTTACAGCCACCAACTTCGTCTTTATTTTTACAGTTCATTCTTGGTTATAGATCACATACTATTTCGTAGCAAGGGGCCGCGATGGCTCAGTGGTAGAGCGTTTACCTGTTGTGCATGAGGTCCTTGGATTGATCTCAGCTCGCGCCAAAGTGAAAAAATGAAATGAAAGCTTTGAGTTTTACGTCACACAGTTATGCCGGTTAGGCTAAAGGAGACGGTGATTATGAGAAATGAATGAAATGTTGGAATGAAGAAAGTGGGAGGAAACGGGAGAACCCCGAGAAAACCCACGGACACGGTGTTTGTCCACCACAAAGTTCACTTTGCGGGAGCAGGGTTTGAACCCGAGACCCCATGCACCAGAGGTGAACGCTCTACCACTGAGCCCCCGCTGCCCCCGCGCCAAAGTGAGTTTTGTGATGGACAAACACCGTATGCGTGGGTTTTCTCGGGTTACTTCCATTTCCTTCAACATTTCATTCATTTCTCATCGTCGCCTTCTTTATCCTAGCCTGCATAAACGTGGGACGTAACACTTAGATTTTATTTCATTTTTTCTTTTATCGCGAACTGGGATCGTATTAGAAACCCCACCCACCAGAGATGTGCTCTCTATCGCTGAACATGCCCTCTTGGAGACACAGCTTAAATTGCAATTCAAAGGATGTATGTGCCCTTGGTGGCCAATTGGCTAACGGGTAGTGTTGCCCGCGAGACAAGACGAGAATTTTTTTTTTTTTTTTGGTCTTTTGTCGCGAATTTTTGTGAAGGTCTCTCATTTTGTAAATTTATGTAGAAAATTTATGCCTTGATTTTTTTTTTCGTCTTAATTTCATCTAGAAGTGATCAGAATTCTTCCCCATCAGAGAGATCCACAAAGGATGTGGTATAACAACCTTTAAAGCCTTGCGTAATGATTTCCATATCTTTAATCGTTGAGCAATACTCGTCATTGTGTTCGTTCAATCACTTCACCTATTTACAGCTTTTATACCATGAATCATATAATACTAAACCAATGTTGAGTTGGGTAAGCTAGTGTACCCACGATACTCGAGGAATTTTCCGTCTCAGCTCGAAAATGAAAGTAAAATTGAGTTTCTCGTCTTGAATTTTAAAAAAAGATTCTTCTTGTACCTTGGGCAACATTACTAACGGGCATGCTTTCTGTACGCGTGGTCTCGGCTTCGATTTCTGCTGAGGAACTTTCCTCGGATGGAAACCTGATTAGCGCTTCGAGTCTCGCTTTAAGCACTAGGTCTCATTAGCCTCGATACTGGGAAGGGACCTTAAACTCGAATCAGCAGATACATGTTCTCACTGAGGCGAAGGGTTGATTTCCCATACTAAAGGCGAGAATGCAAGCTGCTAAACCATGGCTTTACATTCTGGGAGTGGGTGTTTTTCGATCAATCCAACATGGTTTCCTAGAAACCATTAGTTGGTAATAATTGCGTATATGTGTCACGTATTCCGAAGGTCATAATAGGTATTGATCAGGATGTCGAAATCAGAGGGACTACATCATAAGTCTAACAACAGCTTATATTAGAAGTAGAAATTATATCTTTACCTGGAAGTATAGTCTATATATAGCATTTAAGATGAAACCGTGATTTGCACGTGTTTAAGAATTTTTCAGTTTACAGATCTGGTAGAAGAGTTCGTTTTGGTTTCACACTTCGAACACGGAGTTGATCATTTGTTTACTGTAATATTCAAAGTTTTAATAAAGAAAAAAAAAATAATAAACATGGGAAATATAGTAATCGCTGAGACCTTATGTAACCCGTTTTATATATTACCTGAAATCCCCGTTCTCGCACAGGAGAATAGGCTTATGAAACTATAGGAAGGTTCTACAACGTTCTAATCGTCTTGATCGACTAAAATTGCACTTAATTGCCAACGGGACTGTCTCCAGTGAGTTTAGCGACCCGGAAAACTATGGGTACGATAATTACCTCAGTCATTTTTGGACATTTTTTTTTTACCCCCCGATGCCGATGAGAACGGAAGTTTAGTTTAAACGGCATTGGGGAAGTCACAATTCATCTCACTGGCCCCAAAAATCAGGGCTTGGACAGTAATATCTGTCGTTTGCGATTATTTTTATATCGCTCCTTCTCACTCCCATTCTTACTCCACACTAGTTTTTGCAGATTCACATGCGTATGAAGTTTGGTTGATATTGCTCCGCATGTTCCATAGTTACGTAGAATATACATATATATATATATATGCCAATTTTTACATATATAGATGGATTACATTTCTCGGTAAAATGCCAAAATCTCCAATCGCCCACATTTAAAACTCACTGCTCACTTCAACAAGATTTAAGAATTGCTTAGAGGATTACAAATATCATCTGTAAGTTATTGTAAACATATTCGAGTGCGAGACATTTTAAAATGAACTTCGAATATTTCAAGTACAGATGTCTGAAAACTATCAATCTGCAGATTCACTGTTTTGGGTAGTGCAGATATATACATTGAACTCTTAGACAAATGTTTCCGTAAACGAATTACAGAGCATTAGAAGTAATACGGAGTACTACTTAGAATAATAGTGGTCTGACTTGCCAAGGTCTGGGGAAAAGTTCTCACGGATAGCAATTCGCCACTCTAATTGCGTTATCCGTCTAGGGTCAGTGATTTTCTGCATAAACTATGACTGCATTCTTACAGGTTCTAAATAGGAAATCCGAAGTTTACGTAGATTGAACTGTTGCTCACTTACGGAATAAGAATATCTAATATATAATCTTTGTACAGATATTGTTTCTGCCAAGGCTTTGTTTTGCTCGACGCTAAAGTTAAAATCATGCTTAAGGGTCTTCACTACAGCGAAATTAAACCAACGCTAATTTTAGAGTTTTTCTGTGATATCTTCAAAACAAATAAAAATATTCGAAAAATAGAAACGTAGCGAACTAGACGATATGATTTTGCATGTGATACCTTTACCACAACTCACCTATCCGCTTTTAGTATCTCACTATTTACAGAACCCGCAAAAAATGCTAAATCTTTGTACAGTTACAAATCGAAAGCAGTTAGATGAGTTGTAATAACGGTATGCACACGCAAAATCGTATTATCTAGTTCACTACGTTTCTACTTCTCGAATATTTGTATTTGTTTTGAAGATATTACAAAAAAAACTCTAAAATTAGCGGTAGTTTAATTTCGCTGTAGTGAAGACCCTTAATTAAAAGTACTAATGCGGTTTACGTTTTACTTTTTTTTTCTTTCTTTCTTTCTTGTTTGCCTACCAACTAACTTGAGGTCACGCAAAATTTAATATTAACCCTTAACTACTTTGGTTTAAAAACAAAAAGTTTGGTGGAGCCTGGCAGATCCCAGTTGGTTTCTTTCGCGAATATTGACTTCGTTATGTGTGTGTGTTTTTTTCCTTTTTTTGACTGCACGATTGTCATTGTACTTGTTTCCTTTTCCTATAAGGAAGTTACGTATATACAGGGCGGCCCAAAAGTAGGTACTTTGATCTAGTATAACATTCTAGTTGAGTTGAGTTGATTTTCATTTAGCGTCCCGTTCAGCAGCGAGGCTATATGAGACGTGGACCTACTGATTAACGTGGAATCCGAACCACATGAGCTCCCGCCGGGAATCGAACCCGGGTCTCCCACGCCAAAGGCGCGTACGCTAACCGCTTAGCCATGAGGGAGCTCAACATTCTAGTTTATGGGTTTATTTGTTTCTGCTGTTCCATGCTTAAGGTATAAGTAAAAGGACATTATGAACAAATAATAAAGAAGCTAAATCTACCTGATGAATAACAATAAGAAATGATATAAAATACAATGAGCTGATCAGTACTGTGCTGTATACCTACTTTTGGGCCACCCTGAATATGAACACGTAGAACGATTAAATGCAAACTTGCCAAGAAGTTACTACTGTCACGTTGAGAAATATGAGGCTGAATAAGATTTTCTTTTTTTCACGAACACTATTGATGTATCTTCTCTCTTTTTTTCTTTTTCTATCTTCATCTCCAGATATACAATGTAAAAGTACACCTAAAATAACTGTCACCTCCTTCTTCCACATTGTCACTCTCATGTGTTTCCGTTTGACAGGATTCGTCACTAACAATTGAGTGACCGGAGAGAGAGAGAGAGAGAGAGGTAGATACAGAGAGGGGTAAAGAAAGAGAATCTCTCTGTCTCTTTGACACCCCTGGAATGGTGAGAAGGGGTTGGGATTGAGACGAGAAAATTGAGAAGAATGTTCCTTTCTTTTCTTTCTTCTTTCCTCTATTTTCGCTTTCTTTCCCACTTTCTCCCTCTCCCTCTTTCCTACTTTGAAATATCCTTATTTTCGCCAAACAAACTCTCCTCCAATTGATCTTCAGTGTCATCGCTTTTAATTTCATCGTTTGTTTCCTGGCTTCCAACTCCCTTCAAGACTCGGAGCATTCACTTTTTTTGTGTGATTGTCGTGGGGTTTTCAAGTAAATATTAATCTCACATAGATACTTCAATAGGTATTTGTACAGTGTCGTCTATTTTACAAAAAGATACAATATCACTCCTATTTTTTAAAAAAAATGGGCTAGCCATGTAAGACAACACCTTCTCTTAGTGGCATCTTTGTGTCATGTTCAGAGTTCTGTGTATAAAACACAAAATTTATAAAAGCAAAAGATAAAAGATCTATATATAAATTGATTTTATCATTCATGATGCTCAATAAAGATGCTAACTTTTATACTCTAGTGGCATATCTCAGACCTCAAATTTTATTATGTTATGTGCATGATTTAAGCATTTTACTTCTACATCGTGAATCCTGGGTTCGATTCCCGGTGAGAACGCTGTCGGAAACGTATAAAAGATTTTTCAGGCCAGCCATCCTGCGTGAGGTTTTCCTGAGTTTTCATTCACACCAGACTAATGCCGGGATGGTACCTCACGTATAGGTCCCAGGCCGCTTCCTTCCTTCTCTTTTCTCGGATAGTGTGATCACCGAAGGACATCATCCCTCATACGTGACGGGCTAACATGGCTATAGATACTGAAAGCCCCGAGGTCTAATTCCTGATCCTTGAACTTCATAAGATGAGGAGCTCTGGATCTACCGGATGGGAGGAAAAACCTTGCGTGACCCAGTGGGTAGACTATAAGTGGTTTCACAAAATTCAAAAAACGAAATCGCGTACGTTTACAAAGTAAAACAAATAGTAATGTCATAGTATACGGCATGAGAAAAAGTTCGGTTTGTCATAATGTACACAATGTAAATTTGAAGTTTTAGTTTTGTATTTCCTGTCATTCTCCATTTCCCACTTAAAAATTTTTAGAAAGATAAATAAATATGAAAATAGAAAATATTTTAAGTTTTTACACTTGTCGAATAGAAAGTAATTGAGTTTCGTTTTTCGGTTATATTCCGTGGACAATTATTATTTTGTATCCTGAACACTATACTGATCCGTTAAATTGAGCAGCGCTGCGGGTAGTCTGTCAAGTAAGGATAAGTATTACTCCCGTAAGAATACATGGGGAACCGATGTTTTATATCTTGGGATGAACTGGTTTAATCACATCCATTGACGAACTCTTTCTAACTTTTGTCCCTTTAGAGCCTGGCCAGTGGCGGCTTTAGGGGTAGACCAGGTAGGCACGGGCCTACCCAAACATTTTGAAAAATATATAAACGCTGAAAGAGTAAATATATTTTCTACTGTTTATAATAATGGTAGATAATTATTTAACAAAGCGTCAACCACTACTGTAAAAGTAATTCCTACTATCATTAATCAATCAAATGTGTAGGCCTATATCTATCTAATAAGCGAGGGAGCGGGCCTACCAAAATTAAATCCTAAAGCCGCCCATGATCCTGGCCAAAATTCATTGTGGTTCATCTAGTACTTATTATGATTTTTTGAAACGTCCCCTGGATGGGCACTCTGATATACAGGATAAATATAAAGAAAACTTTAGTAAGAAATTGAATGAAAATTGAAAGATTCTTTTTAATAAGACTTTTTTTTTTTTTTAATTATAGGGGTACTTGCTGCAGACATTAATAATGTCATGGGTTATGATTGTTGAGATAGGTGACCCGCAAGCAACCGAAATTATATCAGCTTGACAAAATTTTATAGTAGATGAATAATGTTCACTACTCACAGGGGCGGATAGGTACTACAGCCGGAGCCCTAGGGCATTGCAGTACAGGGGCCTCTGATTTCCCACAACTCATTCATAAAAATATTAACACTTTATTATTTATACTATGATTCCACTACTGGGGCTCGTTTATTTATTATTGGCTTGGGGCGTACCGGGCTTCTCTCGGTATCCCGATGGGCCTATCCGCCCCTGACTACGCGGATAAGAATATTCGCTTGATTCCCGCTTACATTATTTCGCAATAGCCTATTATGTCTTAAATATTTCAAGTAGAATGTCATGTCTGTCATCCCACAATGAACACAAAATAATGCAGTGCTTCTCAATACAGACTGTACACGAAAATGTTGACGGATCACTGTTTGGGTTCAGTGATATCGTTAATATTCGCTACACATTTGTTACAGAGGCTCGGTTGCTTAGACTTTAATATTTCTCGTGAGAATTAGTTTTTTTTTTTTTTTTTTTTTTTTTTTTTTTTTTTTTTTAACTCTCACGCGCTTTTACTCTGATAGCCTTTGCGGTTATCTTTCAGTTCAGTGCTTTGACATTCACACATGACAACAGAAAGAAAACGATAGTTTACTGAGAAAATAAGGATAGGGACGGAATCATGCTGATTAGAATTAGATTCATAATGTAAGCCATGTATAACTATTTGAGGAATCTAGTGGGAACGTTAATTACAATCACAAGTTGTTTGTTAGCTGGAATTTGATCCCTCTTCAGTACCGAGGCAACATGAGACGTACAGTAAGGGAACTCGAAACAACGTACACCAAAGGCGTGCCCACTAACTGGATTAGCGGGGAGAGCATTATGTTATCACTATTTTTAATATTAAGTATCTTTCTTATAAATTCTTTACTTGTCGCAAAACTGAAGTTCTAATTGTATTTTCCCCAATTACATCAGTTGCTATGTAATATCAAAATAGTTTTAAATTTTATGTATATTTGATATAGAATTGATGGGATAATATACTCGAATAATAAATATGAGTTAAACATTGTTACAGCACTCTTCGTTGACCTCTCGCGACGCAGGTTTCTGATAATTTCTAGATGAAAAATTAAGTTATAAACTTTGTATATGAACTTAAAAAACGATACAAGACTTTAATTTTTTTTATACAAGAATGAGACGAGAAAACCTTATTTTTCGTCTCGTCTTATGGGCAGCATTAAAGCCAGGACTGCATGTATGGGAGTGTTCGAATACATACACTTATTCGATTTCAGTGCATAGTGGTTGCTTTTAAGAATCACTATGTTACAAAACGCAAAACGGTTGTAGTTACAGTGTTCAGTGTACAAATGTTCAATGTGTCGTCCGCTCGCAGCGCACATATGAAATAGGTATTCCACTGTTTCTTGAACACTGACGGAAGTTGCAAGTTGAAAGGATGGTTGTCGAGAGGTGTCAGTAGCTTGTGTTGCTCATACACATACATACATACATACACACACACACACACACAGACACACACGGCATCTTCAGCCATCTAATTAAACGAAACCTTGGGCACCCTGTTTTTTACAGAGCAGACGTTACATTCATAGACGATAGCTGTTTTCAAGCTATAATACTTTAAAATCAGATTAAGATTCTAGAAGCATCTTATATACCAGATAAGCAGGGGCGGTTCCAGGACCGACTTCTGGGGGGGGGGGCGGTGGGTTGTCATAATGCTACTTTTAAGGGCTCCAAACTCTGGGATGAAATTTATTTATATATATAAAACAAGAAAGTTTCCTCTTCTGGGGGGATCGCCCCCCTGGATCCGCCCCTGCAGATAAGTATCCCAGTATCTGAATAACACATTTCCTAAACGGTGGATTGGCCATGACGGACCCATTAGCTGGCCTCCGAGATCACCCGATATAACCCCATTAGACTTCTGTTTATGGGCCTGGTTAAAGGGGGATGTGTACGCTACGAAGGTGGCTATACGTAAAGAACTGTCCCTCGGATCACCGACACTGTTGCCCGCATTAAAGGCCACCGGAATGATGATCGATGTGCAACAAAACACACCTTCTAACGCGTTGACAAGTGCATTGAGATGAGTGGGAGACTTTCAAAACACCTCTTTCAGGATGGATCAGTGATCTGTTCCAGTGTCTATCTACCACAGCGCCTACACAGCATTTCGGTAAGTAATATTCACACTTTTCATAATCATTCATGGATGTGTGTAGTCTTCAACCCGCTCCAGTTACGTAACGATCGAAAATCAGACACATATTCATAGGACTTTCTTGGTTTATTTTTGATGTTCCCCCTGAATCACCCTGTATATATATAAATATAGATAGATAGATATTCTTGGCCCCATTCCTATTCTTGCTTTTATTTCACGTTTGCACTTTATTTTGAAAAGGAAACATTCAAATACGTTGGTAGCTCGATTTACTCGGATGGAAGAAATGAAAAACAGATTTAAGATATCAGAGGCAAACCAGATGTTCTACACAGAAAGAGTAGTGATAGTGACTCACTATAGGCACGTCTTTGTAGCTCTTTATGGTTCAGAAACATGAACACTTGGAAAACAAAGAGAAAGCTAGTACAAGTCATTTCGTGATTTGCTGGAAAACAAAGCTGCGTTTATCATGATCAGAAAGCAGAAATAACAAAGAAAATGAACATTTTGGCTACAAGCAATATGAAGAAGAGAGAGCATGATTAGGCATTTAATTCGCTGATCAGAATATAGAACAAGACTTGGAGGATGATGATATCAACGTGAGAGGTAGCATAATTAAATTAATCTATAGACGAAAACTAGCTGAAATGCCAGTTTTTCACTCGGCAAAGATAGATTCATGAAAAGTATCAGAAAAGTTTTTCTTTAACACCCCCTCCTTGTAACGATTCGTTGTTCTTCGCAAAAATTATTTAATTCTTTTCCCTCGCTTGAATACACATTTCAAATTGAAGTGATAAAGTATTAAGTGGAAATTATCTTCTTTAAAGCGAAATTTTCCAAAAGGAAAAAAAAAAATAAAAATAAAACTAGGATATGTGTCTACTGTATTTAGTAAAGATTTGTATATCGAGTTACGTCTGCCTAACTGGTCAATAGTATCGATCGTTTCCGATAATTTTACTTGTTTTCCCCGTCGCCCCTTCTCCCGTCCCTGCCGAAAATGTGCTTAGGAAAACCTACGTTACCCCGAAGCTCACTCATGCCAAAAATCATCTAAAGGGTGCGTCGGCATAGGAAAAGCTAGCCGCAGGGTCGGCCCTAGGCAATTTGCCGCCCCGTTCAATGGCATCGTTTGCCGGCCCCATTTCTCCAGAAAGGACAAATCTTAAAAGCCGCGATTTTAAGTATGCTACCTCATTGGGAACAACGAACGGGAGGGAAAGAGTATTCACACTTAGACAGACTTAAACATTACAAATACAATCTCGTTGTGTTTTTATTTATTTATTTATTTTTAAATAATAATCTATAATGTGAATGATAAAGCAAACACACCCGCAGAGAAGAGATGGTGATTCTTTTTATAGAATTCAGTATCGAGCTTCAGTCTCAATATATCAGTTTGCAATTCCAGCGTAACTAGCTCTTTTATCTTTATTTCTTGATTTTCCATTTAGGCTAGGGGGGCCGCGGTGGCTCAGTGGTAGAGCGTTCACCTCTGGTGCTTGGGGTCCCGGGTTCGATCCCAGCCCCCGCCAAGTGAACTTTGTGGTGGACAAACACCGTGTGCGTGGGTTTTCTCGGGGTTCTCCCGTTTCCTCCCACTTTCTTCATTCCACCATTTCATTCATCACTCATCATCACCGTCTCCTTTAGCCTAACCGGCATAACCGTGGGACGTAAAACTTAAAGATTTCATTTCATTTTTTCCATTTAGGCTATATCTGTTAAAAAATTAAATGTTTCCACCTTCAGTGATCAGGAACTTGTTTGTGACAAACGCAAGACTAGTTTTCATGTCAAAATTGTGATAACTAAATAAATGGAACAGGTGTTCGAGAATTGAATTTTTGTATTTGACAACAATCAAGCAATTCATGCTGGAATTTGTTAGACCATTTGCTTTAGCCCTTTCCATGTGACCTTAAGCTAATACGACTTAAACATGATTTATGAATGTAGTATTCAAATACAAGGTCAGCTTAGTAAATTTAAGTACCCTCATCATGAAGTCTCTTTCAAGCAAGAAATATTTATTTTAAATCAGGGTTGGCTGGATTGAAGCTTGGTTTAAACCAGCTGGTTTAAAAAAAACCTGGCTTAAACAAACAAACAAAAAAAAAAAAAAAACGAAAAATGCTTTAAATTGTATGTACTTTATGGTAACGTTTCTACATATCAAACCATCTGCATTAGTTTTATCTCTTTTTCATCTTTTAATCAAGGCGTCCCATGTTCAATTTTCGGTCGAACGACAACCATTCTTTCAAGTGTAAACGAAGCAGTGGTTCGGATGTCACTTTAAGCAAAAGTCTTCTTGATAACCTCGGTATTTCATAATGCCTAAATATATATAAAACAAAACCAAATTGTTATTTCTACTTGCCTGAATGGTGGTGGTTTTATAAAGAATCGAAGGTTGCTTAAGTATATTGATAGAAATTGGAAAAATTTATCGACTATCTACATAATATCCGACATTAGCTTGGATTGGACTTCCAGTTTTAAGTTTATTGAATGATATGTACACTCATGTCCAAAATTATTGTCGCATGTCTATAAATATGTTGTAGGAATATAATTTCATAACGAATTCGCCCGGTATTTCTTATAATGTTACCGTGGTACGTGCATAATCGGCAAAGACATGTATGTGGCAAATTTCATGTCAAAAGAGCAGTAAATAGAAACAATAAAACGAAAATAAATCTTTCTTGTCTATTTAGCAACATTTCGTTCTGCTCATTCTAATTTTCGTATTTATAATTCTTTTCCTATGGAATTTACCACAATTATAGATTTCCCGATTATACACATAATATCAGTATTAAAAGTACCCTGCAAAATCATTATCAGACTATGTTCTTACAAGAAGACAGTTATAGATATGCGACAATCATTTTGGACATGAGTGTACATACTAAATTTGTAATTTAAGACTTCAGTTTTAGCGTACTGATTATAATACATTGACCTTAAAATTTTACATGCAAAGCATTTTCCCGTTATTACTTTGCATTTGAAGTAATAACAGGATTTACCCACTGGCCACACTGGGAGTTTCCCGATTTATATATAACTGTATAATGGTTTCACTTGTGCAACTGTTTATCTTTTTGTCCTTCTGAAACGACTCTTGACAATTATATTAACTATTATCGTCTTAAGTTTGTCGCCAGAACTGCTGCCTCTATTGCTGAGCCTCTGGCAACAGCGCGTCCAATACTTCACGTGCTCTACCCAACTGTCAGAAGCCACCTTTCCTTGCACACACAGTAGTATGTAAAGATCAGTACAACGTATTTTTATCAGGTGTCCTTCGTGAGTGAGTGGGCAGACTCATCGCATTTGTGGCCGATAAGTCCCGGTTTCGTGTCCAAATGGAGGACAATTTCTCTCGGATGTAAGCTGAGGAACAGTTTGGATTCGGCTTTAAGCTTATGTGACCTCTTCTAGCATAACCTCGTTGCTGTATAATAACACCAAGACAAAACAAACTTATTTGTGTCCATATGTAATATAAATACATAGTGCAAGTTATTTAATTCCCCAAAAAACCTAGTTTACACCAAAAAAGTTTTTTTTTTTTTTTTTTACCTAAGTTAATAAAAGTTAAGATAATAAAAGTTAATAAAGTTATGTCAGATTTTGCCACCGCGTGCAAATGCACGTGCTGCCCATAGGTAGAGCCGGCCCTGGCTAGCTGCAAACATATTTTTACATATCACCCCTGTGGAAAATGTGCTTAAAAATTATGTTAAACGAGGGTCCACTCACATACCAAAATCATGAAAATCGGTGTAACGTTCTAGAAAGAGTTAGCAACTAAGCCACGTGACCGTCATTTTTTCTTATATAGATGAACTTTATTAGAGATTACAAGCGTGTTCTGTGATTGAACTATTTTTTTCAGTTAACTTAAGCGGAGTTTATTCTAAGTCGAAGTGAAACCTGCAGTAAATTGACCTGCTTTCCGTGTGGCTAACTAATTGCGGACATCCAATACATCTCGTGTGCTCTCGCTGTAGAAGAAATAGTGAGATTACTTGAAAGAATCCGCGGATGCACGATCCAGTCTGACAGGTTGAATATCGTATCTCAGGCGCGCTCCGTCCTAATGTAATTCTTCCTTTTTCCCATAACACACATCCACACACTCACTCACTCCCAGAGATCGAGGGGAAGAGCACATAACGATTGCATAAAACCGTTTCCTTCTTTTCGCAACCGCCGGAGTGTGTGTCAGTTAGACAGATTGCTGTTGGAGAGGAACTGTCTCATAGAAAGAAAAGAGAACATCTAAAGTCATCAAAGTTTCAACATCCTTTCTACTTTATCATGTTTCTAGATCCAGAAATTACATAGAATATCATGAATGAAAAATAAAATACGTTCCTTTGTGTTATTTCTTTTTGTAGTTATTGATTTATTTTTCTTTGCTTTTTTTAGACTTCAGAACTATGTTATACATAAGAGTCGGATGTCCCAGTGATGGAATTTGTCACCGGGTTACTTGGATCACGACATTTGTCCGGGTGACGGAATAGGTCACCGGGTTATTTGGGTCGCCACTTGTGTCGGGGTAATGGAATAGGTCGCGGGATTACTTGGGTCACAAGTTTTGTTCGGATAATGGAATGAGTCACCAGATTACTTGAGTACGACTTTTTCCGGATGATGGAATAAGCCAACAGGTTACTTGGGTCACGACTTTTGTCCGGGTGATGAGTCACCGGATTACTTCGGCAATGACTTTTGTCCAGGTCTGAGTCTCGCTTCTCAGGTCCGGTTTGACCCGGACGGACGCTGAGACCCAGAAGCATCTAATATAAATAAAATCAAGAGTTTGTTTGTGTGTTTGTCTATCTGTGTGCGACCTGGGGGCCAGACGAGTGGACCGAGAGTTACCAAATTTTGGTCACGGATACCTTGGTCCAAACCCCAGACCAAGGCAAAGCGTTTTTTTTTTAATTCGAACCAGGGGGTCTAAGGGGGGGGGGGCATTTACCAAGGCATGTAAAAATAGTAGAAAATGACCGATATAAGTGTCGAATTCATTAACTTCCATATTCACCCTATTCGGTTGCGGGCTGGAGGTCACCATGGGGCGGGGGGTGGGGGTGATATTGAGACATGTAAAAGTAATCCAAAATGACTGATATTAGAGTCAAATGCATAGTTTTCGCGGTCGCTGAGATCAATGGTGACACTTTTCCATTAGCTATGACTTGCAAATTCAGCTACTATTGTATGCGGACCGAGGGTAAGAGGGGGATACCGAGACATGTAAAAAAAAATAGCCCAAAATGACCGATATTAGTGTAAAATCCATAGTTTGCGCGGTCGTTGAAATGAATGGGGATACTCCAACAGGTGTTGACTTCCAAATACTGCCCCCATGCGAATGATGTCCACTTTTCGAGCTCCAACATTAATGTGTTTGTTTCTTGGTTGACATTTCTTAACCAAGATACCATGTTTTAAATATTTTATGTTTTCACAAGTACAGTTTCATATTATTATTATTATTATTATTATTATTATTATTATTATTATTATTATTATTATTATTATTATTATTATTATTATTATTATTATTATTATAGTCCCGTAGTGGTTTTTCAACATAATGTATACAAAAGAGTTTAGGCTCAGCAGTATCATTTATATTCTAAACGACAACTTTCTACAGATCAATTAAACTTTGATAATCTGTCATAAAAGAAGCATGTGTCTTATCTTTTTTGTGATTCTGACGCGTATGTAGTCTGATAAACCTTCATTATTTCAAACATACCGGCGTGAACAACATACGAGAAAGAAAATATTTTGTGAAAAAAACCGTGAGAGAAGGCTAATCATATTTCTTAGAATTAGATTAGTAGGCTCGCACATACTCAGGGGTCTGTCCTGCCATGGGCGGCGATTAGGGGGGGAAAGAGGGGACAGTTCCCCCCACTTTTTTGAAGTGACTCCTTAATGTATATAGTTTCATTTGGAAATGTAAAGTTTTTATATGTACTACTGGTTCATAGACAAAATGGTGCCATATAATATTTGTGTTGTGTGGGTACATATTGGTTATTTGTCTTCCCGTGGAGTTAAGATAGCTACATGAATTGCATTTTAATTACAATCCAAAGCAATTAATATTGCAATTGCTTATTTCTTTAAATGTCATAACATATGCTTGTAGTATTTACTGTCTTTCATGTTCTAAGAGTAATAACATTTAATGGCATGTGTGGAATTAAAAAATAGAAGTTTTGTACATTAATCCCCAGTTTCAATATAACTTCTACAAAACAAGCTTCATTTTTATTACTGTGATTAATTTTATCCTTTCCATTTATTTGTTTCGCAAATTTGTTATTAAATAACCTAATCACACAATTTTCCAGACTGAATTTTAAGATGTTCATGAGCAAGGAATCAAATCTCTTCTTACGTTTTTGTTCTTTAAGAGTACAAAGGGCTAGTATCTACTTGCATTGCTCTGTCAATTTACTTATTAAAATATGAAATACGATATTTTAACTGAAAAAGATAGTATCCTATTAGTTATACAACCTTTCGTCAAATATCCAGATCATGTCTTGTCTCCCCCCCCCACACACACACTTTTAACGTTCAAACGCCGCCAGTGGTCGGGCCCACCGTTTCAGTTCGGATCATGAATGTATCCGGGGATCGGGTCACAAAGTTCGTGACCTATTCCATTAGTGCGTGACCATAAATGTTCCCAGGATTTTTTCAATCGTGGGGGTGGAGACCGTCGCACAAACACAGTTACAAAAACACACAGACATTGATGTACACGTGCACATAATCATTATATTGTAACAACTGCTACTACTGTCACGCCATCTCCATCACAGAATGCAACCAGGTACGATGATGACTTGTAGAATTCAGAGTTAAAGTTTGTGCAGGATGTCGCTATCACACTTCCCAAATCCCGTGGTTGTGGTCCCCTGTATGTCGGTGGTGTATAGTATTTAGGCAGTTTGATACTTTGCCTCAGCTGAAAAACAAAACTTCTGTAGACAACTAACTTCAATAGTATCGTTAACGTAGGACAGGACTTATACATAGATGAGGATATGCAACAATAGAGCATGCCTTGGATAATTTTCATTAGCGGTGATTAATTTAACTATATGTGGGTCATTGACGTGATTCACACAGATAGAGCACCGATACCGTATTCATCAAAGGGATTAACTTCTGCATGCTCGTACCCGTAACGTACAAAATTGGTCCGTTACAATAATAATAATAATAATAATAAAAGTAATTTACGTACATATCCTTATTGATCGCAGTAGATAAGCTATCGTAAATTGCATTTAATAGATGCTAAATATGTTAAGTACTTTAGTATGTAAGAGCAGATTACTATCTTTCAACATACATTGGTAAGAACTGAACACTGCGAAAATCCAGGGAAGAGCAACTCTCTCTCTCGCAGCGGACGGTCATTGCTATGTCCGTCCATCCGTCTGTTGACAGGTATTATAGCAAAATCGTTAAGAGATAGCGAGTAGCTGCTTTTATTACCGATTCAGCCTCAAGAATAGGTTGCATCATCTCCATTAACCCTCTATTCAATCCGGAAGTAGAAGAAATCAGCCGTTTCCAATTTATACGTTAATCGCCGTAGAACCAAAACGACAAGCGATTTATTAAAATCGAGTCAGCGTCTTAAGAAAAAATCCAATCTCGTGTTTCTTTCTAAAACCGGAAGTGGTAGAAATTTACTTCTTAAACAGGTTTCATCTCACACTATCCCTGTATTACAATCGAAAGTATAGATCTGTTTCAGTATAAAGTCGCATAGTTTGGAAGTCTACCGTAGCCCCACAACTGTCAAAGGAAAACTAAGACCTGCTATACGCTCTGAGGTAAGTTCTAGGAATTATATTAGGATGTATCTGAGGAAATATGGACCCTTTTGTGCCATAAACGTAAAGAGTTTTCCGGTTTGACCGAATAACGTTGGGCATCCTATTGATATTGTGACCATGCGCTAGCCTATATTGTTAAATTGCACACCTCTAAAAGCATAAAAATCAGAAAATAAATGAGCAAAACATATCTCATTAGTTCCTGCATCGTTCACCTCTGGTGCTTGGGGTCCCGGGTTCGATCCCAGCCCCCGCCAAGTGAACTTTGTGGTGGACAAACACCGTGTGCGTGGGTTTTCTCGGGGTTCTCCCGTTTCCTCCCACTTTCTTCATTCCACCATTTCATTCATTATTCATCATCACCGTCTCCTTTAGCCTAACCGGCATAACCGTGGGACGTAAAACTCAAATACTTCATTTTCATTTTTAGTTCCTGCACCACTTTTCATTTTATGGAGTACTTTTGCTCTTTCACCCACATACGGCTGGCAGTGAAAAAACAAATTTGTTTTCACTTCCTCTCACCTGATGTCGCTTAAATCGAAATCTTATAAATTTTCTTTCCGAAATAGAGCGTGCTTTAAACAAGAGAAATCTCATAGGGTCCTTCAGAACATAGAAAATTACATGCCACCATATACGTTGAAATTTTCATTCTAGGAAAAAAGCGTAAGAGATTTCCTCAGGATCTATCCTATAGTGTAGCAGACCTAATTTGTTTCAAAACCTCGGTTGATTTGCACACACATGTCGTACCTGTGATAAAACTGTTGTAATTGGAAACAAAATGTAAATTAGAAAGGTTTCAATCTATTTATGTTGCTCAGAATAGCACAATGGTTACCACGCTTTTTCGTTGTGTGTGATTCCAGGTTCGATTTCCTATACGGATGATTGCCAGTGTCAATTACATTACATACACCAGGGACCGTAAACTGCCAAACTGACATGAGTAGCACTTCGATATGTGCGTTTTATTCAAGAATTAACATGAAACTCTCTAAATTGTTTAACACCTTTGCACACATAAGAAAGAAATACCTAGCAAATTATCCATCTATTATTTACTTTATAAGATATCTTAAAGTCTCTTCCCTAAAGTTAATATATCAAGCCAACTATGTAGATTCTAATCCTAAGTAGCCAACGATCTCTTCCGTACAGTTAACTAGAAGTATGCCAGCTAGAAGAACCATGTGGATTCTAGTTCAAAATAGCCTACGCTCTCTTCTATATAGTTACCTAAAAGTATGCCAAGTAAGCTGTTATGCATCCTGGTTCTGATTCTATTTTTTCCGCATAGCATAGTTGCTAACGCCTTCGGTGCGAGAGGTCCCGGGTTCGATTTCCGGTGGGGGCACTCGGTAGAAAAAGTGTAAAAAGCTTTTTCAGGCCAGCCATCCTGAATGAGGGTTTCCTCATTCACACCACGCAAATAAATGCCGGGGTGGTACCTAACTTATACGTCCCAGGCCGCTTTCTTCCTTCCCTTTCCCCGGATAGTGTGCTCGCCGAAGAACGTCGTCCCTCATACGTGACAGGCTAAATGGCCATAGATGCCGAAAGCCTTGAAATCTAAATCCTAAATTTGATTCTAATTTTAAGTAGTTTCGGTCTATTCCCTATAGTTATCCAGAAATATTGCAAAACAACGATATGATTCCTAATTCTGAACAGTCTAGTCTCTTCCGTACAGTTATGTAGAAGTATGCCAGCTAGAAGAACCATGTAGATTTTAATTCTAAATAGCCTACGCTCTCTTCTATGGCTACCTAGAAGTATTCCAAATGAGCTGGTATGCATTCTGTTTCTGATTCTAATTTTTGGTAGTCGTGATTTCTTCCCTACAGTTATATAATATTCCAAACCAACGGTGTGGATTCTAATTCTAAATAGCCTACGGTCTTTTCCGTACAGTCACTTAGAAGTATGCCAAACCAACAGTATGGATTTGAGTATTAAATATCCTACATCCTCTTCCATACAGTTACCTAGAAGTATACCAAGCCAACTGTGTGAATTCTAAATAGCCTTCAGTCTCTTCTGAACAGTTACGAGAAGTGTACCAAGACAGCGGCGTGGATATATACATAAACAAACCTACATTCAGTTATATGGTGTATGTATCACATGGCATTCTGTTGTTAATTAGACAAATGGAACTGTTGCATTTTTGCGAAAATTCAATACTTTTATTAAAATTTCTTTCATGTCTGCATAGTGAGGGAAAAAGCATAAAACCCTTCAGTATTATCCTATTCAAGATTTTATTAAATCATTGACTACTTGAAAACTCTTGTGGTTTCGAGTTATTAACTAACTTAATGGCTTAAGGAACTTACATGTTTCCATTTAATATCATACAGTACTGTTTGTTGCTTTCAAGAAAACGTTTATAAGTTTATTAACAATACATTCGTTTCGCTAGTTTGTTACTAGAAGCCTCACAAACTTTACCCTGATACGTTAAAGCGTCCATGAGGCTCCTAGTTGCAAAAGTATATAAAATCCAAGTTTTTTTTTTTTTTAATTGAATTAGACGCAGGGCCCCAGTGACCCAGCAACCCCTTTGTAAACCCTGCAGATTCCATTCTTCCTTATTTGCGTACTAGTTACATTCGACTGGTCAACATATAACGTCGGAACACTCCACTCGAAGAATTAGTACGGAGCAGAAGATCAGATGAAACGGTCAACAATACATTATTATTGTTAATATACAAGTAGTCACGGTTTCTACGAAAGGTGTGTGCCTGCAAGAGGACCACTGTTCTTGTTCTTCTGGCAACACTGTTTGATTAGTTGCAATTGCTCTGTCTGCTTCCATATCTGTATGGGAAGTAAAAGTACGACTTCCTGGTCTAGTATTGTACATTGTTGTTAGGCATACGTGACTCCTGGTTCAACGAGACGAGATAATAATGCATGGACAAATTTCTAATTCTTAGCTCATATGGAAGCACTGTGCTATACAACCATCACATACAATGTGGTTTCCTGCAATGTGGCAGAGAGATGGTACAACATTCCTGATGAATTTGATTGACTCAGAGTTATGCTTTTGGTACAGAATCTCATGGATACAATATTGTCCACTACATGCTCTCATAGCCTAGGATCGAACTAATGTTCTTTGCAGTTGAGGTGAGCGCTCTGTCGCCGAGGGGACCATGCCTTCGGCTCATCAAGTTAATTAGTTGATGATTTCTTCACTACTGAGAACATCCTAATTGATCGGACCAATCAGAGAAGCATTTGCATAAAAGAGTTCTATATTTTGATGCACACATTCTTGCAACTCAAGAGCGTCCACCTCTTAGGTTCTGTGAGGGAAAGAGGAGATGAGCATTTGGTTTTCCATTAAAAGTGGAGGTAGTGAAGTGATAGGAGTGTCGAAGAGGCAAAAGGTAGGTGAACTTGAGTCGTTCTAATGACCTGCCTACGCCTAGCCTATGAACCACTCAGTTTTCTTATATAGTTTTGCGGACATAGTTTTCGCTTCTGTGTGGATGGCGAATACAATTGCAGATTTCGTGAAAAGATACGAATTTTCCGACTATTCTTCTAAACACTGTTAACATCTTGTATTAAAAAAAAAAAAATATATAATCATTTTCGGGCAAAGAACCGCACGATCAAAATTGTTTCGCTGGCTTTGCAAAATAATATATATGATTTCGATTTGCTCTAAAATTAATTGATAGAAAATGTTTATTCCTTTCGTAATTTGTGTCCGCATGAATTGTATTCCATTTTATTTAGCGTAGTTGGTTTTTAAAAAAATGGTATTTAATGTTTGGCTTTAATGTTGATATTATACAGTGTGTCCATAACCTCTTGGGTCAAATTTATACAGCTGATAGAGGGATCCAATCTATGTATTTTAAGATGGGAAACCGAAAATCGAAAACTTATAGTTCAAGCACCGCGCTATCTTGAAGTTGCAGCAATCTGTGAGAACAAGTACGACGTTTCAGTAACAAATGTGTCTGTCAAGTCAATGTAAACCTGCTTTATTGTGCATAACACTACATCTGGGTATGTAAGGTTTAGTATAAACAAACTACTGCTGAACTGTAGTACCAAACACAGTAACTGTTCAAAGTGACGACAACCAACCTGGATGCATGCAACACAAACACCTAAGGAAATTTTGCCTCACTCGCTCAACTATCACCTGCGTCTGTTGTAAATCAAGCAGGCAGTTAGGACTCTTGCAAGCAAGTCCTCTTGAGATTCTACTGGCAATTCATATACAAGGACTTGATATGTCCTCAAAGAAAAATGGTGAGGGAGAGTTGAGATCCGGGGAGCGCACTGGCCACCGGATGAAACCTTCTCTTCCAATCCAACGATTAGGAAAGATTGTATCCAAATAATGATGAACATCCACATCGAAGGGGCTGGTGCGCCGTTATGTTGCACCCACATTCTTACGCAAACATCTAAAGGTACAGTCTCCAATAGTTCAGGCAATAGATCACGAAGGGACATCATATACTGTTGTCCAGTCAAGCAAGGCGGCAAGGGATAAGGTCCTATTAGCCGATTGTGTACAATCCTAACCCACAAGTTGATACGGAATCCTTCCTCATGACCAGACACGCAAATGGCATGTGGATTGTTCTCACTCCAAACAACGACATTGCGGCTATTGAAAATACCAGCACGGGTACAAGAAACCTCGTCCATGAACAAAACACTGTTGGAAGTTGAGTACATCACATCACATTGATGGATAAACAGCTTTTCGATATGTAGTTACTGTTGTGTTATACCATTTGTTCTCACAGATTGCTGCAACTTCAAGATGGCGTGGCGCTTGAGCTAGCTATTTTCTACCTTCGGTTTGTATATTGGACCCCTCTATCACCTGTATAAATTTGACCCAAGAGATTATAGACACCCTGTATATTATATAATTGGATTCTTTCCTTCTTCTTCCGAACCTCAGTAGAGATACAAAAGGTTTGAGACTCAAACCTTGGCTCCTGTTCGACTATGTCCTTAGAACTGTAAAGGTTTATCATGTGTAAATAAAATGTAAAGTGGGTTCGGAAGCTATGAAAAGTCAGTTACAATTTGATATTTAATTTTAAAAGTTAATGTAGTATTGTTCTCGTTCACGTATGTTAAAAGTAATTATTAAGTAGTTTGTTCTTCCAAATACATCACTTAGTTTCTGTTCTTTGTGTCTAATGATGATATTGGGATATTGACTTAATGTACAGTTGAAATTACATCATGAATAGCTTGTACTTTCTGTTGTGTATTCCCATTAGTCCTTGTTTGCAATGCGTCCTCTTCTATTCCGTAATCAATCACCTGAGTTTCTGGTTCTCCAATGCGAGCCATTTGATTGTTGTTATCGATTACGGCTGTGGTCGTTTTATGTTCCATTTTTACATACAAGTTTTGTTTTCTTTTTGTTTGTTCTTGTTCTCTGTTTCACAAAAGTAGCATGATTGAAATACGAATTGGGCATTCAGAGCAGAAATTTTCGTTAGGATGGTCCAAAGTAGAAACATTGAAAGGGGTACGAACCGGATGCGCTCCTAGTGCAGACAGAAATGCAGTTTTATTTTATTTTATTTTATTTTTTAAAAAAAGAGTTACGAAGTTTTGGAGAGAATCAGGACTTGGTGGACCCCCTCGTGGGTACACCCAGGCACGTAGCCAAGGGGTGGGTCCGGACTCCCTCCCCTTCGAGACCATAAATTGTAAAAAAAATTAAGGAAGGATGAAACAAAAAGAAACGAGAAAAAGAAGAATCAGCATTAAAAAGCTACAGCAAGCGTTTGGTTACTCTTTCTTATGGGGAGTTTACGTGGAGGAAACGAGGGGAAGGGGTCAAGTTACGTTTGGATGCTATTGTAACGAAGCATTCCGAATTCCATCAAGCTCCATGCTAATCTTATGGATTATCGAAAGAAATCTCGTTGCTATCCTTAACGACATTAAACGAAGATAAAAAGAAGAAGAAAGAAGACAAGAAGAAGCGAGCTTAAATTACTTCGGAAGATCTTTTTCAATACTGTTTTATATTCTTTTACTCAAGATTTCTTCATAGTTTGTTATTAAAGTACTTACTAACCTACCCTCATTTTTTTGTCCTAACAAACAATTGTGGGTATGTTGCCAATAAAATAGCATAGATGGATTGAGTCCCTGGTGTGAACAACAGATTTCATGTTACGAACCCCCTCCCCTCATTACGAAATCCTGACTAAACGAACCAATATATGTTGCCGGTAAAATAGTTTAGAATAATCGAGCCCCCTGATGTGATAACCACAGTATTTCGTCACGGACCCCCCCCCCCCTATTACGAAATCTGGCTACGTGCCTGGTACACCTCTGAATAAGCAGACGCAGATCCAGGATATGATCAAGGGAGAGGCTAAACTATAGTTTGCCGCTTTATCTAGTGTATACCTGAGCGACAAGGAGGGGGGCTATAGCCCCCCTTGAAGCCGCGCCTGTGAATAAGTGATTTTGTTGGGAGTAATCTTGAATGGATTGTTTGTATTTAATTACAAACTATAGTATTGGTATTTGGTATTTAATTACAAACTATAAAAGAGGTACCGGTATTTTACAGTTGTTAGAAACTATTATTGTTATAAAACAAACTAGTTTTATGTATTTATTTCATATTTCTGCGTGTCGATAGAGATGGTTGCGGGTGTAGGTAATGATACAGTATGATGCGGATGTGATATTTCATATCTGTGCGTACCTTTACTAATAAAGTAGCTAAAAAGGAAGTTATTTTTTCGTAGTTACAGGGAATTCGTGTTATTATTCAGTTCAAAACCTTTTGTCGTCGCGTGTTCTGTCTAGGAATTTGAAGCTTAAAATATAGAAAACGATAATCATTCCTTTGTACTGTATGGCTAAGTGGGTTTAGTGGTTATGAAAAGTCAAATACAACTTAATACAGTTACAGCTTGCGAAACATGGTCGCTTACTCTGAGGAAAGAACGTAGACTGAAAGTATTTGAGAACAAGATCCTGAGACGAATACTCGGACCTAAGAGGAACGGGAATGGGGAATGACAGAAACTTCATAACGAGGAGCTACAAAATTTACACCGTTTAGCAGACATTATTAGGATCATCAAATGTAAGGAGGCTCAGGTGGGCAGGTCATGTAGCCAGAATGGAAGAAAGTAGGGACTCTTTCGAAGTTTTTAAACTGGAAAATCCAATCGGAAAACGATCATTAGGAAGAAATAGGTGCAGATGGGGGGACAATAGTAAGATGGATATCTTAGAAATAGGAATACAAAGTAGAAACCGGATCCAGTTGGCTAAGGATAGAAGCCAATGGAGGACTTTTGTGAACGCGGCATTGAACCTCTGGGTTCCATAGGCCATAGAGTTAGTTTTAGTTACAGGCTGTACTATAGTCGACTTTTGAACTACAAGTCTGTAGTGTGCTCATAATTATCTTTTAGTAGCGACTACGACTGGAAGCTTTAAAGAAAGTGAATTTATGTATTACTTCTATTCGCAAGTCGATTTTTTGTTGTAAATTTACGTAGCTTAACACTCGAATGCCAGAACAACCTGAAGTCTGTGGCTATTTGGGAATGGGTTTTCGAAGTGTTACCCCCTAGAGCGAACGCGACCAAGGTGGCTATTTGGTAATTTTACTTTTGCCAGAGTTATAAATCGTGCTGTGAGCCAGTCAGGGTTTCCAGTCTTTTTTTGCCAAGTCCAGGTCTATAATAGCAGAGTTCCAGTACTTTGCATAAAGCATCTTCAAAGCAGCTGTTTCTTTCTAAAATCCCCTTGCCTGGCAACACGTCTTTCCTTTTTTTCCTTCCTTTTGACATCTTTTAAACAGCAGGCGGTCTATTGTTCCGAAACGCACCAAATATGCTCGAGCTGACGTTTTCTCTGCGTTTTTATTGCTTTCGCGTTTGTGATTAGCCATCCACATTTAAGTACATGGTCAGCGTATTCCAAGTGTACGCAAGAGCAATAAAATCGCTTTGCAAACGCTACAAATAGCCGGGGACTAAACGGACACTTTGTCCTTGCTGACTTTTTGTTCTTATCATTAAGTAAACGTTGAGGGTGGTCATGGTGGGTTTCTTTGATTCCTGTTGTATCTCTTTCTCATCATGTTGGTGAAGTAGTGCCATGACCACGGAGATAATGAGATTCTGGGCTTCAGAGTAAGACCTAATTTTGTACAGTTCGTACTTACTGAACTAAATTTCGATAAATGCTACACAAGTTTTCTTCTTATTCCAAGAATGTAAACCAAATTTCCACATACGCGGTAACATTTTGTTTTTGACCTTTTCGCATTGTTATTCAATCTAATTCAGTTTGCGCTTCGAGATTTGAAATGAAAATGAAATGAAATCTTTGAGTTTTACGTCCCACGGTTATGCCGGTTAGACTAAAGGAGACGGTGATGATGAGAGATGAGTGAAATGGTGGAATGAAGAAAGTGGGAGGAAACGGGAGAACCCCGAGAAAACCCACGAGCACGGTGTTTGTCCACCACAAACTTCACTTGGCGGGGGCTGGAATCGAACCCGGGACCCCAAGCACCAGAGGTGAACGCTCTACCACTGAGCCACCGCGCCCCCTGCGCTTCGAGATTTGTTGTCCTATGGTAGCATGTGGGATACGTTCGTCCTTTTTTTTTTTTTCCTCATATAATCAACAAGACTTTTCCTCTGTCAATTTCTGAATAAGCGTTCTTTTCTCGGTATGTTCAGCCTTATTACAGATACGTAGAAGACAGTTGATTTGCTTCCGTCAACTACTCCCTGGTTATGAGACAACGAACCAGATGATTGGACAGAGAACCTTTGCTGGAGAAGAGCTATTTATAGATGCTTATGAACGCTCCTAGTTTGAAGAAAATTTGACATTTCAATGGGTTTACTCTAGATCTGAGTTAGCAATGCAAACCTGTCATTTTGTAGAGGCCGGTTGCATGTCGTTTGTACATCAAATGTGACAGGGTGTCTATCGGTTAAGAGAGTCACGAAATCAGAAAACGGTCATGAAAGTCAAGAAATTTAGCTTTTGGGTCACGATTTTTTTTTTTTTTAAATCTGTACAAACATAAGTGTAGACTGGAAAATTTTATTCTATAAAATGTCAAAATTCACCACCAAAAATGTGTATGGTCGGCTTTAGATGCTACCAAATCGCAAGCAAAGCACGCTTCTATCGCATGCATGAAAATTCGGCCCAATTCGCACCCAAATTCGCTTTTGAAAATATTACTAAATTTTATGGTTTGGGAAAGAGATGGTCACGGAAAAAGTCATGAAATTTCATTTTGGAATTTTAGTAGACACCCTTTGTGAGAAATATGATTATCTCTATTAATCAGTTACAAGCTATTGTTCCTTTACAAAATTACACACCCTAAATTTGAGATCAGATTCTATGAATACCATTATTCCTACAATGATACATGCTATATCTATGCATATATTATTCCAATGAACACTTCAAGTTCCTTCATTTCGATTCACCACTGTTCGTCCTTCAACACACGGAGAGCTTGTTTCTGTATACAATTGAAATGCACAATTACACGGTTAGCAATCAACAATTCCCATGCAATCACTGCACTGCGCCGTAATTCATTATTTCACTCCGTGTGCGGGGTTTCGCTCATGTTATCTTTCTTGAAAATGGGAAATTACGTTTAGTACGTAAATTCGTTACATGGAACATATTTATATCGTGTTCCAATTGTTCTTTCACGCGATCATCATTCAAACTGTATCTTTCAATGTGTCGAGCGTTACCCGAATATCTGACACATACTCCATTCTGCGATATTTGTGTTTTGTGGACAATTTTCCCATAAATGTTGATGTCTTACGTCTGTTTTCCTGTCATCTACACCTGAATCGGTTGTAGTATCTTCAGCTCCCTTCTCGTCGCAATAATTTGCTTTAGTAGTTTGTCATTATTTTCTGTGTCTTCGAAATTTATTTCACGTCAGACTCTTCATTTCATATCATGGTTTGAAGTTTTGTAAAGGAAATACAGAGTGGAAACAACGGTCAACAAGAATGTTATGTTCTCTATAAACATGATATGAGAACTCTTGTTCATTGTGGATTCTGCAATGAATAGAACTATGAGAATGTAAGAAATTATTGAAAGTTGTTGAAAAAAAGTAAAAATGACAATAAACATAGTACGAATTACAAAAAAATGTGTCGGAAATTTCAAATGCACAGAAGTTAGAGAGTGTAACTAAATTAGATATATCTTCGGCTTATCAATTTTAGTGTAAGTTTTATACATATAATCAAATATTAAGTAGTAATAAATACTGATATTTGATTGCTTATTGCCATAAATTAATATAATTATTACGAGGGGTCACTCCAAAAGTTTCGCAATATAAGAGAACTACTTCCTATGAATTAACCTTTGTACATGTATACAAAGTAATTCCGTGCGGCAGCAATACACTTGTTTAATCTCGTGTCTTGGAATGCTGTTGAAAGACTGAATGATCAACCCTTCAACTTCGCCTTCTATGTGAAAACTACGTCCCCGCAAGTGCCTCTTAAGATTAAAGAACCAGAAGTTACACGTAGCCAAATCGGGGGAATAAGGGGAATGCGGAAGTGTTTTAACATGATGAGCCTGGAGATACTCTATTGTTTGCTTTGCAGTGTGCGAGGAGGCATTGTCATGATGGAAGAGTAAATCTCGGATTTTCAAGGAACCAATAACTTGGAGTAAACAGCCTTATGTACCAGTTTGCTGTAACCGTCTTCTGTTCTTGTAACTTAATAGCTGCAACGAGACCAGTGCTTCGGAAGAACACAGCGTACATTACTTTCTTCATCGCTAGCTGTTTTCTTACAGTAGTTGGCGTCGGGTCATCTTCATGGACCCAGGCACGACTTTCTTCACAAGTGTATCAGTCTTAAAATGGGATATAGGTTTCGTCACCTGTCACAATTTTAGAAATCAACTGATCTTCCCTTGATTTAAAATATTCAGGGTTTCAAGAGCAATTCTGTCCCCGCTCTGCTTTCTGGAAGTCAGACAATTGATGGGGTACCCACCGAGAAACAACTGTTTTTTTTTTTTTTTTTTTTTTTTTTTTTTTTAGTTTGAAATGCTTGTGTAAAATTGTGTGCACTGACGAGGATCCAATCCCGGATGCCTCGTCTATCATCGCATAAATACACCTTAGAGTCACTAAATCCGGCGTTGTTAAATGGAGGTCTTCCTTCACGGGCTTCATCTTGCAAAGACCTCCGACTCTTTTGAAAGTCATTGTACCATCTAAACACTGTTATATATAATGGAGCGGTATCCCCAAACGCTGACCTCAATCTTTGGTGACAGTCTTTCTTGTTTAAGCCAACGCGAAAATCATAGTAAATCATGGTTCTAAATGCTTCGCGTGAAAACTCCATTCCAGCAACACTTTTGATCACAAATGTTACTCTTATACAAAAAATTGGACAATGCAGTTCCGTATGTTTTCAGTTCCCCAGATGTCTCGCCTGTAACGAAAAAAAAAAAAAAAAAGATCTCTTATAGTAACTATTTGCGTATTGGAAAATATGTGGAGTGCCCCCCGTATTATTACGAAAGTAGGTAAAATTACTGCTTTACAAGAAAAATGCCAACATGTAATAAAAATTGAAGTAAAAAATTACTTATTACAAGGACAACAGTTAAAAGCTTCGTTATGGTCCACTGTTGGGCGTTCGAGGTGGTTGTTTTTCTAGAAAATCCTGAGGAATACAAACTTAATTTTCTGTAAGAATATTGTTCAGCTCAAATAATTTAGTCACGAAATAAATGCAACCAGGATTCAGCAATAACGGTCTGCTCAAGAAAATAAAATAAAAAGAGACAACTTGTCCACTTTCGGCGTTCTGGTGTTAACCAATAAAATAATTAGGTAGGAAAATTCTTTACATTGAGATTTTCTCTTAACATTGGTACTCTAAATAATTGAGTCATCGTTCATTTGTACTTCACTTGTCTGCATTAGCTTTTGCAGGGGCGAGTGTCGAAACCAAAAACATTTCATTCTTTTTAAATGGGTTCCCGCGAAATGACGTCATCCTTCAGAAATGAGAGACTGACGAATAAGTGGCATTGATCTTTGACCAGATAAACCCTCAAATACAAATTTCAATCTCATAATTGCAGAGGCTGGACTGCTTGCGGTGATATGCGTTCCATTCATTCATTGGTAATTTGCTGATATTAAGTAAAATTAAAATATATGGCTATAAAACTCTGCTTCATTTTGCAATTTACAAGAGAAGTAATATGCCAGTTGAAAAGTCAAGTCCCTAAGTGGATATCAAATCTTCCATGTCATTTTTTTAAAAAATGTGTATATATAGTTGCGTTGAAACTTTGGATGCTGCGTGAAATTTGGCAACAGCCTGGGCGGTCACATTCGATCAATGAATCCTGGCAAACTCCGCTGTGTAGATCAGAGCTTGTGTAACTGATACAAACACCAGTGTTCGGCTGCTGCCTGGTTTGAGTGGCATCACATTCGTACTTGGCGGATTTTGTTTTTTGTTTTGTTCCACTCGAGAAGGTAATTGATAGCTTTTTTTTCGTATGGATGCATGCAACGGGGTGATCTTATTTTGTTTTGTTCCGCTTGCACCAAATTAACAACGTGTACATTTTATTTTTCAGTGTATGTATCCACGAAAGGCGTGATTAGGGCGTGTGATTTATTTTGTAGCTGTCATGATTCTGGTAAGAGGAATGTTTATTCATAAATTAAGATGATCTGTGTGTTTTCTTTTGTAGCTTTTGTACATTTTTTCTTAAAAAGAAAAAGAGAATTGTTATGTTTATCTTCTTTAAATATATATATACACACATCGTTCTGGATTTCTCTGTGTGGGACGAATGTCAGATGGTACACTTACGAAAACATTTTGTTTCTGAATCGTGGAAAATACATTTAAGTCACTAGAAATTGCAACTATTTATAGCTACGATTTGTTGACATCATAATTCACAGCTTCTGATGATTATTTTTGGCAATATAGTATCATTGAGTAGTATCCGGTGCTTTATTTTTTATTTTTAAAAATACATTATTATTTATTTGAGGAGGAGGTGGCTCAGTGGTAGAGCGTTCACCTCTGGTGCGTGGGGTCCTTGGTTCGATCCCAGCTCGCGCCAAATGAACTTTGTGGTAGACAGACACCATGTGCGTGAGTTTTCTTGGGTTCTCCCGTTTCCTCACATTTTCTTCATTCCACCATTTCATTCATTTCTCGTCATCACCGTCTCCTTTAGCGTAGCCGGCGTAAGTGTGGGACGTAAAGCGTAAAGCTGAAAGTATCCAATGTTTTATTTTATTTTTTAAATAAGGTATTATTATTTATTCCATTAAGAGGGTGAGGTGACTCAGTGATAGAACTCTCATGTCTAATAATAATAGTTCTACTTCAGTCCGAAGACATGTGAGTTTGTGGTGCACAACATCGTCTCCATAGGTTTTTTTTTTCCTTTTCATCCATTTTTTAAAGATTTCGTTTAATTTTCATTTCAATTTTTGTCCTGTAAAATATTTGAAGTGATGGCTATCGTAATTTATTGTTACTTTTCTTTAACGTTTAGAGATAAAATCAGGGGTAAAAGTGAGGAGGAACGTGAGAGTACGCGTTACCCCACTTCCAAAAAATATCTATGGCGTCCCCCCACTTTCTAAAAATTACAATGGGCAAAGATAGGCATGGGAGACAGCGTAATGTCATGCGTCCCGCTACCTTTTCATATCCACTTTTACCCTGGATAAAATTAAATGACATTTTCAGTTTTACGTCCCACGATTGTCCTGACAGACATATTGTTAATGAAAGTGAGTGATTGTGGAAGAATTGGTGGGGGGAAACTAGATTACCCGAGAAAAACACATGTCCACCGCAAACTCAAATTGCTCGGTATCAAACCAGAAACTTCTTGCACTAGAGGGAACCACTGTGCCTCTCATTTTAACATTTAGAGATAATGATAAAGCAGTGGTGGATGTAACGTTCGGTAGGGTTTGTTACGACTTAGGCCCGAATCTAAGAAGGGAACAGGGGCCGCTATTTTTGACTTTATGAAACGATAATTGTAAGAAGAATAAGGATTTCCCCTATCCTCTCTCTAATGATCTGAAAATTTACTCACTGTCAAGTAGTTCCTTCCCCATTTTTTGGGATTAGAAGAGATTTTATTGGGACACATTCCTGTATCTAAGTCGCCAAATACTCTGCCATTTTTTTCTCAGACCAATTTGCTTTTTGAGTGGCATTGCTTTGTAATTTTGAATCTTGATGTGCAGACAATTCATTGATTGTTTATTTTTTTTCTTTTTGTCCATTTTATATGTTTTGTCCTAATCATTTCCTTATTCACAATCGAAACTTGCATTATATATATATATATATATATATATATATATATATATATATATATATAGTAATATAATTATTATTATTTGATTCATTCATTTGTATCACAATAGTATTTTTAACTCGAAACTAACTAAACCTGCACAGTGTACACAACGCATCATTTTGATATGAGCATGAATTCTCACTATATCTCTACTTTACAGACAAAAATGAAGGATGAGAGGACACACGAATTATTATAGACAAAACATTATAATATATAGAGTTAGTTTGTGACAAATTTGGAAAAATGATATATGATGTGAAATAGATTTTTTTTTTCTTATAAATCCATGTCCGATTACGTCTCATTGTGGTTCTACATTCCTTTGAAGTTACCAGCATGCAATAAATTTTTCCATTCAGAATTAAGCAAAGTGCCTGCAATGTCTATCAACCCGCTATACATAGCTCTTCTACTGGTCACCTAACACATGGATATCAACCTCAGCCACGCCATAGCGATAATACAAATCTTATGGGATCAAAACTACCCCTAAAATGTTGAATAGAAAACTAATGGTATTTTATTTTATTTTATTTTTATTTTTATTTTTATTTTTATTTTTATTTTTATTTTTATTTTATTTTATTATTATTTTTTTTTTTTTTTTGGAAAATTTCAATGGACTGGGAGTTCTACACAAAATTCGGAATCAACCAGCGAAAACAGAACCTTCCTAGAGCTTGTGGTTTGCGAGACCTCATTGTCGAAAGGATTGGCCACAAACATATAAACTTAGCATTTTAATATATAGAGTAGATGAACCTGCACTCTCTACACAGCGCATCATTCACATATTAGCATGAATCTTGTCATTCCTCACATCTATACGTGTCCCTTTATAGACACAAGTGAATGATGTCTTGATAAAAATCGGCAATGGATACCATAAAGGGAAGATTTTTCGATTATTTTTTCAATATCTCGCACCGCTTGCAAGATTGAGCCTACTTCCGGTTGAAGTTTCTAATTTCATGTATGATCAATGTTTTCTTTTCTGTTGTTTGCAGTATGTAATAAGCAAATACATTATATACACAATTAATTATAATGTCAGTGGTGTTCATAGGGCAAAACACTCCAAACAATAAAGATTCATCTTAGCCTGGAGAAATAGTTATCCTTCGTTTTTCATTATCTGGCCATGAAACAAAGCCTGAGAGATACCGCAGTTATATATACCCCTGTATACAACTATGTTGTGTTGGAATGCATAGTACATAGCAGGGTTGGCTGGTTTAAACCAAAACAAGAAAAATGTTCGTAAACGTGTAAGTGTTCGTAAAAGCTTGATGAACACATTTGTAGGTTATCACGTTTCACTCCCGTATATTATTCATATTATATTCAGACCTAAATTCCCCATTCATAACTCAGAGATTATACCACAAAAGCAACTTTATATATATATATATATATATATATATATATATATATATATATATATATATATATATATATATATATATATATATATATATATATATATATATACAGGGTTTGTATGATAAGTAATGAGACCAGGTCTGGAAACATTGTTTTATTGATCTGATCTGTACAGGGACTTAAAAGCTTTCGAAGTACTCTCCTCTTGCGTCGATGCACTTCTGCAATCGATGTTTCCACGCTGCAAACGCCCCCTGGAAGTCAGCAGCCGGCATGTCCTTTAGAAATGTGGTCACGGCTGCTTGGATGGCTGTGACGTCTGCAAAACGGGTTCCTTTCAAGCGTGGCTTCAGCTTCGGGAAGAGGAAGAAGTCGGCCGGGCTCACATCTGGGCTGTAGGGTGGTTGTGGAAGGACTTCCACCCCAATCCGGGTCAAAAAGGAGGTCACTAAGAAGGCGGTGTGGGCAGGGGCATTGTCGTGATGCAACTTCCACCGGCTAGCGATCGCCGGTCTTTTCCGCTTGACGCTCCTGTGCAGTCTCTCAAGGACTTGTTTGTAGAAGGCGGCGTTGACGGCTTGTCCTTGGGGTACAAACTCCTTGTGGACCACCCCCACATTGTCAAAAAAAACAATCAACATTGTTTTCACCTTTGACTTCGACATTCTGGCCTTCTTGGGGCGCGGGGACGCAGGAGTGTGCCACTCCGCGCTTTGACGTTTCGTTTCAGGGTCGTACTGGAACACCCACGACTCGTCACCTGTTATGACGTCATCTTCAAAGTTAGGGTCACTGTTCATGAGGTTCAACAGTTCCTGACAACAATCAACACGTCGTTGCTTTTGTTCGTCAGTCAACACTCGCGGCACCAGTTTCGCACAGATTTTTCTCATTCCCAATTGTTCCGTCACAATCTTGTGCACTGTTGTGTGGTTCATATCGAGTTCATCAGCAATCAATCTCAACGATAATCGACGGTCTGAGTTCAGGAGATCCCTCACTTTTGCCACAGTTTCGTCCGTAGTCACTGTTGTCGGGCGTCCAGCCCTCTCCAGATCCTCAACGCTTTCCCGGCCGTTCCGGAACGCACTGTGCCAACGAAACACCTGGGCTTTGGATAGGGCTTCCTCTTTGTAGGCCTCCGTGATGAGAGAAAGCGTCTGAGTAGCCGTTTTCCCCAGGCGAACGCAAAATTTGATCGCATAACGCTGTTCGATGGAACCCTCCATGTTTGTTGATTTTCCGCCGTGACAAGAATGTTCACAAGGGCTTTGTCCAAGGCTTGTCCGCGCTCCACTAAGGCTCGGAGCCAACTGACGCGCGGTGCCTTGCTTTGCTCGGACCCCCCCCCCTACATCCTCCATCACCGACAAACCCGCTCCAGCGACACGCGCGCCGCGGCGCGGCGAGTCTCATTACTTATCATACAGACCTTGTATATATATATATATATAAGTTTATGAATGTTTAATTTGTGATTTTTTATAGTTATTAATGTTATGCAATTGCAGTCAAGAAAAATTCTAAATATTGTTTCGTTTTAATAATGTTTACTATTGATAAAATACATCGAAATGCCGTACTTTTTTTTTTTTTTTTACGGGAGGGGGTCATACAAACCCCACGAGAGACATTTATTGAAATCAGAAGTATCTTTGATATCTATTTATGTATAAAAGGATCAGAGCCAAAGTGGACTCAAATAATTCATATCTTTATTCACTTTTGTTAGTGATATGCAAATTAAGTCTTTGTATTCCTTTAACTTGGATTAATAAAAGTCGTAGTAAACTAACTTGGACTAAATTAGTTCTTCTGTACTCTACAATATTTTGAAATTGTCCATATGTAATTCTGTATGGACTGTCCACATGTAATGGTTTCAGTTGTCCAGCTGTTTATCTTCTTGTCGTTCTGAAATGACTCTTGACAATTATATTAACAAGTATGTAAAGATCAGTACAATGTATTTTTATCAGGAGTCCTTCGTGAGTGAGTCGGCAGACTCATCGCATTTGTGGCCAATTAGTTCCGGTTTTGAGTTCAAATGGAGGCCAATTCCTCTCAGATGTAAGCCGAGAAGCGGTTTGGATTCCGCTTCAAGCTTATGTGACCCCTTCCAGCATAACCCGGTTTTTGCATAATAACACCAAGGCGAAAGACACTTATTTCTGTCCATATGTGATATAAATACATAGAGCAAATTATTTAAACCAAAAAAAACCTGGTTTAAACAACAACAACAAACAGGTTTAAACAAAAAAACTTTTTTTTTGTTTTTTCAATAAAAACCATGGTTTTTGCCAACCCTGGAACATAGGATATGATGCTTTACTTTTGTAAAATTTCAATATTTCCAGTGTACTCTAAAAAAAAAAAAATGTAATAAAGAAATAGCGGCCACGTTTTTTTAAATATTCAGTTAGAACTGGACAATCTACACAAAATTTGGAATCGACCAGCGAAAGGAGAACGTTTCTAGCACCTGTGGTTTTCGAGATCTCATTGTCGAAAGGATTAGAGACAAACATAAACTTTTCTTCGGAGACAAACATATAAACCTAGCATTTTAATATATAAATAGGACCCTATCGAAATTTCCTCGTGAAAATAGTGTATTGTCTATATTTCCTGTTCCCTTGTTACACTAAGAGTTAGGATTATCTCTTTGCTTGATTTTTATAGTTGGGCATAAATCGTTCTGTGTGTACTAATTTTATTATTTGGTTTCTTTACTTAACAGGTGTGATGTCGGCTCGTATTAGCAATTGCCTATTCTCGAAAGATTCCACTTTTTCAATGAATACAAAGCTACAAATCCCGCAGTTCATATTTGCACACAATTTTAATTTAGTTGTACAGTACATAATAGGAAAGTGTTGAATGAAGTGTGGTAAAACTAATTTAATGTTAATATTTTTCTTTAAATTCATCCAATTTTTTAAATAACGAATACCTTTAAATTCATCCAATTTTTCAAATAACGAATACTAAATTGTAGGACTCGTATCGATTGCAAAATCTGATAAACAATTTTCCGTTTACTATCAGTCGACATTATGCGGCCGAATTCCACTTTGAAAATCCTTGTACGCGATGTTGTTCCCACACGCTTACCGTACATAACTTTGGATTGAATCAAAAAGACTGCTTACCAGAGATTAAGCATTATCATATTCTTCTTCTATTTATTATTATTATTATTATTATTATTTACTGTGTCTTATTTTTTAATAGCCTAGTGGTTAGTTAGTACATGTGTTTTTGGAATGCGTGGTCAGTTCCCGATTGGGCAGTTTTTAGTGTCGACGCAGCATGGAGCAGTTGGGGAATAACTTGTATCTAGAAATTGCAAACTCCGGTTTTGAAAACCAGAAAGTAATGGTGTGGGTACAAGTTTCATTGACCACACATTAAATACGCTATTAAGACCTCCAGACAGAATTATTTCTCTAAAGGCTTGAACTGAATTATCTCTCTCTCTCTCATTTTTTTTTTAAAGCCCTTTCTGAAATTATTAGAAAAACGAATTACTTCATATTCTATAGTTGTAAATAAAATAATTAATTTATGGCATAAACAAAATCGTCCAAGCTGTTTTGCCGAAAATAAAGAATCTCAAACCCAACAAACTACGCCTTTTGCATTATTTGAAAAGAGCGTTTGGGAGTATTATATTCCTATATTTCTATTATAATACATATGAGAGTAATTGATATTGTTTACTAAATGACCCATAGCTGAAAGCGTAAGCTTTGTTCTCGTGTATTCACAATCAGTGTGAATAAGAATATATGAATAAAGGATATCCGGTTCGCAAAAATATCTGAGTAACAGTAACTGTTTTAATAGCGAAGCAATAGACCGTTTGAGGAAGTTAGAGGAAATAGCCATCAGAACAAATATGTGACATTCAATAGGTAGGTGATTTGATTACACATTCAAGGAAAAGCTTGTGAATCATGTTTGTTAAGGGGATTCCTGGGAATGATTGTTTTTCTTTTTGTCAAAAGAAGATACTGAAGAATGTCAGGAAATTTTGAATATCAATTGTCTTAGCTCAACGAAGCTCATTGGTAATCAGATAGTGTCATGTTTGAATTCCAGCGTTGCGCAACTCTTTTAAGAATTTAAAACATATGTGAAATATAATGACCAGTGTTGCCAACAGATTCCTCCAGTAAGTAACTAAATGACGAATAGAACCTGACTAAAACTGACTAAACCTACCGAGAATTATAGCTAACAAAATATAACATTAAAACGAGTTAAACATTTCCGGAGTTCAGCGTACTCACTTAAAGTATACTGTAATATTTTCCCTAATATGTCATCAAACACACACACTTAGGAGATGATACTTGAAATATTTACAATACATCTTGCTTTCACGCTAATAAGAAATACGTTGTAGCAATCCTTCGAATTATTTTCTTCGTTTTGAACACTTACGTTAATGTTAGTACATTTTGGTAGCATTATTTGTTTAATTATTTATACATATTTTTAGAGATGACCGGCAGCTGTGGACTTAAGTCCGTCACGTCCGAAAAATTACATCCTTCGGACGCTCCGTCTAATTCCAGTAAAATCTCGAATTCATTTTTTCTTTTTTCACAGTCACAAGACTCTTCATTCCCATTGTTTCAAACTAAAAGTAAGAACGAAAACAGTATTAAAATAATAAAAGTAACATATTTATTCAGTTTGAACATTTCAAATATTATCACATTAGTTATCATTTATTATTTCCTGCAAGTTTAATAGTCTCGCCACCTACTTGTATGTAACACTTTACCAGTTGAAAATTAATACGTTCGATGTACAGTGGCACCTCAAGTTACGAACTTGTTCCGTTCTGTAATGTTGTTTTTGAACCGAAATATTCGTAAACGGAATCAATTTCAAACTAATGTAAACCCTGTTCGGCGTAAGCTCTAAACTGCGATAAACAAAGCCACGTGAAACTAAATCTCGCTGATTTGCTGTTGGCCTACCGACGGTTGTACTCCTCCGCAAAATAGTTAATATCATTTGATTATTACTTTCACTATGAAGCTCCATATAAAACTACTACATTATTATAAATGACAAAAATATAATACGGATTATCTAATAATACTGCAATCGAGTGTGGTTAATGAAACAATGCAAACAAACACCAAGCATGCATAGTAATTATGGCGCCAATTCAACTTGAAGGCGTGTTCTGCTTTTAAGTCTGAGAGATGACTGACATGAATCCCGGTTCAGCGAGTGTTGTGGTGAAACATCAACAAGGTAAACCTTTACTCACTAAGCAACAATTGTTTACTAGCGAAATTCAAACATATTTCTTTTAATCTTTCGAGTTTTTTTCTTTCTTTTCTGGTGCTGCAGTAAGTGTCTGGATAACACGAGACAGTATTGTCAAAATGCACGTGTATAATTTGCTCCTCCCCGTGGGGAGTGGGAATGATACATCACTAGCCAATCGTTTTTGTGACAAGCGGAAGGATACAAGTATTTTGTTTATCGTAGTTTAGAGCTTACGCTGAACAGGGAATAGATCCAATTAATCCGGTCGCTTGACCCGATTTTTTTTTGTCTTGTTTATGGATTTATTTGTGGCATATATGCAATAATAATGTAAAGTGTATCCAGTATAACTTTACTTCTATGGTTGATAGTTGCTGGCACAGGTAAATGATAGAGGAACCGTCATAAATGATAATTTAATGCAGAAAAAGTGTCAAGAACAACGCAACAACAACAGCGTCTACAGAGCGCAATCAAACCTGAGTTCAGCTGTTGCTGTTAGCGAGCCTGAAACATGTCGTCAAAGCCATATGTGTACGTTCGTGCGTCGAGACACTGTTCGCAAGTCGAGTCAAAATTTGTTCGGAAATTGTGTTCCTAGGCTGATTTGTTTGTGACCCAAGATACCACTGTACTTTGGATACATATAGTCTCAATCCACCATTACAGGGGAGATCAGAAAGTTCATATCCTCCTCATGATAGAAATAAGCTGGGATTATTCAATTTGGTCCACAGACGCGTCGTTCTGTACGTACTCACTTTGTCAGTCTGCTAATACCATCTGCATAAAAATCTGCTGACATAGAGGCAGTCTCCGCCCCACGAATAACCTTCTGATATCATCAGCAAAACACTTACATCGTAAGTGTTCTTCATATTTGGAAAGAGAAAGTAATTTGACGGAGCCAGATGTGATGAATATTGTGGATGGAGTCATGTTGGTGCAAGAAGCGAGTGTTCCTGCTACTCGGTGTGCTGGTACATTATCCGTTAGCAGTAACACGTCTTTCGAGAGCAAACCCCGTGTCTTTGTTTTGATAGCAGCACACCGTAGCTTTTACAGCAGATTTCTGTTTCTGTGATTGTAGTTTTTTTTTTTTTTTTTTTTTTTTTTTTTTTGTAAGTAATCAGTCAAGATCACGCCTTTATGGTTCCAAACCACAGACAACATGACCTTGCTGCTTAAATGGTACATTTTAGTATTTCGAGGGATGGAGATGAGGTATTACTTTTACTTTTTTTTTTTTTCCTGAGAGAGGGAGGTTGAGTGTCAAGTAATACACCCAGCATTCATTGATAGTTACTAATCTGTTTATAAAGTCATTCTTGTCTTTCTGGTTTATAAAGTCATTCTTGTCTTTCTGGTGTAAGTCTAAAATATATTTTGTTCACATTCCACACGATGGTGTTTTTCGAAAAGTATCAAAAATCGAGGAACCGACGTTGTTGCTACTTTGCTTATACACAGAATGTCACCTAATATGATGTGAACAGGTTCCCCTATTAATGATCATCTCCCTACCTAAATAATTAATAGGGCGCGTCTGTATTCAAGCAGTAACGGCTCAAGTTTTGCCGCCACGCTTCTGTCTTTAGTCGCTGAAGGACGACCTTCTGATGGGGAATCGTATAGAATTGTTCGATCACATTTTAATTCTCCCTTCCAGAGCTTAACTGTGTGCTAATACGATAAGGATTCCTGGCCATACACATCTACCATCTCTTCATGTATCACTTGTGATGATTTTCCTTGAAGATGGAGGGACCTTGTTTAACATTCTGCTGCCACTACGTAGTTTTCGTGCTGAAGTATCAGTTGAACTGCACGTGTAAAGACACAAATTAGCACACACCCGAGATACCAATATATCACAATGCAAGTTTTTATATTAAGTGATCTCGAAGACTCGTGAAGCTTGACGTAGATTTACCAATTTCACCATCCAATAGAACGCAAGGGTTGTGTCCGGTCGTCAACCCATCAAAATTTTGCCAGTGTCGTTTCTTGCGCTATACGGAGAATATCTTAAGAGGGTACAGTATTGTTCAGATTGCCGCTGAGTTTCGTTTTATTATTTTTTTTCTGGTCCTTATTTTACATTTTTGCTATTATTATTATTGTTATTATTTACTTCGAATAGTTCTTATTGTTAATATCATAGTTGTTTAAGTGTTTTTTGTCGCTCGTTTGCCATGTCTTCTAAGTTGAAAAATATTGTTGGTATACTGCTGTTTCACTTTTTCTCAAATGTACGTTCGGAAGGCAGCTCTATGAAACGTCCCGAATTCTTCCGATGTATCACACGTGAGGGAAAGCAGTTCTGTGATTTGTGAAGAGCCTAGTCTTCACGAGTCGTCGCGTCACTATAGCACATGTCCATCATGACAAAGGTGAAAACTTCCTGGCCTTTCCTCGTATTTTACAGTAGAAAATAAAGTAAATTATAATAACACTAGCTGAACTTGCGCTCTCTACACAGCGCATCATTCATATATGAGCATGAATCTTCTTCTCATTCCTCACAACATATGTACCACGTTCCTTTACAGACACAACTAAAAGACGTCTTGATAAAAATTGGCAAGAGATACCGTAAAGGGGAGATTTTTTTCGATTGCTTTTTCAATATCTCTCACCGTTTGCAAGATTTGAGCCTACTCCCGGTTGGAATATTTAATTCATGTACGATCTCGGATCTCGGAATTTTTAATTCTTGTACGTTTTTTTCTTGCATGCAGTATGTAATAAGCAAATACATAAATTAACTCTATGGCCTATGGAACCCGGAGGTTCAATGCCGCGTTCACAAAAGCTCTCCACTGACTTCAATCCTTAGCTAACTGCATCCAGTTTCTACTTTGTATTCCTATTTCTGCGAGATCCATCTTAATATTGTCCTCTCATCTGCGCCCTGGTCTTCCTAATGGTCGTTTTCCGGCTGGTCTTCCAGTTAAGATTTTAAAAGCGTTCGTTCTTTCTTCCATCCTGGCTACATGACCTGCCCACCTGAGCCTCCTAGATTTGATGATCCTAACAATGTTGGATAAACCGTATAAATTATGTAGTTTCTCGTTATGAAGTTTCCGCCATTCCCTATTCCCGTTTCTCTTGGGTCCGAATATTCGTCTCAGGATCTTGTTCTCAAATACTTTCAATCTATGTTCTTCCTTCCGAGTAAGCGAGCATATTTCGCAACCATGCACAACAGGAATGATGATCGTTTTATATATTTTAAAATAAGCTAATACATTACACATACACCCTCCATTAAAAAAGAAACCGAACGTTTAAAAAAAAAAAGCAATGTACATTTTGGAACAAATCATTTTTATTAATCAATGTATCCCCATTCTGCATCGATACACATATTTGCACGCTCCAACAAGTTGTCAAACGACTTCTCCATGTCCTTTATTGGAATGGTCTTTAGGACGGCGGTCGTCGCCTTCTCAATGGCATCAATCGATGCGTGCCACTTTCCGTTCATCGCCAAATGCAGTTTCGGGAACAGACAGAAATCGCACGGAGCGAGATCTGGTGAATAGGGCGGATGATGCAACCGAATAATGTGATTTTTGACCAAAAATTCAGTTACAAGTCGCGAACGATGTGATGGTGCATTATCGTCCAAAAGAGTCCAACTGCCGATTTCGCGATATTCGGGCCGAATACGACGAATTCTTGCCAGTTTTGACGCCCAAGTAAAACTATCCAGTGACTGTCTGGCCGGGCTGAACAAATTCTTTGTGGATAATTCCTTTTGAATCGTAAAAACAAATCAGCATCACCTTAACTTTTGACTTAACCAAGCGACTTTTTTGGGGTGTTCCTTCATCCGGCGCTCTCCATTCAGCACTTTGCCGCTTTGTTTCGGGCTCATATTCAAAACACCACGTCTCGTCACCAGTTACAATCGATTTCAAGAAGTTTCGATCCTGCCGAGCACTTTTAACGATGTCTTTGCAATGCGCAATTCGATCAACTTTTGGTCTTCGGTGAGTTTGTGTGGTACAAACCGCGAATTCAGCTTCTTAAGGCCCAAAACTTCGGTCAAAATGCGGTATGCGGTTGTTTGAGGAATGCCTAATTCCATTTCAATAACTTTCACCGACGATTTTTTGTTATGTTTGATGAATTCACGCACTTTTTCGATGTTTTCTTCCGATAATCCGGTTCTGGGACGGCCTGATCTTTCGTCATCATCCAGCGTCTCTCTACCCGATTTGAATCGCCTGAACCACTCGTAAACTTGCGTACGGGATAGACACTCATCACCATATGCATTTTGTAGCATTTGGTGCGTTTCACTAAAAGTTTTACCCAGTTTAACACAAAACTCAATTGCAGCTCGTTGTTTGAAACTCATTTTCCGACCGATGTACACAACACACTTGACAGTTGAAACGCAATAACTTTGTTGCCGTGCATCCAAATGTCATGACATTTATACCAGTTGTCAATGAGGGACTACGCCATCTACCGGTAAAATATTACAACAGATGGCACTAGTGGTACTATTTGTTTTCAAAAGTTCGGTTTTTTTTTTTTGGAATGGAGGGTGTACAATCATTTATAATGTGAGTGATATATGGTGTTCATTGAGCAAAACACTCCAAACAATAAAGATTCAACTTAGACTGCAGAAATGGTTATCTTTCGTTTTTCATTATAATTTGGCCATGAAAGAAACGCCCGAGAGATATGCAACCCCTACATACAATTTTATGGTGTTGGAATGTATAATGGGTGGGATATGATGCTTTTCTTTTAATTTCAAAACTTCAGTGTACTCTAAAAATGTAATAAAGAAATAATGGCCATGTTTTTTAAATATTGTGTTAGAACTGGACAATCTTCGCAAAATTTGCAATCGATCAGTGAAAACGTCATCTTTCTAGAGTCTGTAGTTTCCGAGATCTCACTGTCGAAAGGATTTGCCACAAACATATAAACGTCCACAAACGTATAGTTTAAAAAATCCAAAGATGGCAGCACAATTCATTTACAATAATTTTTTGGGAGAAAGCTTATTAAAATACAAAGCTTTGAACAATAATTTAAAAGGATAAACTTTATGAAAAATATATCTTTAAGTAATTCATTTAAAGTACACATACTGTAAAATATTTGTCTTTGTTATAAACGTGAAATCACAAATAACCGTAAATCAAAGGTTTGAATTCAAAAGTTAGAGGTTTGAGCTCAGGCGCTTTTATTGCTATTGTAGCATTTTAATAGATAGATTGTCGTCTGCGAACGTAGGCGGTTCGGTGTTCCCGCCCGCTACTCAAAATATCATCCGCACTTACAACAGATATAATATAATGTTCCAAAAAGAATTTCCTAATCTCCATTACAGTAGAACCTCTCTCATCCGTCAGCTTTGGGATTGGAGAAATGGTCGAAACACAGAAAATGTTGAATTATCAGAAAATAGAGAAAAATGCGGATTTACAGTAAAATGAACAATCTCTGAACTCGAAAATGACTGTATTGTTCTCTGCAGTAAAAACAAACGAACAGTAATTACTAAAAACTGCACAGTATAGTACAGAAAACACACACAACGAAAGAAACTATACAAGAAATGACGGAGCACTAAAGCGGACAAGCAGTAACAGCAAGTAAACAATAATGCCGCGGCGGCAGTAAATGGCTGTGGGCCTCGTAAGTGAATCACAGACGAGTCGAGACAAGTTCGGCTCGAACACGGTCGGATCAACCGTAGTGGTGGACCAGCCGAAGGCGGACGAGAGATGTTTTACTGTATTTCTAAATCAAATGATATTTGTCATACAAGTACCAGCACCCGTCAATTTTCTTTTTTAAGAAGCTAGAAAAAAAAAGAAAAAAGAAAGAAAGAAAAGTTTGTATTTCAGCTTTACAGATTCGCACGTGGTAATCTCGATTCAGTAGTGACAGATTCGATTCAGTAGTGCTTACGTTACCTATCGTTTAAAAGATATAACTGTTTGCTTTTTAAAACTTAATTTCATTGAAATTATGCGTTTTTTTTCATTATCGTAAATAATTTTTTTCATTATCTTAAATAATTTTTAAGGGACGTTATTTGCTTCAAGTAAGAATTCCCCTATCTTATTGACTAAACTTTTTTTTTTTTTTTTTTTTTTTTGTAAGTGCCTACAAATGCTTTGCACTAAAACGTTGTGAAACGAAGGTAGAAGAGTTTCTTGACAAAAGCCAGTAAGGATAGCAAACACTTACTTCAGGCAATAGAAGAGAATATATCCACCAGGAAATCCTAGTAAATAAACAGACTGACTCTGGTAGCCAGTGGGTTCTCTTCTAAACTCTGCTCCGATCCCTGCATTTTAAGCTGCAGGAGAAACCGTAGAGTAGAAGAATCGCGGCAAGTCTGAGAAGTTTATGGTCTACCGAAACAGCCCTGAATAAACATAAAGGAAATGAGGTATGGAAGATAATCAACGAAAAATAGCAAAAAAAATATTTACGAAGCTAAAGTGAAAAGGGGCGGAATGTAGAAGGAAATGCAAAGAAATGAATTAGAAAATGTAGAAAAGTATGAACTAATGTATCAGAAAGTTAAATTGTTGGGAATAGATGCATGAAGGGGTAAATACAACAGTAACATCTAAGAATAGCAAGATAGATAATGAGAGAAACAACTATTGGCTATACGGGCGAATTTTGAGGTAGGAACAAACCACATAGTCTAGATCAGTGCTTCTTAATCTTTCTGATGGGGCCGCGGTGGCTCAGTGGCAGAGCGTTCACCTCTGATACTTGGGGTCCCGGGTTCGATCCCAGCCCCCGCCAAGTGAACTTTGTGGTGGACAAACACCGTGTGCGTGGGATTCCTCGGGGTTCTCCCGTTTCCTCCCACTTTCTTCATTCCACCATTTCATTCATTACTCATCGTCACTGTCCCCTTTAGCCTAACCGGCATAAACGTGGGACGTAAAACTCAAAGATTTCATTTCGTTTTTCCCCAATCTTTCTGATGTCGCGGACCCCTTGTAGCGACTGTTAATTCTCCGCTGCCCGCCATGAAACCAAAAATAAGTTTAAAAAAATGTGTTTTACATATCACAAAAATGAAACGATAAATTACTATATTACAACATTAAATGTGTTGTTTCTGACAATGCAGTGCTGCTATAAATGGAGATATTCGAAGAAATACAATTATATCAGTTAAGCCAAATATAATGAATTCAGCGTTCACCTATTGTGACGGTCAGTCTAGGTTGGCAATTTTGTTATTTCTTTTTATCTTTTGGTATTCTGTTTTTCTTAATTGGTTGAAATGTAGGTAATATACAGTCAGTGACAAAAGTTATTTCCATTAGATTAAATTAGTTTCGTAAGTAACTTAAGAATGGAAGACAATTTAAGTACAGTTTTCAGTAAATTAAAAAGAATGTAATTTTTTGTACGTTCCAGCCATACCACCGTTATCACCCCCCCCCCAAAAAAAATACCAAACGGAAAGAACTTTTGTCGCTGATTGTACAAATGTAGATCTTTACCAAATCTTATCCTCTACGAAGCCCTTTTTTCGATTTTCGACTTGATAATTTTCTAGGGAAGGTGAAAAATCTATCTACAGTTTTGACTCTTGTAAGAATTCCTGGCCTGTACTTAACCGACATTAAATTTCTCCTCTCCAGACTGAATTAAGACCCGGCAACGACAGCTGCTTACTACAGCTAGTAAGATTTTCAAGTCTATTAAAATTTTGAGGAAGGAAGGAGAAGCACTTTGTTTTGAAATGTGTAGTGGAGAACGACCATATGACTTTATAGAGACAGCGATGAATGAGATGGACGTGATAACAAATACACAAACATATAGAGAATATATAGAACAATTAGTTCAATATATTATGTGTGGCAAAAATAGTATTGCGAATTAGGTGCCAGAAGCAATAATAAAAGAACACTGAGAAGGACTGTTTTGGTCACGAAAGAGCATGAGAAATGCCATTGTTTTACATAGGATAACTAGTGAAACATTTATATAATGAAGAATGGATGTGTGTATAGTGTTCATTAGTTCAACAAACGCTTTTGAGCTAATTAACTGGGCTATTTGTATGTGTGGGGTAAAGCTAAATTAGATAGAGCAGTGTTTCTCAAAGTGTGGATCGCGACCCATTGGTGGGTCGTGGACAGTTTCTTTGGTGGGTCGCGAGAAGTTTTTTCCTTTGAATTGTGAAAATTGTATTTTGATGCAGAAACATTGCAAAGTAAGTATTATCAGTAGAGATGCTGGGTTAGGATGGAAAGAAAATGGGTGAGTCAAAATCTGTCATGGGGTAGGGCATTGCATTGAGAATAGTGTTAGCTCTGTGTTACCTTTCTATGGAAAAATTAGAAACATGATTTACAAAATTGAATTGGTTTGAAATACCCCTATTTCGTAGAATGACAATATGTACTTGAATAAAAGTATGTGGGCCATAAAGTACATTTTAATATTTATTGTGGGTCGCGGTAACATCAAGTTTGAGAACCACTGAGATAGAGTCAAGTGATGGAAAGATCCATGAGAAACTGATATATAAAATAACAAATAAGGGGGTAAAACTAAATATTTACTTTAATGAACCGGGGTAATGCTGAATTTGGCTGAATTATACAGAATTATACATACGATGACATTTTATTTTCTACGACAAATTCGCATGATTTGGGATCGAACTATCCTTGGATCCTTCGCATCAAGATGAGCGCTGCACCGCTGGATCACCGTACCTCAACAAATAAGAGCTAGAATAGTAGAAAAAGAAGCAGGACAATGTACTGCGAATCAGTCGTTCTTTCAGAAAAATTGTTCCGGTGGAGCACACTTAGTATTCCGGTGGGCACTGCTCTGGTACTATTCTATTTATTATTATATTATAGACGTATTATTTTGGTCTTCTCCGGGGGCAGTGCCTCCCCCCCCCAAAAAAAAAAACATGTCTGGAAGAAACACTGCTACGAATGGCTTTAGTGGCAGAATCAATAAGTAAACGTTAACGGGATGTTAGAGGAGTTAGTTTGCAAATTACAAAGACAAAAATCAATCGGAACGAAACTAGTTGGATGGAAAGAAATATGATTGTTAGTTTTCGAGCATTATTAGTAAAGGTTCCAAACGTAAACGAAACAAAAAGACAAAAGAATAGGAAGGTCGAAAGGAAGCTCTGGGAAAAAATAAAACTATTTTGTTCGTCATTAAATGAATTCAAGCCTTCTGCTTCAAAGGCAAGAAAAGTAACAATTTGGAGCCCTAGTACCTATTTTTAGTTACTAAAATAGTGTCTTCATTATTCGATTAAAAAAGAACCAATAACGCTTTTTTTTTTTTTTTTTCTTTTCTTTTCTTTTTTCAAGTCTAGAGGCATTGTAGAACATGTTACGTATGGTTTCACGCCTCTCTGCGTCGAGACATAGGACGTGATGAACTTTTAAAAAAATATATAGGCCTATTTTTATTATTTTTGATGGGTTTACTTTTGCACGTAGAAGATTGAAATTTTGCACAAACATTCAGTCCACCGAGTAGTATTTGTAAGATTTCTGTTAACACAGGGAAGGGTCCGGAGTGGCAAAAAGGTAAAGAAAAGGGATATATTAATCAAAAATTCCCCTTTTTTTCTCGACTTTCCCGCCTCAGATACATAATGGAGACATGTGAATGGTACCGTTAGAAAGGCTGTCCTATTCTAAAGAGAATGGTGGACGAACCATGATCGTAGGGTAAATAGGGTGTCTGAGGATTTTTTTTTACCTGAGATTCTGAAAATTTTTTTGGTTAGGCCTCTTTGTTATTTTTATGGTAGGCTTACTTTTGCACCTAGAAGATTGAAATTTTGCACAAACATTCAGTCCACCGACTAGCATTTATCGGACCTTTATTCAGATCTTTGCGTTAACAGAGGAGGGGTCCAGAGGAGCAAAACGGTAAAGAAAAGGGATATTTTAACCAAAAAATCCCTTTTTTCGTGATTTTTCCCGCCTCAGATACATGATGAAGGCATGTAAAGGGTACCGTTTGAGAGGCTGTTTTATTCTGAAGAGAATTGAGGTACAAAATATGACGTTAGAATAAATAGGGATGTCTCAGAAAATTTTCTACCTGAGATCAGGATCTTTTGCGGTAACCTGGGCCATTGTGCGGATCATTGGTAAATATTTTCCCGCCCTTTCTGTTCAGGATAGAAGCTTGAAATTTTGTACACACATTTAGTACACCTTTAGTATTTTTTCAGTTGATTTTCAAATCTGTGTTAACACAGGAAAGAGTCCAGAGAGGCTCAAATTAAAAAAAAAAAAAAATCAGGGAACAATTCCGATTTCTATCAATATTTCCCGCCTCAGGAACAAAATAGGGAAATGTGAATGGTACCGTTTGAAAGGTTGCTCTATTGTAAAATAAATAAGTAAAACGAAGAATGAATCATGATCCTACGATAAATAGGGATGATGCTGTAACCGCTTGACTGAAAGTCTATAATTTACCTTTAAAAAGCTGTAATTTTAAAGAGTTAAGCGAGGGAACTCTTTTGTCTGTCTGTCTGTGTGCGTTTGTGTGTGTGTATGTATGCGTGAGTGTGTGTGGTATAATAATAATGTGAGTTTCACTCCCAGAACTTATCATTCTAATGTTAGTCAATCATATTATAAAATTAATTAGTATGTATATATATATCTGCTCTCCATTTGATCATTGAAAATGGTAATGAATCAATTGGATTTCCTTCCATTATCATTTAATCGACGATAAGTCGCCAGGTATTCCACTAAATTGATAACACATAGTCATTTTGGATAAGAAGACAAAGGATTATTTCATCATCATATATAGTCATTTTATTTATTTTGTTTGTTAGAATTTTTACAATATATTGGTAAATCGCATGATGGCTATACATTAGCATTGTATCGTAATATCATATTGTGAAGATGATTACTATTTTGCATTTATATAAATACAATTGAAACATTTTGAAGAAAAGTAGTATTACAGTTTCTTTTTGTCTTCTCTTTCCGTCTTTGATGCGAGTGGTCCCTGGTTCAATTCGCGGTGGGGACACTCAGTCGAACAAGTGGAAAAGGTTTTACAGGTCAGCCATCCTGAATGAAGTTTTGCAGGGTTTCCTTCATTCATACTAGGCAAATGCCGGAATAGTACCTAACATATAGGTTCCAGGCTGCTTTCTGTGGCAGCCCTCCCACCGCCCTCCACGTGCATCCGCCGCTGATGTTTTGTGCACGTACGCAGGCGTATAGAGTCAATAGTAATATATATGAACAAAGAGTGTTGTGCTTTCATGATCGTCCTTATCGAAAATATGTACGTACATTACATACATTTCAAACCTAGAAGGCATCTCTATAGAATAACAGCAAATTCATGTATAAGCTCCTCCTTATAGTGGTCTGTTATTATTAGATATCAGATTTTTATACACTTAAAATTCATCAAATATGCATGCAACTATGCTGTTAAATGTGTTAAAATATGCACTTAATATGCAGTAACAACACATTAAAAAAAAACAAAAAAAAACAGCATTTTGTAGGTGTAATATAACACCAAAAGTGTCCTTTACCTTTCAAGAACTTCTCTTTAGAATTTGTTGGTGTGATATTTAGTTTATATACTACATAAATAAAAAGATTATGAGATTACAATGGACAAAGTGATATGAGTAGACGAATCTCTTAATATTTCGTTACATTTGTATTTTAGAGTGCATTACTTTACACGAAATAATACAAGTGTTATTAAAAAAAAAAAAGTTTTTGAAGATTTACTCCTTCTCGTAATTAAACTTACAGTATGCGTCTCGAGATGTTTCTCGACATTTTCTGGTGTCACTTTGTGACATTGGTTCATTAAAACAAGATTGTATTCAAAAAATTATTTCTCAACATGAACACGTTACCGGATAGTATTTATAGAAATTCCAGGTTTAGTATCTACCTATGTATTTTGTGATAAGCTGGAATCTAACTTTCGAAGGTGTTTTCACATTGCATCAATTGTTTTGTACTCGGAGTTTATCCAGAACAACCATCAGTTTATTTAACGTGTACCATCTGTGACGTAAGTTGTATCGTTTTGTATCGATTGTTTAATCAGTGAGCTTTTTGAAGATTTCTTAATTTCAAAGTTTGTTTTTCATTGTTTTCAGGAGTTGCATAATGTAGATAGATCCTTAACATACCTTTTTATGCACTGAAACATCAGCAGGATTGCCAATTCAGAGTGCTAATTTATGAAAACTATGATTTCGCTAGTTCTCCCTTACAGAGGTCTCATCCGATTAGTTATCGGTGGAGATGAAAAATTATTTTTTCTGCTCCATATTTTGTAAGCTACTCCAACTAAGAAAACTGAAAATTAATGACAGAACATCCATACGTATCAGTTATGGTTCAATTTACGTGTTTTGAAAAAAAAAACCTACGGTTACATCTGGCAACACTGTGTAGTTCCTAGTGTACTTCAATCTTTGCTTCCTAGTTTAAAAATATATGCATGAACAAGGCTTCATTTTGATGTAACCATTATTTGTGTATCACTTCAGGTTCAAAAGTTCTACTATCCCAAACTCCGGGTTGCATTGCATATTGGAAACCCTGTATAATCCAATGTACTGCTTTTCCTGACCACCTGTGCAGTTACTAAATCGTAGATTTCTTTGAATTGGATTTATGTATGTGTGTGATCTCTCTTTTTTCACTGAATCAACAAATTAAGTAGAATATTAAGACTTGGAGAATAGAAAGTGCGGGATAAAAAAAAGTCGTATTCAAACCTTTGAACATTGTAATAAGTTTCGGAGTCGCGCAAAAGGAAGCACTCACATTCAACCACTTTTTTAAAGTTCTAATAATGAACAGATTTTTTTTTAAGGTGGTGCTTGGCAGCAATAATACCGTAACTGTCAAAATGATTTGAGAAAACGAGGTCTAAAACCGTTTATACTCCATAAACAACACTAACTGAATACCCGTTGTGTCGCTCAGGATTATTGTCAATCGTAATAGCTTCCAATTTTATCGAGCATCAAACGTTTGTACAGTTAAAAGGAGGAATTTTTTTGGAATATTGCAACATGTTTGCGTACGAACACATGTTAAAAGAACTCGATTTACATTGTGAAGCTTCCCTCATAGATTTAAGCGGATATTAGGATAACCCTTTTAGGAGTTAGGTAATGGTGTTAATTGGTTAAAGTGACGATTTTCATAGTTGCATTAAAAAGTTTTAAAGTTTTTCTTTGTATTTCTAATTTTCTTTTGTATTCTGTTCCCCAGTAAAGAAACACATAATGTACGTTTTAAATTAAACCCAAATCGTGTCATTGTTCTATACTTTGCAAAACTTGTAAAGAACGTAAGGACTATAGAGCTATAAAATCTAATATAAATAAAATAAAGAGTTTGTGTGTCTTTGTGCGGCCTGGAGATCAGACGAATAAACCGAGAGTTACCAAATTTTGGTCACGGGTACCTTGATTCAGGCCCCAGCCAAGACGAAGCGTTTTTTTTTAAAAATTCGGACCAGGGGGTCTCAGGGGAGGCGTTAATCCAAAATGACCAATATTAGTGTCAAATCCATAGTTTTCGTGGTCACTGTGATCAATGGTGACACTTCCATTAGCGATGACTTTCAGATTCAGCTACCATTGTATGCAGGCCGAGGGTCACCTGCGGGGGGGGGGGGAGGATTCCGTGACATATAAAAAGAATGCAAAATGACCGATATTAGTGACAAATCCATAGTCTTCGCTTTCACTGAGATGAATGGTGACACTGCTACAGGCGTTTACTTCCAAAACAGTCCCATCGGCTGTGGGCCAGATGTGTTTTTTTAAAATTCGAATCAGGGGGTCTCAGAGAGGGCGTTTGCCGCGATATGTAAAAATAGTAGAAAATGACCGATATTCTTTTTCGTTGTTCAGTTTGTTTACATAGATATTTTATGTGACTCATGCGAAGAATCGGTATTTCAGCTAGTAACCAGTATAATGACCACGATGACTCATGAAGCCTGGGCGCTACACGAATGATAGAACTGCTTTCCCTCACGTGAGATGCATCGGAAGAATTCGGTACGATTCGTGGAGCTGCCTTCCGAATGCACGCTCGAGAAGTGAAACATCAGTAGTTCACCAACAATGTTGCCAGACTTAGAAGACATGGCAAACGAGCGACAAAAAATAGCACCTAAAGAACTATAGCACGAACACTGACAATTATTCGAATTAAACTGTAAAAATAATAATAAAAAATATAAAACTGCAACAACAATAATAACAACAAAGCGAAACTTAGTGGTAATATGACAACACTGTGCCTTAAGAGATGTTCTCTGTGTAGCACGAGAGATAACAATGGCAAAATTTCATGATTAGGGGCTGATAACCGTGACAAACTCTCGCGTTCTATTGGGTGATGAAATTGGTAAATCTAGGTCAAGCTTCACGAGTCCTCGCGATCACTAGACACAGAATCGGCGCTACTATCTATGTAATTCCAGCTACTAGTGCGATGCCAATTAAACAGTCATTTGTTTCCCACTTGTATGGAAAAAAGCAGTTACATACTATTTGTTTCAAGGGGAGCGTGGTGGCTCAGTGGTAGAGCGTTCGCATCCGGTGCTTGGTGTCCCTGGTTCGATCCCAGCTTGCGCCGTGTGGACTTTGTGGTGGACAAACACCGTGCTCGTGGGTTTTCTCGGGGTTCTCCCGTTTCCTCCCACTTTCTCCATTCCACTATTTCATTCATTTCTCATCATCACCGTCTCCTTTAGCCTAACCGGTATAACCATGGAACGTAAAACTTAAAGATTTCATTTCATTTTCATTTACTATTTGTTTCAATGTGTAAGTGGTGTTATTAAGTGAAGATCCAAACAAGATTTCTGACGAACTCACTTAAAACATATCAGACCTTTAAAAACATAATATTACTAATGGATTAAAAAACTTGTGATATTTTCGGAGTGTAGTGAAACAATGCAATATGTTTTATTGCTTTTAAAATTTCCTCGCAACTAGCTAGAAGTGTGGTAAGAAAAGCTATGCCCATAAACACAGAATTGAAATGATATAAAGACGTAATAAATATTTCAAGCTTCTGTATATCTCATACGACAGACTTTTGCTATCTTCACATTAAAATAAGTTTTTCAGATTTAGTTTCAGTTGCATGATTAATCGTGATAAAACGAATAAATAATACATTTAATTGTGTCTAAGCGAAATTTGTTAATACGCTTTGTCTACGCGAAATGTGTTAATCTATAAATTAAATTAATTAAATAAAATACATAGTTCTGCTAAGCAAAAGACCTATTCATTAAAAGAGTATCATTTAACGTATGTTAAAACTATCACGAATACTCTAAGTTTAAGGTGCAAATTATCTGGAGGATAATAAGTAATATTCCTTTATAAATAATAATAATGATTTCTGTTACGCTGTATAGTTCCAAAAGAGTTCTATAAATTAACAATGTTTCCGCTCTTAAATATTAATTACATTTTGCTTAGAAAATGAATTACGTTGTTGAAATAAGCGCAAGTAACGTAAAAAAAATAATGTACTTGCTTATAACTTAATTATTACAAATACCGACAAAAAATTACTTTGCATATTAACCAAGCCAAATCAGTATTTTAGCATCTAAGTTGTCGTCAGAAAAAGTAATCTTGATTTTACATATTTGAATACTTTCGTATAAGTAATTTTCTAGTACCTAGAGATAAGTGTAAGTTAAGTGTAAAACAGTGAATCATTTTCTCTTTTAAAAGTGTGGTTGTAAAGACAACGCGTTTGCAGCGTCAATTGTGCCATTAGTGGCCATTTTATAACTATGGTAAGGACCTATTCTATATTACCTGAATTGAATTGGCTTGTAGTTAACACTGTTATAGCACACATTTGAAGATGAGGGAAAAGTTTTCTGGCTCCTATTGAATTTGCATTATTTTAATAGCCTCTAACTGTTCATATTTGAGTCAGACATAGTTGAAGCCCGATCATTCCCCCCCCCCAATTTGTGAACAAGTATTAATGGCAATTTTGAAACTTGATTTCAATTTGGAATCCAAGAATGAGTAAATGCTGGAATAGTTAACAAGATTCCTCCCATAAAGTACACTGCATTATAATATATCTTGAGGCCGCGGTGGCTCAGTGGTAGAGCGTTCACCTCTGGTACGTGGAGTCCGTGGTTCGATCCTCGCTCAAACCAAGTGAACTTTGTGGTGGACAAGCACCGTGTGCGTGGATTTTCTCGTTTCCTCCCCTTTTCTCCATTCCACCATTTCATTCATTTCTTATCACCGTCTCCTAGCCGGTATAATCATGGGACGTAAAGCCCATTTACTTGTTATTGGTAGGCGGATCCACTATGCCTGTAGGATGAGCTTGCCTGTTTCTTCTCCCTTTAATTCTAAAGGATATATGAAATATTAGAAATTAGGAAATAGGAGTGGATAAATAGTGATATTGAAAAATTATGACTTCATTAAGCGGCTGGAAGGGTTCCAAATGTGAGTATGAGAAGAATAGAAAATCCCATTTTCTTTCATAATCATTCTGTCATAAATCATCCGTTGGTTGAATTAGGTTTCGCGTCCCTTTCAGCTGCGGTGCTATCTGAGACATGAGCCTGCAGCTTAACATGGGATCCGAACCACACATGAACTCACGCTGGGAATCAAACCCGCATTAATCATCCGTCTTTTTTAGACTACAGGACGTAAAACTGTTTCATTTCATAACGCCAAATTATAAATACGATTAAATCTCGGAGAATTGAAAAAAAATATACTTTAAATCCTTGGCAGACATGTAAAAATTATATATATATATATATATATATATATATATATATATATATATATATATATATATATATATATATATATATATATATATATATATATATATATATAAAAGAGAACGTACAAAATCCTTTGTCCGCTCATCACGCTAATACGGCTGAACCAATTTCTTTCATTTTTGGGGGGTTATTAGGATTTGGACCCTAGATGGTTTTTATCATATCACTTTAATTTTTAATTACCAGTGTCTTGAGATAATTGACCATTCAAGTGTCCATAACGTACAAATCCTTTGTTATTAGTTCATCATAGGTAAAAATAAACTTATTTATATGCAACCCGCATGACCGTGTCACTCGGCGGGTTAACATAAATGACAGGCGATATACAGCGGAAAATAGCTTGAATCTTCTGTTTAAAATTTTTTAATTGATTTGCTTATTTTTACAGACACTTTTACAATATGCCAGCACCGGGATGACCGCAGCGAAGCGGGGCGGGTTAACATAAATGACAGGCGATATAATGTTAAGATTTACTGCAATCTTCTATGGTTTTTATCATATCACTTGAAAGCGAAAAAGTAAAAATTATCTAAGTAACAAAGTTTATTGCGTTCCGGGGTGACCGCAGCGAAGCGGGGTGAACGCTGCTAGTATATATATATAATAGGACGTATCCGGCAAAAGCTAGCTGGGTAGCAATCCAACTTCGCACATTACAAATTTCATCAGTACTGGAGCTCAGTGGCAGAGCGTTCAGCTCTGGTGCTTGGGGTCCCGGGTTCGATCCCAGCCCCCGACAAGTGAACTTTGTGGTGGACAAACACCGTGTGTGTGGGTTTTCTCGGGGTTCTCCCGTTTCCTCCCACTTTCTTCATTCCACCTCAAGTACGTGGAGTCCTTGGTTCGATCCCGCTCAAACCAAGTGAACTGTGAACAATCACCGTGTGCGTGGATTTTCTCGTTTCCTCACCCTTTCTTCATTCCACCATTTCATTCATCACTCATCATCACCGTCTCCTTTAGCCTAACCGGCATAATCGTGGGACGTAAAACTCAAAGATTTCATTTCATTTTCTTCAGTACTGGATTATCATATAAACACTAAGTAGTGTGTGTATGTTTTATATCAAAGTTATCATAAATTATTTCCTTAGCAGTGTAATGTTTTGGACTAAGTATGTCTGCCTAGAGTGAGTAGATATCGTTCGTTGAAAATTATAACAAAGGTCTCCGGAAAGACTCCACTGAACACTAAGCATTAGAAGGTCAAAGCTTACTATCATTAGAGTGAATCACTGTTGAGGTAATTCCACGCTGAAGGTCAGGGGAAAAAGTCACAGAGTTGAACCAAAGGAAAAACATTGCATAGCCTTGAATAAAAGAAAGCATGCAGGTAGATTCAAATTAAAAACATGATAACAACGTATGAGAAGGTTATAAAGAACTGGGTCCTATTAACTAGGGTGACCAGACATACTCTTTTTAAGAGTATTATACTCTTTTCGAGGTTAATATACTCTATACTCTTTTTTCTTCCCAAAAATATCGAATTATACTCTTTTATGGCATTTTCAATTTAATTTAACGTTTAATGCATTTTCCCATTGAAAATCGCATTTTTTTTTCCTGTAAAAACTTGGACGTTGACAGCACTGTTTAGTACTTCGTAGTAGCAGACCCGCTGCGCTGTGCTGCGTTTCTCGTCTTCGTTGCATTGTAGGGTTGCCAGATTTTCTTTTTGCAAAAGAAAAAAAAATAATAATATAACTGAACTGTTTTTATTAGTTAGTACTAAAACTATAGTAAAGACGGCAAAATTAAAGTGATAGATTTATCCAAACTTTCAACGTGTTAATTATTAAATTGTTAATTAAATTGATTGAGTACCTGGAATGATTTATATTTTGGAATTTATATCTGGTATTCCTCAGTAGCGTAGCGTGGTATTCCGAAAGGGGGATGCCAAAGTTAGTCACTTGTCTGATACAATAAAATACAATGCAATGCATGTTGAATGTGTATTTTCCTTAACAAGTGAAAAGATTCACTATGCAACAAATGTTGTTTCGATGACTCATGTTTTAGAGCTTTCTTCATGAAATTACCCAAATCAGAAATACCGTGTGAACACCACTCCGACTCCTTTGCCCCAAACATAATGCAGACGAAACATAACATTTTATTCCCTACAGAACACCCAGAAAACCAAGAAAACCTATCATCATACCACGAAGACTGAAATATTTGCGACTGATTGCTAGTTGTCGTTTTTATGGAAAGCTTTGGGGTAGGTCGTATCCCTTTCAGAGAGCAGCGCTGCTCGTAAGTCAACCGAGATATGGTAGTTGTTAACAAAAAAATAAATTAAATTTGTGTCTGGTACTGTTATCGTAGTCATCATTTGCTAAAAGTTAGTAAGATACTATACCTTGTAGCACTTTCCACAGCTTTGTCTCTTAGTTATAAGTGTAATTTTCTTCATACTACAGTAAAAAAAATAAATAAATAAATAAAACAAATATTCATTTCAAATCACAACGCAATATATATATATATATATATATATATATATATATATATATATATATATATATATATATATATATATATATATATATATATATACCGCCAATTTTTCTTGATGGTATAATGTCCCATGTTGCTAATCAAAAGCATAAATCTAGTACAGAACGCAAGGGCATAGCCAGGGAGAGGTGAGCCAATAATTTATCACAAGAAAGGAGTGTAAAGCCATGTTCATTAAACAACTTGCAGAAGCTTTATATTTAGCACGGCATAATTTGCAACCATCCCATACGATTACACAACACAAATAGAAGATTAACAGGCTGAGTCTGTTCATTAAGGCCCGCAACCAGCCATTAAAGTTTAGGAGAGAGGCACAAATATGCTAGGGGGTCCAATCGTCACAATTCTGGATCTCTTTTATCAATAACTACTCTTAATAATTAGGAGGCCAAAACATTTAGGGGCCCAGGTTCCCGTAATTGCACGCCTGGTGGGGCATACAGTAGCAAATGTGTAGATTACGTTAGACGCCAATAAGCAATTGTCTCAGCTCCTTTTCTGCCACTAGCATTGTGACGAGAAAAACCGGCTCCACTTTTGTATAAATATTGTTTTCAGTATAATTCCCTTTATTTCTTTCTCGTGGGCAGCTTCTTTCTCCGCAGCTTCTTCAATCTCGTTTTTTTTCCCTTAAATGTCACCCCTAGAAATTTGTCATCTTGGGTCCGGACCTCAGGTGCCCGTTCGTAAAAATGGGCCTGAGTGTTTATATCATTTGAAGATACAAATAGAAAGCACTTAAAGCAACTCTGGGGGCCTATTTCTCTGTATCTACTTCACTGTCAGATATCCAGATACGGAAGAGCACAAGTGAACTTTGTGAAGGGCAGAGGGTGGCCTACCGGATCGGTGACCGTGATTTTACAGAATGAATTATAGTTATGCTTGTTTGTGTATGTGAGTCCTCTCAAAGAATATCTGTCTACATTCTGGGACATGATATGTATTTATTATGTAGATTATTAGTTTGCCTTTAATTACTATTACAATTACGATGCATTTAATTACGATTAAAGCATATCTATTTTTATATATCACTTACATAAGCGACATGCTTCATAATGGCGTTGAACTAACTATTTATGTTTTGTTCTATTTCCTTGACAGCGGTCGTACGTTCTATACAGAAACCATAGCTTAGTTCAAAATATATAGAGTTGGCAGTACTTGAGCATACGCCAGCTTATATCTAAAGCAATTGTTGGGTTGCAAAGGGATGGCGGGGAGTAGTTGGGCATGCGCATTCGACAGAAAGCAGACGAAAACCCCGATGCTTGCAGTAGGCCTGGATGCCCGAGGAACGTAGCGTACAACAAGAGGAAAGACAGAAAATGTGCATCTGAGTGATGCGCATGCGTAGGTTCCGCTTGCCAAAGTAAAGCGAGAGAGCGCATCCACAAGATTGCAGTGGAAATAATGTGATAATTATAAGCAAACAATTTATAAATATAATGAAATACGTACTTTTTTCTTATTAACAGGGGATGCCGGGCATACAGGCGTTCCCTTACGCTACGCCGCTGGTATTCCTACAGTTCATGGCACGGGGTTTTGTTTTTCCTTCAAAGTGAGTCAGTTCTTGGTAGTGAAAATCGCGCAGTGATTCTTATTCTAATTAACGTGCGTACGTACACTCAATCAATTATACTGTATTATTCGAGGATTGGAAGGATTTATTTTATTAACAATGTCGCGAGGAAAATGTCAGTATAATCAAGCGTTTGAAATAAGCTATCCTTGCATTAAAAGGGCCCGCAGTAACGATGTTTACAAAGCATGGTGCACGGTATCTAAGAAGAAGTTCTCTATAAAGAATAAAGGTAAATATGATATACAACAACGTATAAAATCTAAGTCGAACATTGAATGCTCATCAACTTCCGAAGCAGATAAGTTGGATAGTTTTTTCACCACAGAATCTTCAGAAGAGCTAGATTTAATTCGACTAGAACTTGTGTGGTCCTACCATAATGTTAAACATAACCACTTTTTTTTAGAAGCATGGACTGCACTAGCAAACTTTTGAAACCAACAGTGAATAAAAAATTTGCATGTGCGAGAACGAAAACGGAGGCTTTGTTAACAAATGTGGTGGGAGTGTGGTCAGAAAATATTTTAAGTGATAGTGTTAAAAAGGCTCCTTTCGTTGTTGTTGCTTGTGATGCTTCCAATCGTAAAGCAACCAAACTCATGTCTGTTTTAGTGCGGTACTGTGAAGTAGATACTGATATTAATGTAAAAACATGTCTTCTAAAAATTCACCTCGGAAACTGTGTCGAACGTATTAATGGGTACATTACGTCAGTTTTGTTTGGAAAATAAGGTCATCGGTTTTTTAGCTGATAATGCACCAGTAAATTTTGGAAGCATAAAAAATAAACAACAGGAAACGTGCATAGCGAACTAGAGTGCAGGTTGAAGAAAAATGTTTTTCATATCGGGTGTGGGGCTCATATCCTTCACAATGGAATTTCTGTGGTGTGTTCGAGAGTAATACCGATCGATGTTGAGAATTTGTTTTTTAAAAATATACAACCATATCAGTATTTTTACTGTAAGGACAGAAAATTTGAAAAACTTTTGAGTTCATTGGCTGTCATTATGAGGGTCTTTTGTATCACTCAAAGACGAGATTCTTGTCTCTGCTTCCGTGTGTAGAAAAAAATTATACGTCGGGTACTTAAGGGGTACTTTTTGAGTGATGAAAATGCTCCAATAGCTATAGTCAATTTCTTTCGAGACGATACAAGTTTGTTGTGACTGTATTTTCTGCATGCTCAGCTAATCTTGTTCACTGAAACAATTACAAAAATTGAGAGGGAGGATATAACAGCGACTGAAGTTTCTGTTGAATATTTTGAACTTCTGAGGAAATACAAAGATAGAATTGAACAAAACTTTTTTCCGTTTTCTGCTAGAAATTTACTTACGAAACTTGTAAAAGAAGGGAACATAAAAGAGGAATATGCCTACTCAGTGTCAAGAAGGTTTTACTTTGAAGTGATAACATACTTATAGATGTGGTCACAACGTTTTTTCGGAGAAGTAAACAAGATGAAATATTTACTACTTGACACATCAGTTACCTATGAAGAATTTCAGGAGTCGTTTGCATATTTCTATGAGCAGGTAAAACATGTAGACAGTTCGTTGAAATTCAGTAATAATGATATTTTTGACACTTACTGTGCAATATCCAGATGTGTTAAAGAACACCTTGAGCAATGGGGAGAAAAAAGAGACAATGATGGGCAAATGGAAAATAGTGTACAAAGATTTAGTGCGGGCTGGGTCATATTTAAAAGTGATTGTGCCACTCGTGCAATTCTTGTTTACTTTACCGGGCACTAATGTTGATTGTGAGAGGCTCTTCAATGCTATTAACACTTACCGTACTGGAGCGAGGAAAAAAGTCAACTCACAGTGTCGACACTGGAAGAAGTGATGAAAGTGAAGTTCAATGTAAGCATGACCTGTGAAGAGTTCAGACTGGCAATAAAGGATGACATTAACATATTCAAGAAAGCAAGATCGTCGCAGAAGTATGAATGATGGTGAAGCATTTAACTCATTTGCATGTGCTTTGGATAAAATACTGTAATTCATCTTATCTTTATACTTACTGTCAATTTGTTTTTTTGGATATACTCTTTTGGATTTAAAAAAATCTGGTCACCCTATATTAACGATGAATGTAGAATCGAAAATTTATGTACTTGTGTGTTTCAATACAAAGTAAACCAGTTTTTTTTTTTTTTTTTTTTTGTAAGTATTCTGAGTTTTGTTTCTTTAGTTAATCAAAAGAAGCCGATTCTCTCTTTCACTGTATGTATTTCGCTTTCTCATACAAATTCCGGTCACAAATCATATTCTAAAGCGTCATGTCTTAAAGAGTTTATTGGTCATCGTCTTTCAGACATTTGACTGACGTATTACACTGCTCTTCATTTTGAAAAAAAAAAAAAAAAGTTCCGATTTTTTTTGTTCGAGTGACGTTTTCTTATAATTTTGGGGCGTTGATTACGAATATAACATCGATTTTCTCCGCATCACGTCACGTTTCCCTGGAAATGGGAAGGTATGTTAATATCAATACGTATAAATTACATTATAATATATAATACATATCTTTTTCATATGCATACAGTGGTTTCAAAATGACAAAAGTAACTAAATACACACAATTACAAATACCATAGTTGACTCAAATACATACAATTAATTATACAGAAGCCTACTACTTATGAAACAATTTCCTTCTTTTTGCCATTTTTCCAGTCATTACAACGCCTGTATTCTCCCTTTTCAGCAACCAACAATAGTCGGCCATCATATTAATGTTCCAACTACCTTGATACCTCTTTTCAATATCCTTTGAGTCCTGGTGAAAGCGTTCACCACCGTCTTCACTATGGACAGCAGGATTCTGTGGGGAAATTTTCTAAATGTGTATGTAAAACGTATAGTTTGACCCAAGATTTCTAAGATCTTGCAGCAACTCTTCTACAATATGTTTGTAATCAGGACTTCTTTTGTTACCCAGAAAGTTCTTCACAACATTCCTGAAGCTTTGCTATACTTTCCCCTCCATTTGGGTCATGGTATTCAGAAAAAGTGGGTCGTTGACAAGTCTCTTTCTACCTGTGGGCCAGTAAATATACCAGCTGAGTTTTTTGATGCTCATAGTACTAAATACTTTGCATATGTACTTAAAACACTTATTGTCCTTATTTAGAGCACGAACTAATTGTGTCATAATACCTAACTTTATATGCAGGGAGGGAGTAAAATTTTTGAACGCTCCACAAGTGGTTCATGTTCAACATTCTTCACGCCAGGTGACAGAAATTTTCGGGATGGCCATTCGTTCCTAACCAAATGTTCACCCTTTGCACGATTGACCCATTAGCAGAGATAACAAGAATGTTTGGTATAGCATGATTGAAGTCCTATCAGGAGGCTTATAAATTTAAAATCGCCACACAAAAGCCATTGGTTCTTTGTAGTTCACACAATCTAGCAAACACTCAACATTTTCATATGTCTCTTTCATATGAATAGAATGTGCAACAGGTATAAACCCAAGGATATTGCAATTGTGAAATAAGACGCCTTTCAAACTTGATTTCGATGAATCAAAAAAAAAAAAAAAAGTTTCCAATCAGAAGCATTGTGTCACACCAAGCTGTTCTATAGTTCCTGGTATGTCCACTGCAGAAAGCCATTCATCCATATTCAGCAAAAAAAGGAAATGATCTCATGTTCTCTTTGCTTATGCCAAGAGAAAGTAGTCCCGGGTGAAAGTCAAGACATCGTAGGACTCACCCATAGTAAAATTAATGTCAGTCTTCTAGCAATTACTAGACTATATGCATGTTTTGTAGTAGTTTTTTCCATGGACATAGGCCAATGTAGTTTTTCCACTAAACCTTGATTTTTTGAATATGTCGAATTATCAAAAAACCTGACGTGATAGAAAGAAACTGATTACATATTTGAAATCAGTGCAAACATCCAGTCCAGAAAATGTCATTCGTTTGAAAACATCAGAATGAATGCAGAGCGGAGTTATTAAATTTAGTCATATCTCAGGGAAATGCTTAGACCACTGACCTTACGTCGCACTCCTTGAAGAAATACAATTTACTTCTGTTTAAGAACCCTATGTATTACCGTATATAACAATGATTTAACGCCTCCTGTTGTGGTCAGTTTTATATTTGAAATACAGAGTGATTCAGAAAAACGAGAAATTTTGAAAGTTGTGTTGACAACAGTGGGCGGTTGGTAACACTGAATAATGTAGTCAACGACACCCTGCCATTTAGTTATCATGACTGCTTGGAGTAGTGCGCAACATGCTTTTGTGATCAAAGCGTTTTACAAGATCAATAATAGTCTGGAGGAGGCACGTAGAGAATTCAGCCGTCATTTTAATTTAGGACGCTGCGATCGTGTTCCATCAGCACATGCAATTAAAACATGGATACGTAATTTTGAGTAAATTGGTTCGGCAATGAAAAAGCAACCTCCAGGCCGTGTGCGAACCGTTCGTAACGCCAGATAATATCCAAGCTATTCGAAAGGCTGTCATAAGGAGTCCACGTCGGTCAATCCGTCGTCACTCAGCATCTTTACAGTTGCATAATTCAAGTGTTCGAAGAATATTAGTACAAGATATTATTATTTTTTTAAAATAATATTTTTGTAAAAAATTGTTTTCATGAAATTGTTTAATTTTTATAATTTTCGCGATTTTTGGATCATCCTGTACAAGAGAGAGAGGTTTGATCTAAAAGTACACACCAATTTCAACTTTAAATAGTGCATAAAACTAATAATTGACAATTGTGAATTGCCGATTAAGAGATTCCTGGAGTCTCCCTCTGCCATATAATAATGCCAATGAACGCTTAACCCAGTGATATTTTCCCCTTTTCGTTCGTAATTAGAGCTCGTAAATGAGAAAATGAGTGGATCACACGGGCATCGTTCATTATATTATGACAAATACAGTAATTGCACATGAGAACCTAGGTTCTAGCGAATAAGGAAATTCTGCTGACAGAAAGATCATTCTTGAACATAATATTTTTACTACATGAAGAGAAAAAAATTGTCGAAGTTAATTAAATGACACAGTTTTCAAGATTCGTAAGTGATTAAAGAAAAAAGGATAATCCAGCGTCATGAGCGTCTTTATACTCCCCAATTTGTGCGGATACAATGGTAATTAACAAATTATTGATTGATTGAAATTAGTGTCCTTTTTTTTTTTTTAGCACAAAGGATCAATTGAATTGGTGCAAGTGAAATGTCCATTTCGTGTCTGGTGGGTAAACTCATCTCAGAAATGGACAAAGGCTGCACGTATAACATCACAAACTCAGTACATGTTCAGGGAACAGGCTGGAGTACCCAGATAGTCAAGAGTCTGTCCATTGTTGAACAGTTAAACTAGAATATTCTGCACAACTACCGGAAAAGACATTAACAGTCTATTTGAGCCAAGAGCGGCAAGTGAGCAGACCATTCTCTCTTGGTTTGTCAACTTTCGTTCCGAGCTCCTTCGTGGTTAAGCGGTTAGCATACTCACCTTTGGCGTCGGAGACCCGGGTTCGATTCCCGGTGGGAGCTCATGTGGTTCGGATTCCACGTTAATCAGTAGGTCCTGTCTCATATAGCGTCGATGCTGAAAGGGATGTTAAAATCAACTCAAATTTCATTCGTGTTGCAGCATTTCAAAATGAACCCTGTGGGCATTGACCAACATGAGCTCTCTCAGGAAAACCATAGAATCAAACCTTTGAAAAGTGTTCTGCCATTGTAGACGATTTACGCATATGCAGACTGGCACCGGAAAGCTGGAAAATTTTAACTGACGTAAAAGTCGCTAATCAAGAAAGTAAAAAATTCATTTAATGATTCAGGTCCATGTAGAGAGTATGCCATTAACAATGACATTAGCTGACACTTACATGCCACTTCATTTCTTGATGCCGACATCGGAATAGGAGTGTCCATCTGGGCATACGCATTATGATGTTTTGGATATTCCCTGGAATGCTCAGCGTATTACGTCTTGAGGAACACCAGCGAGTGAGTTCTTCAACCCTTAGTTTCAATTTGCAGGACGAGTACGTTACTCTTTGCTTTCGAGATGTCCTCATAGATTTGCTACAGAGAGAAATCGCACACTCTGAGTTCAGGGGATCTCGGAGCCTCTTATCAAATACTTTCACACCGAACACACGTTTCGCGAACAAACGTTCCTCACAAATTCAATACTTTATAATGGCAAAGTCTTCTCAATGTTGTCTTATCGGTGCCAAGCAAATGCCAGTCGTACAGTGTTGCTAATTCTAGATTCAAAGTTTCCCGTTTCCCTGCACATACTGTACCATCCCACTGTCATTCCGCCGCTATGTGCAATTAGCAAGGTGAAAGAGTTGAACTCGTGGGTGCCATGTGAGTTGACGCCAGCCAATAAGAATCATCGTCTGGAGGTGTGCAGTTCTCTGAATGTAAGGAATAACCGGGAAAGTTCCCTCCATCAGAAGATTGTCACTTCAGATGAAAGATGGATTTGCTAAGATAATCGTAAATGGTGAGGACAATGGTTGGATCGGATCAACGTCCAAGGCTGTTTCCTTAGCCACCTTTGCACTGACAGAAATTGTTGTTGCAGGCATGCTGGTCTGCGAAGACTGCTGGAAAAGTTTCTGCAAATTATATATTTATAGCGGTGTCTGTGAACAAAGAATTTCAAATCCAAATTGAAAGAGACTGTTTGTGACTCTTAATCTCTTGAACCACCTGACCGACCTCGATCAAATTTTTGACGTAGATGCAGTTCTGGCCTGGGAGTATTTTTAGCTATTCACGTTGACGGTAGAACTTAGGGGAGGGGAATTATAAAAAAATAAATAAAACTTAACAACTCTTGGACCAAACTACCAATCTCGATCAAATTTTCAACATAAATGACGTTCGTGCCTGAGATGGATTTTACCATTTCACTTTGACGAAACAACGTAGGAGAGGAGGAGATATACAAAAATCAATAAATATAAAAATAAAAGTGATCATGTTCGTGAGTTAATAACTCTTCAACCAGCCGATCGATCTCAATCAAATTTTCAACATAGAGGATGAAGTTTGAACCTGGAAAGTTTTTAATTATTTCATTTTGATGGTAGAACTTAGGTAAGGGGAGCAGGGTAAATATATGAAAATGAATCAAACTTAATAACTTTTGAACCACCCGACCGACTTCGATCAAACTTTTAACATAGATAAGGCCCGGACCTGGAATGTTTTCATCATTTTACTTTGATGGCACAATGTAGGGGAGAAGGGGGACATTTTCAACATACATGACATTCGGGTCTGGGATAATTTTTATCATTTAACTTTGACGATGCAACGTAGGGGAGGGGGAGGAGATGATCAAGTTTTGAACTACCTGACCGATCTCGATCAAATTTTCAACTTAGAGGATGAAGTTCGAACCTGGAAAGTTTTTAATTATTTCATTTTGATGGTAGAATTAGGTGCGGGGAGCAGGGTAAATATATGAAAATGAATAAAACAATAACTTTTGAACCACCCGACCGACTTCGATCAAACTTTTAACATAGATAAGGCCCGGACCTGGAATGTTTTCATAATTTTACTTTGACGGCACAATGTAGGGGAGAAGGGGGACATTTTCAACATACATGACATTCGGGCCTGGGATAATTTTTATCATTTAACTTTGACGATGCAACGTAGGGGAGGGGGAGGAGATGATCAAGTTTTAAACCACCTGACCGATCTCGATCAAATTTTCATCAACTTAGATGAAATTCGAATCTGAGATGGATTTTTACCATATCACTTTGACGTGTAACTTAAGGGAAGGGGATATATATTTAAAAGGAGGGGGAGAGACATTTGAAAATGATAGAAAATGACCGATATTAGTGTCGAATTTATAGTTTTGGGGTTGCTGAGATGAACAGTGATATTTCCGATGCCGTGCCCCGCAACATGGGGAGGAGAGAGTAATATATAAAAATCACCGAAAATGACTAATATCAAAGAGCACTTTAGTAATAGTAAAAAAGAAACATTACTATTTTTTCTTAATTTAACCCAGCGAAATTGAGGTGCGTCTTAGATTCGAGGACGTCTTAAATTCAAGTAATTATCGAGAAGTTCTTAATTAAAGATATTATTAACGTATTATTAAGACTACATTGCTAGCCATAAATATTTTTAATTTTGCATCGTATTCAATCATTGAGATAACAATAGTGTGCGCAAGATGTGCGGGCTTGCTAGTTACTACTTAATAATGGTATGCTAGTGTTCTCCTATTATCAAATTCTGAAGGATTGACTCTTCTATGTTTAAAATTATCTTTGATTGTTTAAGTCCATCCGTTTATTAGCTAACATAGAACCAAAAATGTTTGTTAGAAGAGCGAACCGGGTTTAAAATCGAAACCGGTTTGGTAGAAAACCGAACCTGTCTTTTCTCCACCACGAATTTTAACTCACTAAATAATCTCGAACGGCGCTGTTTTGTATATCGTAGGCACTTCTTGGAACTAATTTACCACGTTTTGCAAGGTATTCCTATAGCTGACTTTCGCGTGATTGCTATTGTTTCAAGTTCTTAAATATGCTAACGAGGTAGGATTGAGAAGATATGTCTTCCTCACTGGTAAACAAACGAAAATCATTATCTTCATTCTGTTTGTGGTAACTTTTCTTTTCTAGTTGTATTCGTACTACTGTCCGCCGTCTTCAGGTAACCAAAAGATGAGATGAGATGAATTAAGGGCTTCTGCGTTAGTAATAAAATTACCAGGCGACTTTATGTGCATAGCAATCACGGTAATTTTCTTTTATAAGGTCGAGAAATTCAGGTGCGCCTTTCTGGATAATGCAAATTTGGTAATGTTATTAAGGAAGATGATTTCAAGGCAGAGAATGATTGATTACAGATAAAAATTTCGGTTACTAGTGAAACCTTATACGCAGTTAAAAAAAAAAAAAAATGCAGAGCCAAGAATCTCCTATGCTTGCTTTAATGGTGTACATAGGTGTACGAAATGTCATACCATTTGGTTTGTTCATTACACGGATAGATAGAATGTTATGTATTCGTATACTTTGGTTTATGGAAAATCCGGTAGATGTCACGAGAAGTTGGTATCGAATATTTATTTGGCGCCAAACAGCAATTCTGAATATAGCGCATAAGAGCAGATTAAGTATTGAACAGAAGTTTTTTTTTTGTTTGTTTGTTTGTTTTTTTGAAACGTGGAGTTTTGTAGCGACACAGAGACGTTTTCGTGCAAAATGGGCTCCGTATAAACAAACTATTGAGAGATTGTATCGTCAGTTTGAAGGAGCTGGCTCTGTGTTAAAGAAGAATCGACGACGCGAACCAATTGTCCGTGCCCCCAGGGCCAGATTTAGCATTTTGGCGCCCCTAGGCCCAATAATTTTTTCCGACCCCTAGTCTGGTTGTTATTTTCCTAAAAACTTTTATTAAAAAATTATATCAGGCCTATATGTTAATTGCTTAAACACCACTCCACGATGCAATTTTATCATTGCAAGTTTTTTTGAGAAATTTACTTGGTTCTGGGCTTAACAAATACCGTTAATGTATTAACAAAAGATTGGTGAATAACTTTGGTTTTGTTCAATTTAGCCATTTGGGCAAATAAATAAATAAAAAAAAAAGCTCTGTAGTAAAAAAAAATAAGTAAATAAGTAAAAAAGAAACAGCCAGTTGTCCCGTGTTTGAGATCAATGTTGTAACGAAGTTGATGCATAATGTTGAAAAATAGTTTAACTTTACCAACAATTATTTGTTACAATGAACTTCAAAATCAGAATGCTTTATTAGCCTGATTTTTTTAATCAATTCAAAAAATATGTTAAGTTATGGCTATTTATTTTTATTTCTAGATATTTTTTAATTTTTTCTCTCGGCCGTGCGCCTGCGTGCCCCTGAAAACATTGAAGCAGTTCGCGTTTTTTGACACGAAATCCTAGCAAATCAATGAGGCGGACGGCTGCTGAGTTAGGCTTCTTCTTGTGGGACTATTTGAAACATAATGTCTTCGTAAGGAAGCGCAGCTCAACTCAGGGCTCTCATCATGCAGTTGTGACTTTTAATTTCGGAAGAGTAGTTCAGGAAGGTTGTGGCAAATGTAAAAGTTCGCTTGCAAGAGATTCTGAAACAAAATGGTGATGACATTGAACACATACTATATTGAATTAAATTTCCATGCTCATACAATTAATTCTGTACTAATTTTGTAATATTTTGGTGATAAATACATGTGTAATGAACAAAACAAATGATATGATATTTCGTGCACCGCCCTGTACTTTTATGTTATAGTGATGTATCGATCTACAGTGGCACAAGAATTAGACGTATGTCTTGCAGTATTCTGGTACTCAACATGCCTGTGTTTATTACAGTACACTGCAAGCATCTACATTACAGGTTGCACTACATTCAAACTATAATTCCTTGTGTCGGGCTGTCTACACAGTCACCGTCCTGCCAGTTCCTCGATTTCACACCAATACCACGTCTTGTCTTTAGAGGCAGAGAAGTCAGTCAGTGCTGCTGGTTGGTGAAGCATCGTGATTACAGGACCGAAACAGCTAGTAATCCGAAGGGGCAAGATCAGGACTGTATGCTGGATGTGACATCAGCACGATGCTATAAAGTTTCTGCATTCTTTACGTTTTTTTCAAGCTGAGTGTGGTCTTGCACTATCCCGTTACAGCAGGACAGCTTTCGGTTCATTAATGCAGGACATTTTTTTTTGGCGTAGTGCAGCATAGATCAGCTCCAACCATTCAGAATAAAAATCAGCATTGATGCCGCGACCGTTAGGAACAAACTCAAAGTGAATTACCCCATCGCAGTTCAACAACACACTGAGTATGACTGTGCTTGAAACTGCCCTGTTTGATTACCGGTTTTAGAAGTTTGTTTTTGCTCTACCACTGTGAACCACACATCACGCGGATTTTGCTGCAGTTATCTGCACACATCCACTCTCCTCTAGGCCTGAGCTGGGATCAACTCATATAGCACGATACGGCAGCACCTCATGAATTTTCCGAGCTCGTGAAGGTGACGCACTACAGTGGACTCCGGCATACCGAGTTGATTTGACAATCGTCGTGTGCTGGTGGATGAATTTTCCTCAGTAGCATATTGTAGGACCTCGAGAATGTCTTACTCTTGGGTGACCGGACCTTTTCTCATCCTTGACTTCTTTACAACCAGCAAGTTGTGCTCTGGTTCACTGCACTTTCCCCTTTCGCATGACAAATGTTCTGGGTTGTTACCGCAGCGTTATGCCCGAGTTCAAACTCATAGCAGTTCACGTATCAGACATTGTTTAGCACTCATCCTCACTGCCACTAAAAACTGACTGAAGATGAAGTAGTGGCCTTCGTGTAAAATTAGTACGCTTGCCACACTATCTCTCGACCCCGGCGTAGACACACGCGTGCTGTTCGAGATGTTCGGAATATTGCAAGATTTATGACTCCTCTTCTACTTGCACTCCTAATGCCTCGAAACTCGAACAACTTGGAATACGAACGAAAATTTTGAGCAAATTTTCTTCGAAATCCGAACGCCAAACACATATTTCGTTTGTTCTTGCGTACGTTCCCTTTCGCTTTTTCGTTCAGTTCGTTGTCGGAAAGTGGAGTGAAAGCATCCCGTGTGATTTTCGCTGCTAATTCTCTCCCTTTGTACCTGTTTTCTGTCTGTATTTTTCTGTTTAAAATATATAGCTGAACCTGTGTTATTTACACAGCGACGTAGTTCTAATATGAGCGTGAATCTCCTTCCCACTTCTCACTATATCTGTGCAGGTTCCTTTACGGACACAAGTAAAGAACAGGAAGATTGAAAAGGAGTGAATTGCTGTAGACAAACATATAAACTTAGTATTTTATTATATAGAATGTCTTGGTGAGTTTTGAGCTCCTTCGTGGCTAAGCGGTTAGCGTACGCACCTTTGGCGTGGGAGGTCCGGGTTCGATTCCCGGCGGGAGCTCATGTGGTTCGGATTCCACGTTAATCAGTAGGTCCACGTCTCATATAGCCTTGCTGCTGAAAAGGGACGTTAAACTCAAAATCATCATCATCATCTTGGTGAGTTTGTGGCAAACATGAATAAGTGATATACGATATCAAATGCAAATATTTTTTTCTTAAAATTCTATATCCAAGTACACCTTATTGTGGATCTACAAGCCTTCGAAGTTTCCAGCTTGCAATAGGTTTGTCATTCAGATTAAAGCAAAGCGCCTGAAATGTCCATCAACCCGCTATACATAGTTTCTCTGCTGGTTGGCTTTTACAAGGGTATCAACGTAGTTGTAATATTAAATCAATAGGGTCAAAACGACGCCTAAACTGTGGAATAAAAAATGACATTTTTCTTTTAAATTTGAATGAAAACTGACAAATCTACACAATTTGGAATCCACCAGGGAAAACGATACGTTTCTAATACTTCTGGTTTCCAAGATCTCATTGTTGAAAGAATTAGCCACAAACACATAAATTTTTCTTGAACATGAACATATAAACGTAGCATTTTAATATGTAGCTCATAAGAACTTAAGTGTTCTTTACAGTCCTAAAAAGTTGACATTTATTCAGATATCATTGTTACTTTTTAATATTTGACGTTAAAATCAAGTTTATTTACTGTAAAGAATCATTCGAGTTTATGGGAGTCAACAACGTATTAATCGAGTTTCTATTATTTTAAAGGAAACAATTTATCTTGGTTGTGATTTAATGTTTAAGGATATTCCTAATTTGCATAAACATCTCAATTTTAGGGAGAGCGCCCAATGCTTTGTTTTACTGTCATTTCTTCGTATTACCATATCAAAACATTTATTATTATTATTATTATTATTATTATTATTATTATTATTATTATTATTATTATTATTTTATATCAGCTGAAACAAGAATGAAACCCTCTGAAAGATGAGTAATTACTACAATATAAGAACTTTTGCATCCACGGAAACAAAAACAGAAACATAAAGACCAAATTATACGTATATTCCTTTTCATATTGCGTGCAAGCTATATATTTAACACAGCTTATTTGACTGTTTGTAAAGAATTCGCAAAACATTCTCACCTTTAAAGTACTGTATGTTAACAAAACAGATAACAATCCTATATAAACAACACCGAATAAACCGTGTGTAACCAATACAAGAAATAACAATTCTTGTTTACTTTTCTCTCAAATATAAAATCTAAGTCTTTTCAAACCGGAATATTGTGCAGTTGCATCGTGTGCACTGCGAAATTTTAGAAATTTCTGGATTTTCTTGTTTTTAGTGCATTTTTTCATAAATATTCTTTTTAAAAGTTTTTTACGGTTATTTTTTTTTTTTTTACTTTTATATTATACGATGTTTTCCCACCCAATAAGTTGTTGAATTTGATCGTAGTTTCACAAATGTATGCATCGTGGCTTAGTGGTAGAGCATATACCTTTGGTGCGTAGGATCCATAGTTCGATTCCGATCAAGTAAGTTTGTGGTGGACAACATCGTGTCTTTGGGTTTTCTCGGGGTACTCCCATTTCCTCCCGCTTTCTCATTTCACTAATTCATCCATCATTTACTTGCCTTAATCATCCGTCTCTTTTAGCCAAAAGGTCATAATTATGGGCCGTTAAACTGAAAGATTTCATTTGTAGAAGTGTACATGCTAACTCTGGAGCATTTATTGTTGTATAGTGGAATAGGATATGTAGTTAATAGAGAATAATTGATCACTATTATTTTAAATATAAACTAAGCAAAAGTTATCTGAAAATACTGTCATAATCAGGCTTACGAATGTCAGAGCTCTAGTTAGCAGGGTTTAACGGGACATGAAGTTCGTGACCCGTGACCCGGAAGAAGTCAGACTCATGATCCACCAGACCTCATGACTCGGACTGACCAATAACCTGCTGACTCAGGTTGACTTATAGCCCGTCCAGGTTCGATTCCCAGTAGAGACGCTCGGTCGAAAAAGTGTAACAACTTTTTCATGTCAGCCATTCTGAGTGAGATTTTTCCTGGATTTTGTTCATTCACACCAGGCAAAATGCCTAGATGGTACCTTTTTTCCGATTCCCTGGGCAATGTGATCCCCAAGAAATGTTAACCCTCATATGTCTGACGGTGTAATATTACACCGGAAATCACACGAAATGAAATATTTCAGTTTTACGTCCCACAATTACGTCCGTTGATTAATGCTAAGGGAGACGATGATTAAGGCAAGTGAACGATGATGAGAGAATCGGTGGAATGAGAATGTGGGAGGAAACGGGAGTATCCGGAGAGAACCCACTAACATGATGTCCAACAGAAACATACGTGGTCGGGAATCGAACCAGGAACCCTTCGCACTAGAGATAAGAGCTGCACTACTAAACCACAATGCCCCCTCCTCCCGGAATCACGTTAATGGGTTGTGAAATTCGGAATTAATGCTTCAGAGCTGATATTTCAGGTCGACGGGCCTGTAAAACAAGAAGTCTTGACCGAAATGACCCGGTGACCTATGACCTGTTCCATCAGTGGTAGGTGATATAAAAGTGTCTGAAATTTAAGTGTAAGATTTGACTCTCTATCAAACCAAAACAAACAGAAAACTAACCGAATGGAAAAGCATTGAAAAAAGTGGGGGATTAATTGTCTCACTTCCTCATTCGACATGGATTGCTATATTTTAAGTAACCCAGGAGTAGCTTTTGTAATTCATCAGGCCCAGATATGATCCCAACGTACATTGTGAAAGGCTGTTCAGATATATTCTTACAACCTCTGAATATTATATTTAATTTATCTATAAAAACATGTACCTTTCCTGAAAAATGGAAGGAGTCAGTTGTGTGTCCAATACCCAAGACAAACTCAGCTAGCAACATCGAACAGTTCCGACCAATTTCTATCTTATCTGCGTTTGCCAAGGTGTATGAATATATACTGCATAAGCGAATAATGGATCATGTTAAACCTGCATTATCTGTCAGTCAGCATGGATTTCTGAAGGGCAGATCTACTGTATCAAATCTAGCACTAATAGCAGACTACATTTCGAAGGAACTTGACAAGCAAGGACAAGTAGATGTCATATATACTGATTTTTCTAAAGCATTTGACGTCATTGACCATGACATTCTCTTAAACAAACTGGCATCCTTTAACTTCTCGAAATCAACTCTGCAATATTTTGCTTCCTACCTTCAAAATCGTAAACAAACTGTATTGTATCGTAATCATAAATCTCAAATCTTTCATGCAACATCTGGAGTCCCTCAAGGCTCGAATCTGGGACCTCTACTTTTCATTTTGGCGGTAAATGATCTTCCTGAGTGCTTTCAGTTTTCTAAAAATCTACTCTTTGCTGATGACCTTAAAATATTCAACAGAATTGAAACAATTCAGGACTGTTTAGAACTTCAGAGTGACTTACAAAATCTTGAAATTTGGTGTAAAAACAATAAATTTAAGTTAAATGTTCGTAAATGCAGTTATTTAACATTCACTAGAAAAGAAAAATATATTCAATATAATTATTCAATATTAGGGGAAAAACTAAAAAAGCTTGATTTTATAAGGGATTTGGGAGTTATTTTTGACTCAAAATTAACCTTTATTCAACATATTGAAACTATTTGCAAAGAAGCCTACAAAAATCTTGGATATATTTATCGAGTCAGTAAAGATTTTCAAAATGATCAAACTTTAATTGTGCTGTATTATGCATACGTCAGGTCAAAATTAGAATATTGTAGTAATATATGGAACCCCAATATACAGAAATACTCATTCTTGATTGAGCGTACTCAAAATAAGTTTTTAAGGCTTCTTACCCTTAAGAAAACAAAATTCTATCCAAAATTTGAAAGCTACATTAACCTTGTTGAAAATTTTAATTTTGAAAGATTAGAACTCAGGAGAAGAAATATTGATTTATTGTTTTTACACAAACTCTTTCATGGCAAAATAGACTGTCCTGATCTTAACGAAAAAATATGTATCCAAGTACCATCTATTAAATTGCGCACTGCTTCGAAAAATACATTTTTTTGTATGACAGCGAAAACAAACGTTTTAAGCAGATCTCCTATATGGAGAGTTAGTGCAACCTACAACAGGTTAGTTAAAGAAAATTTCAACCTGGATGTACTGGCAATGGATGTAAGTAGTTTTAAGAAGTCTATTAATTTTGTAAGACAAATGTAATTATGACCAATAGCTTTATTAACCTATATAATCTGTATAACGATATACTATGTAACACTGTAATTAGGCCTGTGCCTGTTGTGTTATATGTCAATAAATCTAAATCTAAATCTAAATCTAAATATTTGATTTCTCTTTTACGAAAACTGTCTGGAATTAGTAACTTCCAGTAATACAATCGTTTTAAAAGTTCTAACACAGTTAGTAATGGTTATCGTAAAAACTTCGAAGAGTTTGGATATTGCCTAGAAATTATTTTTGGAACTTACATTAATAAAAATAACTTCTAGTCAATGTCCAGCAGGAAAACGTGAAATGTGTTTTTGAGTTGTGTTAATTTTTTCTTTTTTAAAATTTGTTTTTAGATGACTGCAAATTGCGATGGCTTGGGTCTTATAAAACCATAAATCTTTATTAAACTATTTTTCTATAAGAAATAAAATCTTTATAGACCATTTTGTGGTTTTGCTTGTGAAGAGGGAATATTTTGTGGCAAGACAATCGCTATTTTAATCTTCTCATTTCGCTGTGATCACCAAGAATAGTGCATTTTGCACTACGTTATAAGCACTATTCTTGGTAAACGATCCCATTTTCGATAAACAGCCAACGGAGATAGGGTTAATATAACCAACAAATGTTTATAGTTTGTTCAGTGACAGGGCTTGAAGTCCTCTCTCTTTCGAAGCGTTATCAGGTGAAGTGAAAGGCAAAGAGTTCCTGTTTCCCCGTGAATGCGGAGATGACGTGACTGGTTGACTATGTGGTGACGTCACCGATCGATGACCGTCATTGCGCGATGTTCAGATTGAATGGGATTGCATGCATCGCCAACGCGGTTGGAGGTGACCCATCCCGTGGATGTGGAACTGCAGTACAATGGTTCAACTCCCAGACAATGGGGAATGCCATGAAGTTTCCATAGTTTTATTTTTTTTTCTCCTCCCGCAACTAACGCATTGTTGAGGTCGCTTCAAGGTAAACGGTGTGGAATTGAATTTCTATAAATATACACATGGACTATATAACATTATATATAGTATTTTTGCTATGCTGATATGTTTTACTTTTTATTACTCAGATGATTTACTATAGACATTTGTACAGAATTATACAAAGCAGGGTTGATTTAATTTTATGACTCCAAAATAGATAAACCGAACGGATATGAAATGGTGACAAGGAAATTAACTACTAGAACTTATGTTATCATGCAACTAGCACAATTTCTGTTCACATTTGTACTATTTTAAGAATATATCGTATATAGGCCTATGTACTAGTCGGTAATTCGCTTCCTCGCTGGCCTAGTGGCAAGCGTGCGCGCAGTGGGAGACCGATGGGAGCTCATGTGGTTCGGATTCCACGGTAATCGTAGGTCCTGTCTCATATAGCATTGCTGCTGAAAGGGACGTTAGGCTGAAAAGAGAGGGAAAAAGTTCCGCGCACCTTTAGTACATGTGGTGTCGGTTGTAGATCATTGAACGCATTACGGTAGATCGGATTCCACCTTAATCTTTTCAAACCCAACGTCCATCCCAGTGTATATGTTGTTTATCATGTTGTTTCTTATTTTTTATAATGGAATGCTTAGGTTAAGAACGTTTGCTTCTTTTAAGTGGATGCTATAGTGATTGCACCAGGGCTGCCAACTTTCCAAACCAGCTCACCCTTACATTCACAGTTTGAGTCCTGAAAATTCAATTTCGTTAAATTAGAATCTTATTTCAGTTAATCGCATCCATGTATGTTTTTTTCTGTTTTTTTAAATCTATGTTCAGCAATATTTGTTAGAGAAAGAAAATAAGATTGATTTGAAACTGTAATTAACATTTATTTCTGAACAAGCTTTGTGATTGTGATCACAGTAGGGTATGCAAATAAGATTATTTGTATTTTATTTATTTATTTTGCTAAATCATAACAATAATGATCGAATTGTTGCTTTTAATCAATAAAAGAAAACCAGTGTCAAAATTACTAGTATGCCCACACTCGCATCTGACTCGTGAGTTGTTAAACCCGTACAATTGGCAGCCGTGGATTGCACGGAGTCGGGAAACTTTATCTAGATAACCAGTTTCAACATCCAATAGAACGCGAGTGTGTTTCTCGGTTGTTATCCCCTGTCCATGAAATTTTACGAATGTTGTCCCTCGCGCTATAACGGAGAGCGTCTGAGGGTTGGTGTTGTCGGATTGCCACTAAATTTCGTTTTGATTATTTTTGTTCTTATTGTTCTCGTTATAATGTTGCTACGATTATTGTTTACATTTAATTCGAGTAATTGTTAGTGTGTGTGTTATAATTCTTTAAGTGCTGTTTGTTTCTTTTTGTCTCCCGTTCGCTATGATTTCTAAGTTTGGCAACATTGTGCGCTTCTGTTGTTTCACGCATTCTCAAAGTGTGCGTTCGGAAGGCAGGACCCAAATCGTACTGAATTCTTCCAATGCATAACACGTGAGGCAAAGCAATTCTGTGGTTGGTGTAGAGCTCAAGCTTCACGAGTCCTCGCTGTCACAATAGATTACCATCAATTGGATAACTTGCCATCTGAAGATCTCATTTTCTCTTTCTCTCTCTCTCTCTGTTTTATTTTCCGAAATACGGAAATATTTCTTTTAACATTTAGAATGAAATCAGGTCTGAAAAGGTTAAAGTTTTAGGTCTACGTGTCGTATAGCCTCGACGCTGAAAGGGGACGCTAAACAACTAATTGAGTAAGGACTAAAAATTTCGCCGTTGGTGTTAGTGAAAGCAAAAGTTATACAGCTGCACCGCATGAGTCGCTGCTTCGGTCACTGAGAATGCCACTATCAGTAGCGTAGCTAGAATTTTTTAAAGGGTGGCCAATGACGGGCCCAAAAACATTTTGAGGGGGCCATCTCCAACGCATGAAAAATGTGTGTGTGTGTTCAAGGTGAATGTTTTCATCTTTGTTGTTTATGATTTTACCCTTTTACAGTGAAAATGTAAGAATTTACTACCTCAAACAACTAGGATACATTAATAACAATTGATTTCTAATATAAGTAAGTAGTTAATTACGACGTTTGAAATATGTGTGTCTGATTGACGTAAGTGGAAGCAGAGAAATACACTTATACAGGTAAAGAAAAAAACTTATAGGTTCATGCCTCACTTAAAAGAGGATTTTCTATTCTTGTAGGCAGCAGCAAACTTAACAACTTCTTCAAGATCTAACGACTTTGCAATTTTCTTCTCAATATAAAGTAATGCTGTTTTTCAATCTATCATCAGTCATTGAATTGCGTATATATCTTTACTCTTTTCAAACATGAGAATGACCTTTCACATGTAGCACTAGAAACTGGTATAGTCACAAAGAGGATACCTAGCTTGTAGGTTTCTGTCAGTTCATTTTTGTAGACGCAAAGATCAACAAAATTAATCAAGAAATCAACTTTGGTTTTCTCCCGTCTTCACACACCTTAATAGTGTTTGGAAGGACTTTAAGTTCATATTTGAATATTTCCATCACTTCCATCATGCTGGACCATAGGCTCCATAATGTTGTGATTTAGAAAGTTTTCACTTTTTGGATGTAGAGAGGTGATTGATCCAAAGCGGTTTTCCATCTCAATATTTGCCTTATCAATAGTAGGCAGAAAATGCCTCTTAGTGCATTATCTTTAGAAGATTCGTTTTCTGCCTTCAATGAAGGAAGAGATTCATCTAAAATGAATTTGTGATATTTCGATAGCAAATATCTAGTTCGTTTCCACGAGGAACCCCTATAGCCTATCTGTTTCCGACTCTGGTATTTCAAGATCGTTTCTTTGCATATCTCCAAATATTCTTGATAAATTTATTCAAATGTTGTTCGTTAAGAGTAATATTTTCCAGACCTCATCTGCGGCAGCGTTTGAACTAGTAAATCTACAAGAATCAAACATTCCGACATGTCTGCATCTACTTGAGGAAAGGTGAAGCTCAAAGTTATAGCATGGCAGCAGTAATCTCAAATTTTATCAGTCCGAAAACATTCCATCTTGTAAAGATCACACTAATTTGCCGGATGGAAGTAAATAAATATCACAAGTTCCAGATTTGGTTTAATACTGCATAATAATAAAATAGTTGTTTGGTAGATAAACTGTAATCATAATAATAATAATAAAGTAAAAAGTGACGGACAAAGACAAAAGAGACAAACGTCGCGTAAAAGCAGGAACTGAACTCTAACAGGACACTGATTTGCCGTCCCAGCCCACTTTAAATTTTAAGCCTTGCTCTTGAAATTTAAGTTCCACTTTAAAGTAAATTACCAATAATTGTCATGTATTCTTAAAATTTCAGAAAAATGTCCCGATTTCATGCTCTAAAAATATGGTAGCCTGATCAGTGACGAAACTAGACATTTGGTGCCAGGGCAAATTTTGCGATTAGCACCCACTTCATCTACATCTACACCAGTAAACACACCGATTAGTTTGCTGGCGCTCGGGGCAACTGCTCCGGTTGCAGCCTCTTGTTCTGGTCTGGCCGCAGTTCAATTATATTTGGTTACTTTTACCCCTTGAGCTCTAAAATTGAGTAATGAATTTGCCTTTACTTCATTAAAATTAAATTGAATAAAGTTGAAATTGAGTGCATATTTGAACTGTGGGATTTGCAGTTTTTTTTTTTTGTGTGTGTGTGTGTGTGTGTGTGGAGGATTGGATTCTTTAGAGCAGTTATCGATCAATTTGTAATCCCATAAGGGCCAGCACAAATTAATAATCATATTAATTATCAATCTTCTAGGTAAAGTGCTGGTTCTATCACGTCTCTAGTTCAATTAGGGCCTTAGCTATGAACACTCGAAAATAATTCTATGAAATCTTAAAAAAAAAAAAAGCCTGGCCGGTAGCAACAGCTTTACCTTGCAGAATCGCCTTCGTAACCAAAAGGTTAAAGAAAATATTTTCTAAGTTAAGTCATATCTGAGTGCAGAGAAGAGACGCATCCAGGGCAGTAAACACGAGAAAGGCACAATGACCCTGACACACTTGTTCCTACAGATATAGCACGGGTGACACTGCTTTTCAACATATTCAGGGTGTCTATCGGTCACGAAAGTCATGAAAAAGTCACGAAATCAGAAAACGATCACAAAACTCAAAGAAATTTAGCTTTTGGGGTAATGATTTTTTTTTTATTTGTTGAAACATAAGTACAGACTAGAAAATTTTGTTCTATAAAACGTCAAAATTCACCACCAAAAATGTCTATGATCGGCTTTAGACACTACCAAATCGCAAGCAAAGCCTGCTTCTATCACATGCATAAAAATTCGACCTAATTCGCACCGAAATTCACTCTTGAAAATGATACTAAATATTATGGTTTAGTAAAGAAAAGGTTATGAAAAAGTCACGAAATTTCATTCTGGAATTTTAGTAGACACCCTGATATTCAACACCGCAATTCAGACACTTGTGTATTCCGATTATCGTAAGAGCCAGTTGTCTGGGAGTGGAACCAGTGTATGGCAGCCACCTGCAATTGTTTATCGTTATCAAAATGCCAACGGACACAAATGTGAGATGTAAGAAGACATGAAAATTGCTTGGAACAAGACCCCGCTTATACAGCGGATGACGTCCAATCTTCTATACAGACTATACTCATTCCATTGGGACGTGTTTGACCACCCATCATATAGTTGGAACCTTTCTCTGAGTATCGTACGCCTCAAGAAATCCCTGTCCGGTAAGTATTTTGATAATGATGAACAATAGCAAACGGCTAACAAATTTATACTACTTCTAGTCTCAGGAGACTGACTTGACTTACGACATAAAATACAAAGGTTGATCGATTCCACGGTATGACAGATATCTGATTTCCGCTGGTCTAGCGTCACCTGTGCTGTATCTGTTGCTGCGTACAGAGTTTAGAAAAAGGAATAAATGGGCCGTCGTTTGACCATCACTGCGTTAGTGAGTCGGAGATTATACTGATTGGTTCTGTAGATCTTAGATCCACGGAGGAGGCCAAGGGAAACTAAGTCTCTCAGTCTCTCCTAGTCACCTTAAAAATACAAGAAATATCAATTAGAATAAAAATATAGCAAACTTTTTAAAATAAAGATATTACCAAATTTTCATGTAATGTGTTTGTAATTCCTTGTATCCCTACTGTTCCTAAATGTTGTGAGACGGTTATATAATATACATAAATTTCCCTTCCCTTCAGACAATAATCCTACGTGAATGTTATGCATCCTAGTTTTTATTGGTTTTATTGGTTTCACTATGGCTCAGTGGTAGAGCGTTCACCTCTGGTGCATGGGGTCCCTGGTTCGATCCCAGCTCGTGCCAAGTGAATTTTGTGGTGGACAAACATCGTGTACGTGGATTTCCTCGGGGTTCTCCCGTTTCCTCTCACTTTAATCATTCTAGCATTTCATTCATTTCTCATCATCACCGTCTCCTTTAGGCCCGGCACACATGTTCCCGTATACCGGTGAGGTCACAGGTCGCCTGTACAGGTAAAACGGAGCGTGTGTGCAAGCCGCTGCAGGCCAAACAGCATAGGCGTAGCGACCTGTGCAGGCGACCGGAGAAGCATCGAAATTCAATTCTTACTACCTGCGCAGGTGTGCAAACGTGACCGTGTGTGTGTGTGTCAATCCGGCACACCTGTACAGTGTTCAGGTGAGTTGTGGCTAGGTCCTTGAATAGGGAGCGTCGGTTGTCGTCATCTTGTTTGCTCGCCATCTCTCAACTGAGTGAAAATGTTGCAGGTTTACCGTTGTGTGTGTATGCTTTATTCTGCATAGGTATACCGGTGAGGTTTACCTGACAGGTATATCGTAACGTATGTGTCGGGCCTTAGCCTGGCCGGCTTAACCGTGGGACTTAAAATTCAAAGATTTCATTTTCTTTTCTTTTTTTTCTTTCTTTTTCTTTCTTTTTTTTTTTTTGTGTGTGTGTGTTTCCTATACTGTAGTGCAACTACGGTTTTCCTGTAACCAAATAATTTCACACTAACTTTTAATTAGCATAGATTTGGATTCAGTTCTCGTTCGGATTACGTTTGTTTTACCTTTCTGAATATTCTGAATACTGAAATATAATATTCAGTAAACGTTGGTTTCTTGTTTTAAAAATGCCTCCTTCGACACGTGTTTGTAAACTTTTTTAACCTATTCTTCTGATGTTTTTTTAGAAGCTTATAGCCTTCAAACAGATGATGTGATCAAAGTGCTCTTTAAAGAACTGTTTGACAAGGGTTTTTGCTTTTTTTTTTTTTTTTTTTTTTAATTATGAGATGTAAATATTCTTATAAGAATGAGCTGCACAGATATGTATATTGATTGTACATTTTTCTCTCGTTGCAGAACGCCAAGATGCCAACCACAGCTACAGAGAATGGACCCCGAAGTGAGCTGCAGGAATTGCAGATTAAAGCAGCACAGGTTACAGATGAGGTAGGCAATGTTTTATATTTTGTTTTTGGTCTGAGTAAGAAGTTTATTAAGAAAAATATTTACAACACTTTCAAAACTGTACGTTATAACTTTGACATATCTGTATATGAAGTCTACATGTGCGGGTCAGAACTTGTACGTAGTATACATAGTGGCACTAAATCAAATAGATATTGGGTGTACAGAAGGTCGTTTTAAGTTTATGCCACCTTTACCAGCGTAAGAAATACCCTTACCATCGCCACGAAGGAAGCAGGAGTATTTTATTAGTCATGTAGTAGAGCATTGTGGTCAAGCATAGTCTGATGCCACCGGAAGTGAATAGGGTGTGGGAGGGGTTCATTGTGGCCCTTTCCGACGCCACGGCGTCGCCAGGGCCGGATTAAGGGGGGAGCTTAGGGAGGGGCTGTAGCTCCGGGCCTCCAAATGGATATTGACCTCCACTCTGCACAAAATCTCAACTGACTATCTAAAAAATCATAAAAATACAACCATCATCATAAAATAAAATATGATCAAAAATATGAAATATATTCCCTTAACTTTCCAGCTGTACTTTCACAGAAACGTATTAGGCGAAGTGAGCAGCGGCCACATATTTTTTCTAGCCCCGGGCCTCCATATGGGTTAATCCAGCCCTGGGCGTCGCATATTCTAGTAATATGTCAGGTGCGTAATTTTCTCGCAAGTCGTGAATCGCATTATACAGGATATGCGTATTATACACAGACACCTGGGTCTACTAAACTGCCGCGAACAGTTAGAACCGTTTCCCAAAACAGTTCATGCTTGTGGTCGGTCTCTTGTACAGGGGCATCTCCGAAAGGGGGAGCGAAATGTCAAAATCATTGCTGCGTGCTACCAAACTCTTATTCTGACATGTACTCGTACTAGCATTCTATGGACACAACATGAACTGCACCAAGAAAAGGCATCAGTCATACAGCGAAATTATCACTAGAATTATATGGCCGTATAGAACAGGAAACTGGAATTTCGGCAACTCCCTTCTCGAACATCCCTGTCAAGAGTCCAGATGGGAATAGAATATTATGTTTTCGGACTCAACCGGCGCCTTGTCCCATCGTCGAGTCCGCACCATCACCTGTCTGTGGAAAGCCTATAAAGAGGAGTGGGATGTGATACCCATGGTTCAGTTCCAACGCAGTCTCCTGCATTGGAAACTCCGATGCCGGGCAATAGTTAATAGAAGCGGCTTGCAAATCGAACAGAACCAGTGGTGGAAACACGATATTTCGTAGGTAATTGGCACGTTTAAATCCTGCGCAGTATAAATGAATCAACGTCTGTAGAACTTTTCGAGCTCCCTAACAAAAGCCTAAGAATCACACTCCTTTGTATATATATATATATATATATATATATATATATATATATATATATATATATATATATAAAGTCAGAGAAAACTTGGTGACTGCTCCTTTAATGAAGATTATACGAAGTGTTACGTACTTATGCAGCTAGAATTACCTGTATTTAAGACTAAAACCAGGAAAAACTTGAGAGAATATTTAGTAAATATATCTGTTAGGAGTTGTGGACTGATCGAAGACTTAAACACTGAGTGCAAGTACCTTACAGAACTCTGCGCGCATTAACCCAAATGATTTGTCATGGAACATAAAACTAAGTGAATAAGTAAATAAATTACAATGAATATCTACAGAGGATGGACAAAAATATGGAAACACCTGAAAAATTACATTTATTAATAGCGAGTAGGACAATCTTCGCCACGCAGAACGATCTGCAGTCGACGGGTAATGGAGAAATACAAGTCGAGCATGACTGTCAAAGAGATTTTGTACCATTTTCCCGCCAAAGCAGCTGCAAGTTGTAGAGACGACGGTGGTGGGTAGCTGTCTCGTACCTTGATCTCCAAAACTGACTACAAGGGCTCAATGATATTGAGGTCTGGCGATTGTGGAGGCTATGACAGATGTGACACTTCATCTTCGTGCTTATGAAACCAGTCCTGAACGATGTGAGGTATATAAACAAAGGAACGCATTACGATCTGGAAACAGAGTTTGCAACATGGGATGTAGCTGGTCACTCAAAACGGTTCCAAGTCCGTGGCAGTAACATGGGTAATGGTGGGTCCAACAGAATACCAGGATATGACTGCTCAAATCGTCACTGAACCAACGCCATGCTTCACGCTTAGTAACAGACAATTAATGCCATACGCTTGTGTTGGCGTTCTCCACACGTAAACTTGGCCAGCGGTTAGAAACAATGTAAAGGATGACTCATCCGACCAGATGATAATCTTCCACTGCTTCATTGTCCAGTTTTTATGCGCGTTGCACCACTGTCTCCATATAGCACCATGGTCAACAGTCACGAGTGGTTTGGGAATTGCAGATCTGTCATTTTTAGCCTGCGTGTGGAGTTCTCTTCTGACTGTTTAGATACTAACAGGATTTGTAAGCACTATATTCAGCTCAGCTGTGACTTTCGGCGCCGTAGTGATGTTCTGCTTGTCATAATCCTACTCAATGTGCGTCTGTCTATCGCACAACACACACTTGCGTCCACGCTGGTGCTTCGCTGATGCGGTTTTTCCGGAACACTCTTAGGCAGTCATGATCTTCCAGGTTGTACCTCTTGATACACTAAACATTTCCACTACTTCCGTCACGGAAACTTCCACCATACGCGCACCCACAATTTGCCTTCTTTAAAACCTTGTCAGCTTAGACATGATTTACGATAACCAGCACGGGCCGGTCGCTGAATTGTAACTGGTCCATCTGTTCGATTGGCCAAGTTGTATACCTTACAGGATATGCCGGTGACCACAGCGACACCTACCATTCAGAAATGTTTGAAATAGCTATCTCTTTCATACTAGGTGTTTTCATATTTTTGTTCATCTCCTATGTGAGACTTGCTGGGTAGTAAGGGCGAACTCAACATACTGAATTAATTCTGAGTTCGCTCTTACTATCCGGAACGCCTTTATGTGCTTGTTTTATATATATATGTGTGTGTTTTATAAAGTTTAAGAAACGTAATATTTCCACAAAAATCTAACTACTACCTTTATCTAATTTCAGTCGTTGGATAGCACGCGGCGAATGTTGGCTCTCTGTGAAGAGGTAAGATTTCTTATAACTACTTTATTGTACAAGAATTAAAAGAATTTATTCCATTTTTAAAATGATAATTTTAATCATTAATTATTCGTAATGTCATTAATCATGTTACTTGATAAGTCTAATTTTTATAATACTTTTCTGTTTTCGATGTTTAAAAGTATAAGATTCGTAAAAATTGCTTAATTTGTTGCAGAATAATTGTAGTGACTTTTCCAGAATATAGGGTAAATGAAAGGTGCTTTGAGAGAGTTCGGAAGCAGTTTTAATTAAGAGATAGCGAACTTTACCCTGCAGACCGAAAATAAATGCGATAGAAGCCGGTATACTGACCACACACCAGGCAACTAAAAAGCAGTGTGGCCAGTTATAACCCTTCTTGAGCTGGAATGGCGGCAGGAAGTTTACCGTATATTCTGGTGTATAAGATTCATATCCTGTTCATTATAGCTTTGGAAATATTCAACATGTATTAAAACAAAATTGACCAAGCACGAAATTAATAAATAACAATTTATAACACTTGTGTAACAGGTACGGTAATGTACTATTCTGATCTGATAATGTAATATCACCTTTATCTGATACGTTATCCGATAATGTAATATCGCCTTTATCTGACACAGCAGATAATGTAATATCACCTTCATCTGATACGTTATTTGATAATGTAATATCGCCTTCATCTGATACGTTATTTGATAATGTAATATCACCTTCATCTGATACGTTAGCTGATAATGTAATATCGCCTTCATCTGATACGTTATTTGATAATGTAATATCACCTTCATCTAATACGTTATCTGATAATGTAATATCGCCTTCATCTGACACGTTATCTAATAATGTCTGATGGAGGCAATGTTACATTGCCGAAACTATTACACAACTGTTATTAATTATTATTAATATATACATGGTGTTTCAAAACAACATCGATAGCGTTTAAGATGTAATTCCTGACACCAAGATAAGACGAAAACTATAGACCAACCTGGGTGCACAAATACTTCCTTTCGGAGTTATAGGCTGCCGAAAACATGAAAAAATGAACTTTAAAGGTCCATAGCTCCAAAACTATGGGACCTACTGTAGTTGGTGTTGTTTTGAAACACCCTGTATATTTCATACTTGGTCAGTTTAGTTTTAATAATACTTGATGTACAGTCCGCAGCAAAAAATCTGCAACATGAGCATGTAAGTCTATTGTGAAACTACACCTAACAGCTCAGGGAGTCAACATAACGTCTAAGTGGCACGAATCACGCCAGGAGAAACCTCAGTTTTCCCGTGTACACTTATTTTAAAGCAAAAGACTTCGTCGTTTCACAATAAACTTACATGCTTATGTTGCAGATTTTTTGCTGCGGGCTGTACAACGTGCATGCAGTACCACAGTTTTTAGGAAAAGTTTAAAATTGAGAATAAAAAATGAGAAATTACATGTGAATACATTCGACAAAGGTCTGTAATAGCTTTTGAATAGGGCATTGACCTTTTAGAAACCTGCAAAATACATGCAAAATACCTGTAAATAATCTTCTTCACTCACGTCATCATCCTCTACCCAAGATATTACTGATGCCGCACATAAGACATGTAGTGACAGTTTGTTCAATTTCGATGAATAGTCTTAAATCACTTCTACACGTATGGGTTGTAGGCCATTTTAAAACACCTTTCGGCTTGGGGGGAGGGGGGTGCACAATAATTTGTACCTTCATTTTATTAGACTCATCTTATTTTTAAAAGACCTATTTTAAGTGTAAAAAACGCTCGATATAAACTGGAAAATACGGTAATTTGTGAGGTAAATCGAGCAGCAGTCTGATCTTGGTTCATCGCAAAAATAAGTAAGTATTAGAACATTTATCCAATCTGAAGTAATAATTTACAGTTAAGTGGTCTTGATGACTTTTCATGCCTTTTTTGGGAGTAGAATACGTTTATTTTCAGATTATAAATCCATCTATTATAAGAATGAACTTGTTACATTAAATACTTAAAAGGATAAGATACATTGTATCATTTGAACGTAATTTTTATATACTGATGTTCCAATCATGAAAGAAATTACGTTATGCAGAATTTCACAATAACTGGTGCTACCATATATTGTACAACTAATAAGATCGAGACTTATGGTGAGCGGAAGACGTTTGCATGGGGTGGGAACAAAAAAGATAGTTAAGGAGAACCTGAGAAAGGTGGGGGGGGGGAAATAGAATAGGGATCTTCGAACGTTTGGTAGCAACAACAGTCTTTACTACATTGGCTTGACATAGTAGGAGATCCAGTGATAAGCATTTCCTCCTAGTTCCTTAAGCCGTAGAAACTTTTTATTATTGTCGTGACTATTATTAACGCCAGTATATATCTATTTAAGTCAGTTTTAACTTAATAATCTGATGGACGGCTGTAACAAATGCAGACTGGGAGAGTTTGTCACCAAATATTAACTATGGCAAGTGTCGAAAAGCACTGTTTTTTGTATGGTTGTTAGAGTTGTCCAATTATTTTCTCTGATTGTCACAGTGCTTTCTGAGCCGATATTTATAGTTGAGATAATGGTTCGTCCTGCTATCACTTTCCGACATTTTCATGTCTTTTTTTGTTTTGGTTCCATTTGCCAAGTGCCAAGTCTTTATTCCTTCTAATTGTTGTACGTGGCATTGTTACATCATACTGTATTATTATTAGTATTAGTTTTTTTTTTTTTGTTTTTGTTTTTGTTTTTTAAATATTTTGTTAACATAGTTTCGATAGAAAAGGCTTTGAAAATTGAATTGCGAAACTTCGATATAAATAAACTAGCAGCTATGAACATACAAACACTCTCAAAATATGCAAAAATCGAAGGGGGGGGGGGGAGAGATTAAATATTTCATTTATCCAGTATTAAAATCCCGTCATGTAAAGGGATTCCTGGAAAGCAATGGAAAACAAACAAAGCAGGATACTCAAAAACAGTGTGAAAAATGCAGTAGTCGCTTTCAAAGGTAATCACAAAGGTAATTAATGTTTTTTTTTTTTTTTTTTAAGAACTCGAATACTGTATGTGAGTTATCTGTAATTTACAACTGCTTACCCAACACACTGGTGGTGCTCCAATTATATAAAGAATTATCGTTTATATTACAATTAAATAGAGATATTTCTTAAATTACATTAAAAAGATAAAAATCAATATTACACACTTTTTTAGCTTGATCTCAAAACTCTTATCACAAAGAAGAAAGGCATTTACTTTCTTGCTTCTAAAATCTTCCAGGAACGTTTTACAATGATGAACATTGCATACTATTTGTGCAAAAGAAAAATATTCCCACAAAGTCACATGAAGCAACTTAAAATGTTAAATGAGCAAGCTTCACAACTCCAGCATTCAAGAAGCTGAGAAATTGTTACTTGACAAGGAACGCAAAGAGCAAAGCATAATTGTATTTACGATTGTTGTACCAATAAGCTCCTTCGAAGTTTTTATTAATATTATGCTCTTCAGCAGTGTGTGTTGTGTGTAAAGGGCGTTACGTAAATTGGTAACGAATAAGAAAAAGGTATAGAACTTGCCCTTTAAAAAAAAGAACACTTGGATTAGAATTGCATAATCTTAAGTTCTTACTTTAAGATTTCTAGAATAGTAAGTTCTTTCTTTGTTTCTTTTGTAAGTTCAAACGGAGGAAATAGTTTTCGAAGTTATTTATTATTATTATTTAAGTGCCTGACGTTGAACGCTAAGTCTCGATCAAGTGGTGGATGAACTAAGTTTAACCTTGAACTTAACCGATGTTTAGGGTTTAACTTCGTTGATCTTGATTACACAGTGCTCACCCAAATGTAGTGAACTTAGGTTTTCATGGTGCAACAGTATTTTTTGAAGTACGTTCAAGTTACAAAGTTCAATTTTGAACTCGTTTACATGAACGCTCATTTGAATCTCATTGATGCACACTACCGTTAGTCTATACTCAAGATCTACAAAGACTTCTACATACGAAGGCTGGCCAGAAAGTAACAGACGTTCCGAAATAAAAAGAAAGTAAGAGAATGAACAAACCAACTTGTATTATATATATATATATATTTGAAAGGTACACTCTTAAGCTATATTTCCTCGTAATCGCAATGCAAATTAAGGCACTTATACGGTGGCACAAGTTTTTCAATACCGTTGCGTTAGAAATCTATCATCTACGATTTCAACCACTGGCTTACACCGGCATGCAGTTCGACGTCAGTATCAAAGCGTTGTGTAGCGAACCGTGTCTTCATCGCGCGGAAGAGGTGATAGTCGCTCAGTGTCAAATCCGGACTGTATGGTGGGTGATCGAGCACCTCCCTTCCAAAACCATCCAAGATCTCGTGGGTATGCTTGGCCGTTTTAAAAATCATTGGCTCACTTGGCCTTCACTCATTATTCCATGTCTGTACACTTCACTCATTTGGCAATGGATTTGAATGGGCTTGTGATTTTTTGCCAGCAAAAACCTAATCACAGAACACACGTCACAGAAAACACAGTAAGTGCATCAAAGTCCTCTCGCTACTACAACTGGATGCGTACTTAGCGGCAACGTTGTGACACGAAATTGGCGACACTAGCCGCGATAGGCCAAAGCGTCTGGTACTTGCTGGACAGCCCTCGTAATTAGTGACTGCTAAATCCCTTCCTATATTATATACATGAGCATTTTGATTCTTGTATCTAAAACGTAATTCATATTCTAAACTTCATTTTTGCTTGATTGTGTTCTTTCAGATCTTTCTTTTATTTTCCATCACTATTATTTCATATTTTCGTATTTATACACCAAAATTCGTGTTTTAATATAAATGTAAAATCATCTATTGATCTGCTCATAACTCCATATTTGTAGTTGTGAAGTTGTGAAGTTTCTAAAAATTCTTTCGCTAGTGTATGCAAAGCAATAGAGCATCTTTAATGTGGATTGGTAGAGGACTCAAATGCACCAGGAATAATAATGAATAAACATGCGAAAGAAATTGGCTAGTTTTCAAAAATAAATTGTAGAAATTCTCTCTTTGATGATGCGAATCTTAATATTAAATTGCAGTTTGTCCTTTCCTGCATCTGTTAGCCACTGAACTCGTAATATGGAAACTCCTAATGACAATAGTTTGAAATACGTAATTGAAAAACTTCCCCAACTCCGAACTGAATAAACATTGAGAACTGATATGTTCGCTCACCTACAAAATATAACGTATTTACCATTTATATCCTAGCTCATGCACGGTTGCTTCTCAACAAACTTAAACATATCAAAAAAAATATTCTGTAAATATTCCATCTTACAAACAAATGTCAACAGTTCGTGACGACAAAACAAACAAACAAAAAAAAAAACAAAAAAAACAAAAAAAAAACAAAAAAAAAAGAAAAGAAAACTATTGTGAGAACTCTTAAAATTATTTTCCTAATATCCATTATTACTAAACAGTTTTTATCCTGTCGACTTTTGTAAGAACTTCAATTTGTCTCAATGCAAATTTAAAAAATAAGAAATGAATATGGTTATTGTGGAATTTTGTCCTTATTGAAGTTTGGTCAAGAATGATCATGAACTTTGTTAGATTAGGTTTGTGGCATGGACAAGTCAGACTTAAGTGATGAGAAACTGAACATTGCAATTGTTCTTGACACGTACACTGCTGATTCTGTCACCGTTGGTTTTGAGTTCATAGGTTAATTGATGGTTTCTCAATATTATTGAAGCGTTTTAATAGAGATAATAAAGCTTGATATTCTACAATGACTGCACAATCATTATTATAAGAATATTCTCGCCAAGTAGTTTTTTTGTGATTTTCTTACCTGTGAAAGGTTATTTCGGGTAATTTCTTCTCACTTCTATTTGTACATCCATGCATGCAGCATGTAACCATTGTATATTATCAATCTGAAGCAATGACTTAAATAAAAAATAAACGACAGACACACTACATGTGTGCATATTTTAAGAAGATTGCAATGTTTTGAGCCAACATATATATTGCAGAAACGAGACTAACCAATCAGACGACATTGTTTTTCGGCTTCATTCAGTTATTAGGATGATGGGCAGATCCTCTAGTTTATAATATCCTTGGGTATCGCAAGATATCTTCCAAGAGAAAAAGTGAAATATTGCATACGCAATTACGCTAGTTGGTATACTGTTTCAAGTACCTCCACATGACATCACGGACAGGGAGTCAATCAGAACGCTCCACCCGAACTGGGGCTATCTGTTATTTATACCTAGGTATACCTTGCGTAAAATATAACTTCTGCATGCAAACGTATTTTAATTGTATTAAACTGTTTCAACACCCTCTGATGCCTTCATCAGTAGTTCTGGGACTGAATTAACTAACATTCAATAAATCATAGAGAGATTTGGTAACAAAAAATAAAAAGGAATTCGATTCTTGCTACTAGTTGAATAGATGGCAACAGATTTCAAGTTTTCCACAGCGGTTAATGCTAACGCAGGTCCAGCAGTTACAGAGTATTTTAAAACAATATCGACAACTTTTGGGAGGTGATTCCTGACACCAAGATAAGACAAAAAGTATAGACCAATTTGGGTGTACAAATGCTTCCTTTCGGAGTTACAGGTTGCCGAAAACATGAAAAATTGAACTTTAAAAGACCATATCTCCAAAACTATGGGATCTACCGTAGTCAGGTCAAGACTTTACTTAGGAACTAGTTTGTGCCCTATCCAAAAATACATGTTTCAGAATCCTGACATACTCACGCAACAATTTTTAAATATTGACTTTAGGTACGGTCATTTAATTTGAAGTACTCATCAAATACCCCCATAAAAATTGTTGTGGAAGTGCAACAGGATTCTCAAACTTGGATATTGGTGGAATGAATAAAGTGGAAGGAAACGAGAAAACCCACGCATACAGTGTTTGTCCACCACAAAGTTCATTTGACGCAGGCTGGAATCGAACCAGATATCCCACGCACGAGAGGTGGACGCTCTATTACTGAGCCACCGCAGTCCCGTAAACCAAGTGAAAATTTAAAACACTAAGCAAATACATATCGATATGTAACCATTGTTTAATAGAATGTTCAGGTTCAAAAAGTCTGTAATCTTACGTTTATAATCATAACAGTAACTTGATAAATGTTTTGCAGTATTGAACAGAATTCCATAAAAGTGATTCTATCTTACATACGTCACTACAGGAGGAGTTCAAACGCGAAATATTGGTAGTAGTAGATCGTTCATAAGAAGAGTTATTCGAGTACAATGGTTTTATGTTAAATTAATGAGTGTACACCTCTTCAGTTTTTCAGTTGTACACACGAAAAAGACTCAAAATAAAATTCTGAAAAGTGTGTGTGTGGGGGGGGGGGGTGCTTGTAAGTTTCACAGATATACTGACGAAGGCACCAGAGACTGCTGAAATAGTTTAGTGTAATTAAAGTGCAGGTTTTTTACAAATTATGTAAAATGTGACAAATCATATCCTTAAACAAGTAATTTGAATCCAGTTGTCGGCAAATGACAGAGGAGTGTGTTTTTTCTTCATCAAAGAGAAATAAATATAAATTTGATCTATTCGTTCGGAAGTTACTGACAACTGAAATTGAAAATATATTGGTAGATAGGAGACGAATGTTGTACAAGATGAAAATAATCCTGATTGAATACAAGAATTTAATTAAAGATGCAAGTAAACTTTACAGATACAGCTTGACGTAGTTGATGAATCAAAGTCACTATATAAATATAGAAGAATGCGGTTGTGTTTTGTGAAGTGTTTTTAGTGATTTATTTATTTTCTATATGATTTGGATTGTTTTGTTTACTTATATGTCAATATGGTTACTTAAAAAGCTAACTGTTCATCATTGGAACTGTCAAAACTATAAGTAAAATGATGATGATACCATAAATTATGTTGTTGATACCAGCAAAGACGTTCCGAGTTGCTAGAACTCAATAATTTTAAGAAATAAATTAAGACTGTTGTTATATAATTACGATACTTCACATGTTGCTTAATCTCAATCGCTTGACGTACCAGTGAATGCTACGACTTCGTTAGCACCAGTCTCGATTTGTCTTCCTGACTAAGCCGTCCAATGTCCCGTGAATTTGCTTTCCGTCGTAAGACCTGTTTTAGTGTTTTATATATAAGTCTACATTCACAGTGAATTGAATATACCTCCGATGTATCTAGTTTTTCTGTATCCTTCACTGAACGAAATTTTTTGTCTTATTTTTGTAGGTGGCGTATGCAGTTCAGATATAGTTGTTTAATAGTTAACGTGCTTTATATATCAGTAACGTTTAGAATGCAGTGATTATTATTTTTAAAACTCTTTTAGTCGTGTTATTGTTGAATGTTTTCATTGATGCTTTATTCTTAATTTCTACATTGTGCCATATTTTTGAATACATTTTTAAGACTAGAGATTTGTGCTGAGAGAGGTTTGATTCAGGATGATTGTATAAACTGAACCTTCAAGCATAGATTGGTCGGTTTCCTGTAAATACTGTGTTCAGCCTTAGGGTTCAGGCTCGTAAGATTCTTTTCACATCAGTAGTGGAGAAAACTATAAAATACTAAATCCTTGAATACAGCGTGTCCAAGTGGTATTATGTCGCTTTAGATAATCGTATTTAAATAAAATTGATCACATTTGAAAGAGAAACTCAAATATTTTTACTATACCCATAGACATTGAATGTGGGCCTCACGAGTGGTGATGCAGCCATCAAGACGATATTTCAGACTTGTTCCACAATTCCCGCATTGACAGATGGTTTCCCTGTCAATGGCCTTTCCTTTGATGATTTTATATGCAGCTACGATCCACAGAATCACACGGTGCCACTTCAAAATTGACGTGTGTGTAGGAGCGTGATGTTGAAACCTTCCCTTAAAAGCACACTGAACGTGCGCCAGATTCTGTGTGCTGTGATATTCCAAAACATACCAACATTGTTCCTGCGGGGGTCGCCATAACTTCTTATAACTTATTCTTTAATAACACAACACAACGAAAGGCAATAAATTTACGTTAGCACATTACAGTATAACAGTACATAAACATAAAAGCTTCCCAAGTGACCTCCAGCAGAAACAGCAACTTCCTGCTAAATATCCAACAATAAACTCATATGGACTCATCACAAAGTAAATGTGAGTGAATTTACTTTTGTGGGCCGCGGTGGCTCAGTGGTAGAGCGTTCACCTCTGGTGCTTGGGTCCTGGGTTCGATCCCAGCCCCCACCAAGTGAACTTTGTGGTGGACAAACACCGTGTGCGTGGGTTTTTTCAGGGTTCTCCCGTTTCCTCCCACTTTCTTCATTCCACCATTTCATTAATTTCTCACAATCACCGTCTCCTTTAGCCTAACCGGCATAACCGCGGGACGTAAAACTCAAAGATTTCATTTCATTTTTCATTGAATTTACTTTTTCTATGTTTGATCCCGTGCATTATTGACATTGTTTCCATAGTTGCCCATTGTTGACATATTGAGTTTTTCGTTCAAATGTGACCAATTTAATTTATATACGATTATCCAAAGTGACGTAATACCACTTTAAAATATGATAGTATTTTTATGGACACCCTGTATACTGATACGTAAAGCGAATGAGATAAAATTAAATATTTGTGCAATGAACATAGAAGAAGAATCAAAACAGCAATTGGGACATTATATTTATTTAACACTTAAATTAGATCATAATGTATTCTTAAAATCGTTTAATTCTAATCAGTACCTAGGTAACTTATCAAAGTATCTTTGTTAGTGTCTAACAATCGTCACTAATCATTTATTGTTATGTAATAATTTATTTCAGTCTTGAAGTCGGGGGACATCCAGTATTCCTAATAAATTATCTTACTTTCAGGCTTCGTGTAACCATACACTTACTGCACTGTAATATCTTCGTATTGCACAAACTACTAAGTGTATATAAAGTATTAATTAATGTTTTAATGTATTTTTTATATTAATGTTAAATGTGACAGCACCGCTAATTGGCATGTATGATGACCTTGTGTCCCTGTGAAAACAAACAAAAGAAAGTCGTATTTACCATGTAGACTGTTGGTCAGATTAGAGTTTTGAGTCAGGGCACGTAAGATATGGTGAGGGTGATATGGAGGTAAGAACGTGTGTTTTACCCTCTGAGTAAATTTCCAGTTGGTGTCTGCATGTATATGTAAATTCTGGACACATGGATACAAAATACATACCTTTAAAAAATGTACATAGATCATATAATGAGAGAGCATTCTGGGATTTTTTTTTCTTATAACAAAGATTAGGAAGATTCTGTACTGATAACACTAAGATGCGAACAAAAATGATAGGATAGGACAGTTCTCACCGTTGTTTGTCAACGTGAAGGCATAAGTTTTATGTACAATTCCAATTTCTGTTAGAAACTGTTATTCTGCACGGAAGATCTTTTGTATTAAAATTTAACGTCAGTTCCTAATTCGAATTAATAAAGTACCAACCGGTACTTTCAGGCGATGACAAGAATGCCCCTTGATAGTTTAATGAAATTATGCGTTTTGTTACATAGTAGACTTGCCAATCCGGTGAATTCTTGTAAAGGAGGGTACTGATTTCCAGCGTGTCGGATGTCAAAAGAAAGAAAGAAAACAAAACCGCTTAGTTTAGTTTAATTCTCAATCTGATCGCACGTCCAATTTTGTATTTAGCAGCAATAGGCCTGGTAAGAACCTGCCTTTAATTTGTTCGAAATCTTCAATTTCGGCTTAACATGCGGTCCTTGGTTCGACCTCAGCCCGTGCCAAGTGAACTTTGTGGTGGATAAACACGGTGTGCGTGGGTTTCCTCGGGGTTCTCCCGTTTCCTCCCACTTTACCCTAGCCGGCATAACCGTTGGACGTAAAACTTAAAAGATTTTTTCATGTCATTTCAATCTCGGCTTGAGATGAACGTGACAGTTTCTTTTTCGAAACCATATATGAAATCTTAATCAGCACCAATCACTTTTCCGAACTTCGAAACCTCAAATAAAACTTCGAATAATGCATTGGATCTAAAAGTACGTAACTCGTGCTTAAAAAGGCAAGAAAGAATATCGTCATTTGTTAATGGATTTCCGTCTCTTCTGTAAGACAAGACCGTTCAACCGATCAGACTTTTTTTTCTGATTGATTATTTTTAAAATTTAATCTGTATTTTACTTCTATGATTATGCATTTTGAGGTCTGTTCCTATTTACTCAGGTTACTTGATCGATGCGTGATTAATATGTCACTGTGTATTTATTTGTGAAGTAATTTTTTAAAAAAGCACCTAAAGATGAGATGGATATTGATTTTAGTTGATCACTTGCACAATAAGGTTTGTGAATAGGCAGTGATTCTATCTTGGAAGGGAAAATAGTTTAGAATTTTTAAAATATGATTTTCTAAATTTCATCTAAAATTGATTTTTCTCGTAAAAAAAAAAGCATGTTGATTTCCTAATTTCTAAGGATCTAAATGTTGATTTCCTTGAATCAGATATTAAGCGAACCCTTTTATACTATATACAAATCTCAAAGAGATCGACGGGGTCATGATAGGCGTTGCTTGATGTGTCTAAGTGTCATAAAAAAAAAAAATTAAGTAACGTTAGGTATGTAGACTAACCTGAGGGAAGAACGTAGACTCAAAATATTTGAGAACAAGATCTGAGACGAATATTCGGACCCAAGAGGAACAAAAATGTGAAATGGAAACTTCATAACGAGGAACTGCATAATCTATACCGTTTATCAAACATTGTAAGGGTCATCAAGTGTGGGAGGTTCAGGGGGGCAGGTCACGTAGCCAAAATGGAAGAAAATAAAAATACTTTCGAAGTTTTAACTGGAAATCCAATCGGAAAACGATCATTAGGAAGACCAAGAAGCAGATGGGAGGATAATATTAAGATATATCTCATAGAAATACAAAATAGAAACTGGATCCAGTTGGCTAAGGATAGAAGTCAGTGAAGAGCTTTTGTGAATGCGGCATTGAACATCCGGGCTCCATAGGCCATAGAGTGAGTGAGCTTGTTAGGTATTTAAATATTAATACAATACCCCTTCCCGCTGGTCTTTAGGCTAGCGAGTACCGTTTGTGGTTCCGGGTTTGATTCCCGGTGGGAGACCCATAAGATTTTAACGCATCGCAATGGTTTGGATTCCACCTTAAACTGTAAGCCCATGCTTTATATAGTCTCGCCACTGAAAAAGGGGCGCTAAACTTAATTCGAACCTACCAAGTAATATATTCTTTGAATACAACAGATGCTCTCTCAATACAATGCTACTTTTCACGCTTGAGTGTGTGCTTTTCTTTCCGTGTTTCCTCTGTTGGTAATTGATCCATCTGTCTCTGTGTAGTGTGAAATGAATATGTTTACAAATCATACTTGTGGCTATATATACATACATACATACATACATACATAAATGTATGTATGTATGTGTGTGTGTATATATATGATCACTCATGCTCTTTTTTGCTTTGCTGAAACTGTCAGATCTCTTTCTTGTTTTTTCAGTGGCATGCATGAAAACACTTTCTCTCCCTGCCCCTTGTTGTTTACCTTATCTACCAGAATTCTCCCTAATATTACATTCTTTCCTCTCTTTTCTCGTACATACATACACACTGTACACTCAAATTAAATTGTGTGGCTCTTTCTTTTTTGTGCTGCGCAGAAAATGGACATTGATCATCTGTTCACTTACTGTTCTTGACGGTGAGAAAGGTGAGTTCTTGCTTCGCGCCTTTTAAAAGCCTATCCTACTTTTCCTTCAATAATTAACAAAGTTTAGCAGATCATAAAGCACGATTTAAAACTTGCTGATAACAGTCTTGTAAAATGTATTTATTTAAAAATATATATATATTCAAATAATCATGTTATTTTGTTAAAGATATCTGGAAACTTAAGCATGCTTGAAATATGTTTAATATATAATCATCATAATTGTGAGTAAAATTTCTTGTAAATTCACTGTGAAATGCATGCGTTGATACTTAAAATCCATCTAACATGTACTTACACAGTTAAGGCATGAAGGGTTTACAAAAAATATAAAGTTAAAAAGGAACTTATAAAAACAACTTTAATCTGTAATGACCTCGAAATTCCTCTTGGTTAAGAATCAGTTGTGTATATTATAAGTGAAACATGTTGCAAAACTAATTAGGTTGTCTGAATTTTCAACGGAGTAATGGAGTATGAACAGTGGAAAACGTTTAGCAAAATATTTGTAAAATAATATGTGGACGAGTGATAAATTAGTAGCTATAAGAAGAAAAACATAAGTACACATCTTAAGTTATTAAAATTTTCGCATTTTAGAACCACTAGAGTTGGACAGCATTCTGGTGGTTGTTATTTCGTCTTCCTTTCTTTGTTGGATCAAAACATCCAATATATTTCAATCAGAAACTTTCTTGTATGCCTTATATCTGGAGAACTACATAGAGTGTAGCCAACCAAACTATCACTTAACTCAGTGCAATGTGTTTATTCCGTAGAACACTGTTTCTCAAAGTGTGTGGGTCGCGGGCCATGGTTTTGTGGGTCCCGAGAAATTAAGTATGAAAATTTTATTTTGATGCAGAAACATATGTTATAAAGTAAGTACCATTCAGGAAATGAAAATTCGAAGCGTGTGGTGAAGATTGCTCAGAGCCCTGCCTTGTTGTACACATGGGAAAGAAAGTGTTTGACAGTTGACAAATTCTCTTTTGTCAATAACTCGGGAACAAATTAATTAATTTGGACTTTTTGTTGCTATCCTTAGATTAGTTATAACTTAATAACTTGTCAATAGCGGTACTCTAATAGATTATTTTTTGTTGAGTTATTAGGAAAAGAAATTTTGTAAACGGAAGAATACTTTCTTTCGTGATTGTACAATCAGTAGAAATGCTGGATTAGGATGGAAAGAGAATGGGTGAGTCAAAATCTGTCACTGGGTAGGGCATTGCGTTGGGAATATTGTTAGCTCTGAGTTAACCTTTCTATGGAAAAATTAGAAATATGACTTACAAAATTTAATTGGTTTGGAATTCACCACGATGTGTATTTGAATAAAAGTAGGTGGGCCACAAAATAGTTTTAATATGTGAGGTGGGTCGCGGTAACAACAATTTTGAGAACCACTGTCGTAGAAAATACCAAAAGTCGATTTAGGGTCCGTTCAAAAATTTTGTGGCTCTGATCCAAAACCTAACTATTGGCCAAGATCGCAAGCTTTTGATATTTTTTTACTTTATTTTTTATTTATTTTTATTTTTTATCATTCCTAAAATTCTTGTTCATATAGAAAGCACCATGTAGGTAACTGATCTGTGAGTATCTGTGAATTTCACTGAGCGAATAAGCAAAATGTTTGATTTTCTTTATTACTGTTTTCTAGACGAATTCCACTTCGTGGAATACGAGAAACTCGGTGATGAAAGCGATAAAAGAGCGAAATTCATAAAAGCAGGAACATTTCTTCCTAATTACGTGTCAGTTCCCTTGATACTATCAATGTTATTTCAGTGTTATTTAGCTGTTCCCAGTTTGTAATTGATACACTTGAATAACACATGTTTTAGTTGTTGGTATTAGATACACATATTAATATGTTTCGATTCTTTAAAGTATGGCTCTATGCTATTGGGCACACGAGTCGAATTTGAATTTGATCACGTATACCGAAGGTGAAAAATATATTTTTAAATGCGAGGAATCTTAAATAAGTTTTCGAAACTTACTTAACCCAGCACTTAACAAATAGTATTGCTGGTTTTGCTGCTCTGTGCGTATTGTAAAGTTTTCTGTATTTTAGGTTAGATCTAAAAGATGGTACACGGAAGTTTGGACTTTCCCATCACCTTTTATTAGAAAAGTTTCCTCTTGAATAGAAAATATTAGAAATAAGTACACTTATGTCCAAAATTATTGTCGCATGTCTATAAATTTGTTGTTTTTAGGAATATAATTTGATAACGAAGTCGCCCGGTATTTCTTATAATGTTAGTATGTGTATAATCGGCAAAGACATGTATGTGGCAAATTTCATGTCAAAAGAGCAGTAAATTACAACAATAAAACGAAAACAAAATTTACTTGTCTATTTAGCAACATTTTATTTTACTCATTCTAATTTTCGTATTTATAATTCTCTTCGTATGAAATTTACCACAAATATACATTTCCCGATTATACACATAGTATCAGTATTAAAAGTACACTGCAACTTCATTATCAGGGTGTCTATCGGTCAGGAAAGTCACGAAAATCACGAAAAAGTCACGAAATCAGAAAATGGTCATGAAAGTCAAGAAAAAGTCACGAAATTTAGCTTTTGGGTCACGAATTTTTTTATCTGTACAAATATAAGTACAGACTGGAAAAGTTTGTTCTATAAAACGTCAAAATTCACCACCAAAAATGTCTATGGTTAGCTTTAGATGCTACCAAATAGCAAGCAAAGCTCGCTTCTATCACATGCATGAAAATTCGCCCTAATTCACACCCAAATTCGCTCTGGAGACGAAATGTCATGGTTTGGTAAAGAAAAGGTCACGAAAAAGTCACGAAATTTTATTTTGGAATTTTAGTAGACACCCTGATTATCAAATTATATTCCTACAAGAAGACAGTTATAGATATGCGACAATAATTTTGGACATGAGTGTACAAGTTCCTCTAATTATTTGGAGGTTTGTTGTCGAAGTTAAACCAGACCAATGTCCAGGCGTATTGGATAGGTGCTTCTCGATGACCTACTGTCTTAGAGAATTTGGTAATTAGATGTCCATCAATGGCCGAGCGTCTTACAGAGGTAATAAAGGAGCTCAATGACCATGCGTCTTAGAGCGTCTAGGAAGGGTACCTCTCAATGACCAGGCGTCTTAGAGCGTCTAGGAAGTATACCTCTCAATGACCAGGCGTCTTAGAGCGTCTAGGAAGTATACCTCTCAATGACCAGCTGTCTTACGGTTAGAGAATTTGATAATTAGTTGTCCCTCAATGGCCGAGCAGTCATTGAGAGGAAGTAAGGGAGATCAATGACCAGGTGTCTCAGAGCGTATAGGAAAGATACCTCTCAATGACTAGATGCCCTACCTTGGAAGGGTACCTCTCAATGACCAGGCGTTTCAGAGAGTTGTTAGTTTGATTAACCAAACGAGATAGATGTTTTCTGTGGAGTCCAGTCGTCTTTTATGAGGAAATGTTGCTGATAGCGTGCCTGTGCGTCACTTGCGGAACGTTCTCGAGTAGACAACGTCTTCTTTATGGCTGTCGTCTGAGGAATGTTTACTTCAAGCACGTGGTGTAGAAACACATGGTTACGTCTAGCATGGTGTGAAAACATGTGGAATCTCGTAGTATTTACACGAAATATTTTGATACATTAGTTACTTCATATTGAAATGTGATGATCAGAAATCAGAATTAAACTTTGAAAAAGTTACAAAGAAGACGAAAGAATAGGTCTGGAGACGCAGTTTTGTCGTCATTGAGCGTTGTTATACTCTGGTACACATTTCGTTACATTTATTTCGGAGCGATCTTTTCCTAGTTTCCAAGTGTCACTGTGATGTCTTATTTAAAAGGAAAAAAAATGTAAGAAAATAGGTAAAGATTTTTTTTTTTTTTTTAAATAATGCTCAGAAAAGCAATATAACGTCTCAAAAGCATGAATACCCTGCAGGTTTCTTACAACTGGACGACATAAGGGAAGATTTCAAAATCCCTCCACATTATAGGATCAATTACCACACGATTATAAATCATCTTATATGAATTTCTAGAGAATTATTTAGGAGTCGGTAAAAGCTATATTTAAGATTGTTGTAATATTGCAGTTTTGTTGAATTACTAGAAATGTCGGGATGGTGGCTTCAAATAATTGGCAATTAATGCCATTTGAGAAGGATTTGTCAATATTCGCATAGTCATGAATGACAGTCGAAACAGCTTAAAATGCGACTGCGTAGAAACGTAGAGTAAGTAGGCTGCGATGCTGTAGACGAACAGGATACTGCGATGTAAATAAGTAAATATAAGTTGTTTTTCGTAAAAACTATCTCTCTAAAAGTGTACTTTAAAGGTTCGCATGTCTTGTCTGAGTGTTCTGCTCGAAAGCAGGTTCTAGCCCACTTACTCTCACGTAGGTGGGTCCACAAAACCAGTTAGGCAGGTTAGGGTTACCAGTTGCTCTCACCTGTGCTTCAAAACGAGAGATGGCAAACTGAAATATATATAAATGTCTGTATGTTGACTTAGAGCTTATTCAGACTTATTTATGATTATCAGTATATCAGAATGTCGAGATATTAAAGATATCATTAGTGTAAAATTATTGCTTGATACTATAGTGATCGCGATAAGTCGTGAAGCTTGACGTAGCTTTACCGATTCACCACTCAGTAGAACGCAGGGGTGTGTCCGATCGTCAATCCCCACCTATGAAATGTTGCCAGTGTCGTCTTTCACGCAGAGAACATCATCTGTGAATACAGTGTTGTCGGATTGCCGCTAAGATTCGTTTTGTTGTTATTACTATTGTTGTTGTTGTTTTTATATTTTTGCTATTGTTACCGTTTAATCCGAATAATTGTTATTGTTAGTATTAGTGTTATAGTTCTTTGAGTTCCTTTTTTTCGCTCGTTTGCCATATCAAGTTTGGCAGTGTTGTTGGTGCACTTCTGCTGTGTCACTTGTTCTCAAATGAGCATTTGGAAGGCAGCTTCACGAATCATACCGAATTCTTCCGAGGGAAATCAATTCTATGATTCGTGCAGAGCCCAGGCTTCACGGGTCGTCGGGATCACTATAGTTTTATTGCATTCCAAATACCGTAAATGTTATAATGTTCTTGGATTAGGGAACATTTGTTTACTCAGTCATGGAAATTCAGGAAAATCAATACCACAATTTCAATGTGAGCCTTACAAGGGCTTCAAGGCAATATGAGTGGTGAGATTTCTTTGGACAGACCGTCCTATACGTAATCTTCATTACGTTTTTTTTTCTTTCTTAATTGTCAGTTTTAATATGAATTTGTGACAGGAATAATTCAACCTGATATAGGTTGACTAGTGTTTCTCCAGCTTTATAAGACCGTTGAGGATCTATAAGAAATTTCTAGAATGTAGCAAATTTTGGTATATATATATATATATATATATATACACCAATATATATATATATATATATATATATATATATATATATATATATATATATATATATATATATATACACCAAATATATATATAAAAGATGGGAGTCGATGTGCTAACCATACATCGCTGACCTAAAAGCCGCCTGACCATCCATACTCCTTCTTGGCCACAACACCAGGAAATTTTGTTTGAAATGAGATGATTTACTTGTTAGTTTGTAGTGTTTGACTTAATCAACCAATTTATTTCACTGTTCTGCTTACATTTACCCATGTTTGACTCAGTAAACACGTTCTAGTTGGTGAGGGCCGCGGTGGTTCAGTGATAGAGTGTTCACCTCTGGTGCATGGTTTCCTTGGTTCAACCCCACCTCGCGCCAAGCGAACTTCGTGGTGGACAAACACCGTATGCGTGGGTTTTCTCGGAGTTCTTCAGTTTTCTCCCACTTTCTTCATTCCACTATTTAATTAATTTCTCATCATCGTCTCCTTTAGCCTAACCGGCGTAACCGTGGGACGTAAAATTAAAAGATTTCATTTCATTTCAACGTTCTGGTTGATAGAGACATATGAAAATGCAGCGTTTCTGTTTCGGTATGCAGATATTATTTTCTATCGAAATATTAGCTGTTTGAAATTTGAATTATATACATGAACATTGTACTTCTCAGAAAAATTCAAGCTAGTTAAAATTGAATGCTGGATTTTTCACACAATTGTTTGTACAAGTATATTAGTAGTATTTACTACTATAGTCGTAAAGAAGAAAAAAGTTAAAAGTAATTCGTATGTGAAGGCTCATGTGAAATTGAGTTTAGAATTCTATGTACGGTGCCAGATACTGTTAAGTTTATAGAAATAGTGCATATTAGATATTACAACGCCGAAATAATGTAAAGCTTAGAATGCTTAAATATATAAAAAATTTGTTAAATTACGTAAAAGAATTAAAATAATAATATAGTGTTGTTATTAAATAAAAATAAATACTTAAAAATTAAAATTTGTTAAAATAAGGAAATATATTTGCTTTAAGGAAATTGACGAAATTGTTATTTAAAAATATATATCTTAATGTAGTCTTTCAAAAAAAATCTCATTTTTATCTGTTTTTCAAGGAACCTTCAATGTTTCATTCCATATATTGCTGTTAAAGTTTCTTCTCGTCTGTTCTATGATTCGTATGTTTATTTATTGTGTTTTTATTTCTTTAATTATCTTTTTTTTCTGTATGTGTATGCACCTTCCAAGTTAATTGCTTTAAAATTGTTTTGTGTGTATATATACATACACTCTATATATTTAATTGAATCCATTATTTGTTTGATTTATTTCTGTGCCTTTATAGAGCGAGGATGCAGGGGCTCAGACGTTAAAGTTATTGCACCATCAAGGGGGTAAGGCTATACGCGTTGTTTTGCTTGCGCTTCAACAGTGCAATGTGTCAATCTAGCGCACTAACATTTCTAATGAATTTTAGGTATGGATTTGGTGCTGCTAGTGTGTGCTTTGTGTGTTTTTTTAACCATAACATATTTACAGTTGACAAAGAAAGAGATAGACGCTACAGAAAGGAGATTTGTGGAAATTGAAGGTTGAAGTGATTTTTTTTAAAAAAATAATTTTAACATGGAGAACTGAAAAGCGGTTAATTATATCTTCTTACTAACAGATCTTACTGGTGAAATGGAGTTGAAATTCTATAGCTTGTAAATGCCGCAGAGTAGAGGTAGTCATGGGCGCCCGAAGAAAATGTTCTGGGAGGGGGATCTCGCTGGTTCCTATATTACGTTTTGTACTTTTTATTTGTATTAAGAAAATCTTAAATTTGTTTTCGTGACCCAGGGGGCGGGCCCCCGTGCCTCCTCCTTCGGGCGCCCATGGAGGTAGTGGTAAATTCTTCTTAAGGGATTTAGTGGTAGTATAGTAAGAACGAATTAGTGGTTGTTTACTTATTATGTAGATTAATTACTAATTAGATTTTTTCTTTCTTGGTGCTGACAGTTTACGTCCCTATGATGTACTAATTTATAATTCTGCGTTGATCGATTGGCATGGTTACATTTCCTTTTATTGTTACGTTTGAATCAAACGATTAAAATAATAACAAAAGGGTGTCTAATATATTCGACTAGTAGTGCAGTGCATGTTTTATTCCTAGTTATTTTGGTGTATCTTCTTAATTGTCAGCATTTAGAATGTATAGTAGACCTGTCTCAATCTGATGTTTATATATGACAGACTATGATTTTGCTGTTACTATTTTTGTAGAGCCATGAAGTTGGGATGAAAACGCTAGTGATGTTGGATGAACAAGGGGGTAAGATTGCTTAATCAATATTTTCGTGTTCACTAGACTTTTCGACCCAGCACCAAACCATCTGTAGAATAAGTAGTTCCTTCGGCTTTAGAAACTGCTGTTCTATACCTAAATGACAGGCTTTGTTTATTAGCTTGTGTATATACAGGGTGTTTGAAAAAGAACTCCCTAGTTTTAAGTATAAATTTAATTGGGAAATGAATGAAAACTTACATCAGTGAGTACATATCATGAAAGAGAATTCCTTCAAGTTTTGTTTAATGTTGGTAGACTTCAACGTGGGATCCATTTGTGGCCCTGCACACGTCGAGACGATATTCCACTTCTCGCCATGTATTCACCAACATTTCAGGTGTAACTGTCCCAACCGCCGCGACAATTCTTACCCGTAAATGATTGATGTCTCTGATCTTTTCACTGTACACAACATTTCTTATGTGGCCCCAAAAGAAAAGGTCCAGTGGGGTTAAGTCTGGGCTTCGTAGTGTCAAAGGCATTGGGCCAGCCCTGCCTATCCACCTGCCTGGATTGAACTGAGGAAACAGAGGAAAAAACAGCACTGGTGCCGTCTCAAGGTCAAGCAGACCTGCCAACTGCAGAAGAGCCAAACTTGTAGAGTTGATGAATCAAACACCACAAACTAGAATAGTGTATGTCACTTTGTACAGATTCTAGGACACTTTAAAACTAGGGAGTTCTTTTTTAAACACACTGTAGAAAACAAGGATTGTGATCCTTTTATCATCGAATTACGTGGAAGTACGATTTTATTGTCTATAAAAATAGGGAACCGTAGAATATTGAACTATACAGGTTTATGGTTGCTGCATATAACTTGAGTGACTAAACTCAGTCTCACTTTTAGAAAGTAGCAAAACGAAAGTGACGTTTAACTGGCGTCGTGTAGCATGACATTGTCGTTGGTGGTTTTTTTGACTGGTAGAAACTAAAATGAACATCGATAAGTCATTTAATAATAAAATAATAATGTCGTGCAGCTGAGCCATTGTTGGCATCATATTACATTATTTTCAGGAATGCTTAGTTTCTTCGTGTTGTCAATCAACAAAATCGCATCACAATATTCACTGAATTTCTCACACAATGAATACTAACTTTTCGATGTGCACGAACTTCGATATGCTTCTTTGTTATTTTTTGGTGGTGTCCTAGGACTATTAGCAGATGGGCCTGGCACGCCTGCCTCGTGAACGAGGTGCTGGGAATCAGTGAAACAAGATGGTGGTACCATTGCAGGTTTGCACCAACGTGGAACAGCGGAGTGTCGTTAGATTTCTGCTAATTAAAGAGTTGAAACCAATCGAAATTCACCGTCGGATGGCAGTGCAATATAGTGAAAGTTGTTTGAATCCCGACACAAATTGGCAAATAACTTCAAACGGGAAGTAACAAGTGTTGAAGATTCGACACGCCTAATACGCTCTGTCTGTGCAGCCACGAACAACAAAATTGCGAAAGTTGATGACTTGATACGGGGAAAACACGCGTATTACAGTGAGTGATATTACAGCAAAGATGAACATTAGTGTCGGATCAACCCACCATATTGCACTGCCATCCGACAGTGAATTTCGATTAGTTTCAGTCCTTCAGCTAACAGAAATCTAATGACACTCCGCACCTCCACACTGGTGCCAACTTGCAAGGGTGCCAGCCACCATCTTGTGTCACTGATTCCCAGCATCCCGTACGCGAGGTAGGCATGCCAAACTCATCTGATAATAGCTTTAAGACACCACCAAAAAATAATAGAAAAGCACAAACTTTGTCGAAATTTTGTATTTTTTATACAACTATTCCGGCTATTTATTGAATGGACCTTGTAAGTTCCATATTCAGTTAAACCATTCATATGTAATATAACAATATACATTGTTTCTCATTTATATTGATTTTTAAGGGCCTGCTTTTTCCCTGGCCTTTTCATCTCTACTCCTACATACACACAACCCTGAGAAATTGTAACTTGCATTGGAGATAAAACAGGAACATACCTTTTAGCGTACTCCTTTTATATTCTGCAGTGTCATTAGGTGTTGGAAATAAAATCCCAATTTCATTTTATACCCAGACATATCATAAATAAGTACTGTTTGATCCGTAAAATTTCATGCAGGAATTTGGGATAGTTATCCAAACATGCATTAAACGAATTTCACAATTTATATCATGCTGTTGTATAAATGGTTAAGGGTCTTCAAACATGTTAAAAATATATGCAGCAACCTTTTATTATTAACGTAAATAAATAAATAAATAAATAAATAAATACTCAAATATTCGTCAGGAGATGATTTAATAATTTGTATGAGAATTTTGTGTCAGTAATAAGGTTTTGAGAGTTAGCTATTTCGGGTACAGCAGCATGTATATATATATATATATATATATATATATATATATATATATAATCTCCTTTGTAAAACAAATTAGTTCACCTTATAAATCACAAGAATTTGTATGTATCATAGCATTATCGTATATAAAGATACTAATACACTATGTTGCCAAAAGTCACCGGACACCCTTGGTACTGTTGGTCGGAAAGGCACCATACGTATAACTCGGATGTCGGATCTCCTTTTGGTTCAGTTACAGCGTTTACCCTTCGGGGTAGGCTGGCTTACTAAGTTCTGGTACAGTGATGGCGGAATTCCGCTCCGTTCATCCTGTAGCACGGTGAAACATTGCACGTTTTGATTGTTAGTCGAGTAGCTCTGGCACGCAACTGAAGCTCCATTTCATCCCAAAGATGTTCAATAGGGGTCAGGTTGGGGCTTTGCGCCTGCCAGACAAGCACTTCCAGCTAATTATTGTCAAATCACGACTCCGTGACGCGTTCTATATAAACAGGAGCATTATCGTGTTGATACAGAAAGGAGCCTTTCCTAAACTGTTTCCATAGTGTTGGTAGCATGCTATTGTCTAAAATGTCTTCGTACACACCAGAAGTTATCGACCCGTCAATTAAAACTAACGGGCCCAACCCAAAGCTGGAGAAACCGCCCCAAACTATAACACCAAATTTCATGTTTGACACAATACAACTCCTCCAAATAACCTTCGCTAGGCATTCGCCAGGTCAAAACACGCTCATCAGAGTGCCAGAACATGTATCGTGATTCATCACTCCACATTACATTCTTTCACTGCTCCAAAGTTCAATTATGGTGCTCTTTGCATCATTGCAAACACCTGCGCGCATTAGCGTGTGATTGGGGGCTTTCTGACAGCACCACGACCCTGAAAACCAAGTGCTATTACCTCTCGGCGGACAGTCCTGTCACAGGTTTGTGTACCTGAGCTGAAACGGAAGTTCTCTGCAACCTCTGACAAAGATGTCTGCTGGTTGTTTCGCACAACATGCTTCCTGGTTTTCCTGACTCGACCACTTAGTTTCTATTGGCCTACCAGAGCGAGACTTCGGTTCAGTAGTTCCATGGCGTTTCCACCTGACTATAACATCGCTAACTGTGGATTGGGGCACGTTTAGCTGCTGAGAAATCTCTCCGATCGTATGTTCAAATTTATGGGCATCTATAATCATGCTCCTATCGAATGCATTAAACTCGTTCCGTTGACTCATCGTGACAGACAACACACGTTTTATGCTCCAGCATTTCTACATTCACTTATATAGCGTGGTGAGGTGTACTGATGTCATTCTGGGATCGTTTACTTTACGTAAAGCGGTGTTTGGTGACTTTTGGCAAAATGGTGTACAGTCACAAACATAAATACGTTACTATACTTAATATTTAGAATTTTTACATCTTAATCACTAATTTAATATTTGAAATCAAAACTCATTAATTCCAGTATAATCGCTTTTTGCCCGGTGTCTGATTAGCAATGCATGTTATGTGGCTTCTTATTAATCCAGTATACAGTTGAGAAAATTAATTGCATGTATTGGAGAGTCATTGGCTTATTGTTAATATCATTTAAACAAAATGAAGCTAGTGAAAGAGGCTAATGACGCCATTTTAAAAAGGGATGTCTTGATTTATTATTATTTAATGTGACTTGGAAATATTTGTGCATAAGAGATTAGCAAAGTAATAAAATTAGAATTTGAAAATTAAACCCTGTTTCAGTAACAGAGAACAATACTTCCACATACAAATCAGTGATCTAATGTTGTAGCTTGCAGAAACTGAAAACTTTCAGAAGAGTTATTTTTAACAAATGAAAAAAAGAAAAAATGCTAGAACAGTATATGCTTAGTTTCTGACGTATAAGAGAGTTTCTTAAACACTTTACTGATTGAAGTTTACAAAAGGCATATCTTCAACACTACCACGCACATTTTTAATTGTTTGATGTATCCCTCTAAGAACATGTATTGTTTGTATTCCTCACCTGTCTGTGTACAAGAAAAGAATACATAAGTTGAAACTGAAAACAATCAGTTACTACAGTAGACTCCGAGTATCCGACGTAATATGGCGGAAGAGCAGGCCGGTTAACAAAAAAGCCGGAGTTCTATGAACTTTTTATTATTATTATTATTATAAACATTAAGCATACCCCAAGGACAATTTAGGGATACAGTACTGTGCGTACTGTACAGTTACAATCAGGACCAGCGGCAAGCGTACTGCATAGAGGTCCGTTACACACTGACGAAACAATGAACAAGGAGCAGAATGTTGCTTTTTTCCTGTCACAACTTGTATTTTGCGCGCGACACGTAGGAGGACCGTAGCAGACGCCCGCTTCTAATGCCTTGGCAATGTTGCCAATGCAACGCCTTGCTTTCCTCATTTAATTACGATAAAAGAAAACTAGGCCGGATAGTCGCGAACCAGATACTTGGAAGTCTGCTGTATATGTTCACTCTGAGAACATTGTTAGTATGATTACGAAATGAATCAAGATTACATTCTGGGATGCAGGAGTAGGGAAAGCGGTACAAAGCAGGAATCCAGTAAAGTCAAAAGTCAGAGTAAGCTGAAAGCCAGGGATAGGATAACAGAATCATACAATTTCTGCAGCAGCAAAGCTTGCAAGAAAGCAGTAAATTGTATTTTCATGAAGTGCAGACTAATTTGTCGGACAGTAATTGTCAAGTTTTTGAAATATTTTAATCAAACGTAACAATGTCGTGTCTTTTTGATGCTGTGAAAGTTCTGTTATGTGGTCTCGTGACTTACTGTGTGCATGAGGAATACATGTTCTTGAGTCCCTAATTAGAATCTTTTAAACAAGGTAAAAGTTACTTACGACAATTAGTCAATGTATCGGACTGTGTTAAAGAAGCGTCAGCGTCTTTTTATATCAGAAAAGTGTTTAACAACAACCCACCATATATTAGAAAGTAAGCATTTCCGTACGTATCAACATAGCTGTCAAAAATCAGTTATGAAAGTTTTCCACTGTATTTTTAATACACCCTGTATATTTGTTGTAAGTGTAAATGTAATTGTAGTAAAGAAGTAGATTTCTTGCAATAAATCATATAATTGATTAGATTATTTATTACATAAAATAATGTGTACATATTAAATAACACAGTCGTAATGGTTCTGAAATACACAAGAATTAAATGTTTGAATGTTCGCAACACTAATCTTAAATGTTTATTTTCTTATTAGAACAACTGGATCGCATTGAGGAGGGGATGGATCAAATCAACGAAGATCTGAAAGAGGCAGAGAAAAATTTGACTGGAATGGAGAAATGTTGTGGGTTGTGTGTATTGCCGTGTAACAAGTAAGTGAACAGAAGAATTATTTTGTATGTAACCAGGAAAAAGTATTTATATATATCCTACATATAATAGTGTACTTAAAACGTAAAAGAATATTCCCAGTTACAGAGGAAGTTTATATTCTCAGCAACACATAGTTTAAAATTTGTAATGAGTAGATTGTTATAAAGAGTGATATACTAGTGAATCGAAGAAGTTACTATTTCGTAATTCCCCTACATATTGGGTTGAGCAGTAGTTCTCCCACCCCAAGTGGAAAAAGGTCTTTTTGAGTTTTATTCTGAGTCATAATAAGTGTTCGTGTTCCGTGTCACTAATTTCAACCCCAAACTACGAATAAGTCTCTAATTTCAACCCCAAACTACGAATAAGTCTCTAATTTCAACCCCAAACTACGAATAAGTCTCTAATTTTAACCTCAGACTACGGATGTTACTAATTTCAACCCCAAACTATGAATAACTTGCCAATTTCAACCCCAAACTACGAATAAGTCTCTAATTTTAACCTCACACTACAAATGAGTCACTAATTTCAACCCTAAACTACGAATAAGTCTCTAATTTCAGCCCCAAACTACGAATAACTCCAATTTCAACCCCAAACTACGAATAAGTCTCTAATTTTAACCTCAGACTACGGATGTCACTAATTTCAACCCCAAACTACGAATAACTCTCCAATTTCAACCCCAAACTACGAATAAGTCTCTAATTTTAACCTCAGACTACGAATAACTCCAATTTCAACCCCAAACTACGAATAAGTCTCTAATTTTGAGCAAGACACTATGATTTATAAAAATCGGAGTACAATAGACTCACGATTATCCGAGGTAATTGGGACCGAGCCTACAAAAACTCGATTAACATGGAGATCAGCTATTATTAGATGCAGTAGTAACGGAATTTACCCATTGTTCTGTGTGCTGCGCATCCAATCTCCAGTAGTCACTTCTCCGACTTCTAAATCAGTAGCTATCTTTCTAATCGATTCACCAGTATCCAGTCTTTTAATCTCTTTAAATTTCGTTTCCAGAAAAAATATAACTCTCTTTCGTTTGCCACTCAACGCACAAGCCCTAAACAGGCAGAGATACTATAGTAGCACAAAACCTAACTTAATTAACTAAAAGAGATGGGGTAACTTCACTCTTTTGTTTTCAGCAAATTTTAACTCCAAGTTGAGGGCATGATTAAAATGATCTAAAGAAACTACATATTATGTATTATTTAAAATCGAATATTTTTTACATAGTTTATACTGTAAAGTTGTTTTATATGTGTATGTACAAATGTGAGACATGGAAACAATTAGATTCAGAAACAATAGAATTATTTCAGGTTAAAGGTGGGTACATACCAAGTTTCGTTAAAAATGGGTGGAACTAGGCCGGATAGTCGAGAGTTTACTGTATTATTATTATTATTATTATTATTATTATTATTATTATTATTATTATTATTATTATTATTATTATTATTATTATTATTATTATTATTATTAAATTGTAGTATTGCTTGTTAGATTGGTAGTGGTGAAATCGTCAGGTGACTTCCGCATATCTTGAGTAAGAGTCAAGTATGCTCGATCATGGAAGAACACTGGATAACACTGCCGTAGAGTTTCGATCGTAGAGAGATCTATAGACTAAGCACAATAAATTTGAAAATAAAGTCAAGAAAAATGTGATGAAGGAATCAGTTTAAAATCAGAAAAGTTGTTAAAGGAAGAGAAATGATTGAAATATTCGAATAAGATTCTATAAGTGTTACGTTCGTGTTACTATTATCTTGGAAATGTGTGTTAAGAGGCTTCTTGTAGTAGAGACTATTTGTATTTTTTAAAAGGTAAACCCTTAAGTATCGATTGTATTTTTCTGTGTTTATTCAGATCCACATCTTTCAAAGAAGACGAAGGAACGTGGAAAGGCAACGATGATGGGAAGATAGTAAATAACCAGCCTCAGAGGGTTGTCGATGAAAGGAACGGTGTGGGAGGGGCAGCTCCACCTCAAGGAGGATATGTTCGAAGGTAAGTTTTAGGTTTTTTGTGCATAACACGTTCAATGATAGATACAGTCAGAGAGAATAACGTTCTCTTTCTGTATTCTGAGTACCTGTTCTCCCAATAAATTCCTTTCAAGCAGCGAATTTTTTAGACTTCCAAACTATGCTGTATGCAGAAGTATGGGAAAGCTTATAGGAATACTATGTCCGGCTGTCTATCGAAACAAAATGAAATCTTTCATTTTAACGTCTCACGATTATATCCGTTATGCTAAGGGAGACGGATGATTGAGGCAAGTGAATGAATGATGATGATGGAAGAATTGGCGGAATGAAAATGTGGAAGGAAACTGGAGCACCTCGAGAAAACCCACGGACACGATGTGGTCCACCACAAACCCACTTGGCCGAGAATCGAACCAAGGACCTCATGTACACTCATGTCCAAAATGATTGTCGCATATCTATAACTGTCTTCTTGTAAGAATATAATTTGATAATTATTTTGCAGGGTACTTTTAATACTGATACTATGTGTATAATCGGGAAATGTATATTTGTGGTAAATTTCATAGGAAAAGAATTATAAATAAGAAAATTAGAATGAGTAAAACAAAATATTGCTAAATGGCCAATAAAGTTTTATTTTCGTTTTATTGTTCTTATTTACTGCTCTTTTGACATGAAAATTGCCACATATATGTCTTTGCCAATTATACACATATTAACATTATAAGAAATACAGGGTGAATTAGTTATCAAATTATATTCCTACAACAACATACTTATAGACATGCGACAATATTTTTGGACATGAATGTACCAGAGGTAAGCGCTCTACCACTGAGCCACCGTGCCGCCTCCCCCGGTATTAAAAAAGAAACTGTAATAGATAGTAAGAAATTATTTATTTATTTTTGAATTCAATACAATTTCCCAAGAATGGGTTCTATCCCCTTCCTTTATTTTCTATTCAAGTCGAAAGTGGTAGAAATAGACCATTTCTGGTTTAATATTGAGTATCATGGAGCAAAAGCAGTAATAAATGGAAAGAAACTGTCTTCTGCAATCGACTCAGTGTCCGAAGAATAGATTCTGTCTCCATTATTATTTTTCTACTAAAACCGGAAGTGGTACAAAGTGAACCTTCCCGTTCCAATGTTTATATCTCAATGGAGCAAGAACGATAAGAGATAGTAAGAATTGGTTCTGTAATATGGATTTAGCCTCCCAAGAAACAAACTTACATAAAATATTTCAGTTTAATGTTCCAAGTTTATTCCCTTTAGGCTAAAGGAGACGGGGCGTGAATGGAAGACTTGGTGGAATGAGAAAGTGGGAGGAAACGGGAATACCTCGAGAAAACCCCACGGACATAATGTGATCCACCACAAACTTACATGGCCAGGAATTGAACCAGGGACGCCGTGCACCAGAGGTGAGCATGAGCCTCCCAAGAATAAATTATCTCTCTATCATTACCCTTCTATTCAAATCAAAATTTCTGGAAATGTACAATGTCCGGTTTCGGCACGAACCGCCATAGTGATAAAATTGTGTAATAGATAGCGAGAAGCAGTTTTTGATACGGACAAGTACCGCAAGGATAAAATCCATCACCGAGTTTATTCCTCTGTTGCAGCCAGAAGTGGTAGAAACTACACCTTCCGGTTTCAGTATTTATATCTTTATAGAGCAAAAATAATAAGAGGTCGCAAGAAATGACTTTTGAATGCGGATTCAGCGTCCAAAGAGACGTTTTATCTCAGCTTTTATTCTTCTACTGAAACAGGAAGTAGTAAAAATTAGCTTTATCTTCTACTGAAACGGGAAGTAGTAAAATTAGTTTTTTCTTCTACTGAAACGGTAAGTAAGGAGTGCGATTTAAGTTAAGATTACTGGCAAAAAGCACGCATAAAACGAAAGCCACTCGTTCGATCTCAATGAAAATTTCACCCTTTGCTTGTCATAGTATCTCACGAGTGTATGCTAAGTGTGAGCGCGTAAACGTAAACGGGAAGCGAATGACAGCCGAACAGGGCAAGGCTGTCTGCAAGCGGCTTATCCAATTATACGAGAACCAGTGCACATGGATTTTACGGCTGCTTTAAACCATTTTAAGTGTGAATATCCTTATAGTACAGTGCATAGAATGTTGAAAAATTATGTGGAGACTGGTGAAGCATCACGAAAGAAGAAATCTGGTTGCTCAATTTCAAAATGTAGACAAAAAGTGAGAAGTTTGATTAGACGAGAACTCTTGAAGAACCCTAACTTGCCAAATCATTTTTTAGGACGAAAATATCAAATTTCTGAATGCAGTGTAAGGAGGATCAAGAAAGAAAACTGATTCAAAGTTAAAATATATAAAAGTGCACCATTTTATACAGACGAACAGAAGAAGCGCGCTAAGAGCAACTGCCGCAAACTCTCCGACAAGAAGTTCGCGAACAAGATTGTGATCATGGATGATGAAACTTACTGTTACCAAAAGTTAGCGTTCACACCTGTTTCCAAGTATATATGGTAAACGTCAACTTAATCCTAGCAAGTTCGTGAAACCTAAAGACAGGTATACGAAAAAGTTTTTGACCTGGCAGGCGATCGCGGCAAACGGTAAAATTTCATCTGCTCTTGTTCGAAGTGGGACAATCAACGGTGACCAGTATTTAGAGTACATTGAAAAGGTTTTGTTTCTATGGATACAAAAAGAGTTCACCGGACATGACATTGTGTTTTAGCTCGATATGGCATCCTCGCATTATGTGGAAAAACTGCGAGACGCGCTTACTGATGCTGGTATTGGGTTCGTCGGTAAAAACGAGAACGCGCCAGAACTTCCTCAGGTTAGAAACGTTGAGCATTTTTGGGCTCTAGTTAAACACAAAATGGCTAGAAAGCTTACTTTCATCAAGGATGTGAAAGATATGCAAAACAAAGTGGTTAGAAGTATCAAAAGAAGTGGCAAAAAGTAGTGGACAAGCGCTTTTCCGGAAGTTCCGGTTCTAGCTTCGAGAAATCGGCCGCAAGGGTGTCTACAGCGTCAAATAGTAAACTACTTCTTTTTTCAGATATCATTTGTTAAATGTGTTGTGATTTCTGAAGAAATAAAAAAGTTATTTACAAAAATTCAAAATTCCCTTAACTTAAATCGCACTCCTTAGTAAAATTAGTTTTTTCTTCTACTGAAACGGAAAGTAGTGAAAATTGGCTTTTTCTTCTACTGAAACGGGAAGTAGTAAAAATTGGCTTTTTCTTCTAATGAAACGGGAAGTAGTAAAAATTAGCTTTTTCTTCTCATGAAATGGGAAGTAGTAAAAATTAGCTTTTCTTCTACTGAAATGGGAAGTAGTAAAATTGGCTTTTTCTTCTAATGTAACGGGAAATAGTAAAAATTAGCTTTTTCTTCTCATGAAATGGGAAGTAGTAAAAATTAGCTTTTCTTCTACTGAAATGGAAAGTAGTAAAATTGGCTTTTTCTTCTAATGAAACGGGAAGTAGTAAAAATTAGCTTTTTCTTCTCATGAAATGGGAAGTAGTAAAAATTAGCTTTTCTTCTACTGAAATGGGAAGTAGTAAAATTGGCTTTTTCTTCTAATGAAACGGGAAGTAGTAAAAATTAGCTTTTTCTTCTCATGAAACGGGAAGTAGTAAAAATTAGCTTTTTCTTCTCATGAAACGGGAAGTAGTAAAAATTAGCTTTTTCTTCTCATGAAACGGGAAGTAGTAAAAATTAGCTTTTCTTCTACTGAAATGGGAAGTAGTAAAATTGGCTTTTTCTTCTAATGAAACGGGAAGTAGTAAAAATTAGCTTTTTCTTCTACTGAAACGGGAAGTAGTAAAATTAACCTTTTCTTCTACTGAAACGGGAAGTAGTAAAAAATTTCTCCTACTGAAACGGGAAGTAGTAGAAATTAGTTTTTCTTCTATTGAAACGGGAAGTATTAAAAATTATAGCACAACTTCTAGTTTCTATATTGATTTTTATTAAAGTAGTAATCGTAAGAGATAGCTAGAAACTGTTTTTGATACGGATTCAGCATCCGAAGAACAAGTGCCATCTGTGACCTTATCTTTTTTATTGCAACCAAAAGTTACAGATCTACTACTTTCAGCCCTAGTGATGAATTTAGTTCTACAGCGTAAAACGAAATTCACTTATTTTGAAGTAAGCAGTTACATGTTTGATATTTCCTTAACCCTTATGCAGACAAGCTGAAATATAACAACAGTCTTAGATGTACCAGACTTGACTTTGGGCAGAAGAAAGTTATGATGATGATTATTATTATTTTTTTTACTATTATTATTAATAATAATAATAATAATTTATTTATTATTTGAACTTTTATTATACAGTGTACCTAGGCGATTAGATTTCTTAGTTTTCATTTCAAAGGCAAATCGCTGGTTACAGAAGGTTGTTCGGCATATATCGGACGGAATTAAAAGCGCCATTGTCATCTCAGGATTGACGCTAGAACTACGCATCTGGTGTTGTAAGCACTAGTGTATCTGAAGTTCTAGATGGGTGAATGTCGTCAAATTACAAGTAAACCGTTACTGGGAAGGATAAATCATGTCCCTTTTCTGTGCTCGTCTTTCCTGCATATTTAAAGTGAATCATTGTCAGGAGAATGGGTTTAAACCCGGGATGATTACTGCAAGGTTTGTTATAACCCGTTACACATACCTAAAGCCCACAGCATAACAGTCGCCCACGAAAAGCACCAGGAAGAAAGAATTCCAAGGAAAGTGATCCACTAACTGGCCTTCCAGAAAAAACACCGACCCAGCATGGCATGGACTAGTGATTCAATCTGGTACTTTTCAACTGTGAACACAGGCATTCGTAAGCGGCTGGACTGAGGTAAGACACACGTACACCACCCGATCCCACACCACATTGCAGAACGAACATCAAACTGCAAGAAATTCAATGAAAAACATTTTAGTGGGGATGGGAGGTCAAATGGTAGACTGTCGTCACAATGGATGAATCAATTCATCCATCTCACTACTGGTAGTCACCCCTTGATAGTGATTAGATTTCGCAAGGGTGCTGCAGCTTCGTTCATCACTGCCTGGAAAAGATCGTCGCGTGCGTTTATTGTTGTTATGAGATTGAGTTATGCGAAAAGTTGTTGATACGCTAGGTTTGATAAAAACTTGAAATACAAGATACTTCCAGGAATACAGTATGACAGTGTCTTTCGGATTGATATTCCACAATTATATGGTACGAACACCAACCAGTTAATCATGGACAGGGCTTCAAGTCATGCTGCCAGAATATATATATATGCGGTTTTATCAAGAAATGGAACGGGAATTTGGAATTTGTGTGACTCCGTTTCAGAGCCTGGATGCCAGTGCAGTGAATTTCTGTGTCTTTAATTTGTTCAAAAGACGTTCCTAATATTGACGTCTCCTCTGGTCTCCGGAAAACTTGCAGAGAGGAGTGGGACTGAATTCTATTGCCCATGTTTCGAGGAAGTTTGCTCGGATGGAAATCTGGTCAATAATTCATAATGCTGGAGTCTTGCCTTACGAGAAACCTCACCACCACCACTACTAGTATTGTATCGGTCCGTATAAATCGAACAACCTTCTGTACTGCTAGAAATAGATATATACTTCGTATGCTTATTGTCTGGTACTACGATGGGAATATGTTTATATTACAGGATTACCAACGATGCACGTGAGGATGAAATGGATGAAAACTTGACACAAGTCAGCAGCATGATTGGTAACCTAAAAAATATGGCGCTTGATATGGGTTCTGAGTTGGAGAGCCAGAACGAACAAATTGATAGACTTAATCGCAAGGTGAGTTCTCACTAACAATTAGTGACTCCTGTGATACTTGTATTCACTAAAATAATGTTTCAGGTTTTTCCTTTCGCATTTCTTCATACAGACACAACACGAACTGAACTTAGGTTTCTACTGAGCAGTTAAACAAACCTGGCGTCTAACAATTGGATAGGGTGCGTTGTGGTCACTATTGCTCTTCAACAATAGAGACATCAACGCTAGCACGAACGTTATACGATTCACAAGTCATACTTGTACAGCCGTAATAATATGATAAGGTAATATGTAACCTATGATTTCCAAACTTGAAATATTTCACAAAAGATTCCACATTGAACTGATGGCAACAGCGCGGTCAGTCGGCTTGAATGCCTAGAAACAGCATGAAAGTATACTACAATGATTGATGAACAACCCTTCGTTTTATTTACAGCACGTACGGCTATATATTAGACGCCAGATATCCTTAGCTTAGTTGAATGAGTCGAAATTTTAGTACGCTGTTAATAATTGGGTGCACGAAGGTGCCCATAAACTCAAGATTGCAAAAGCATTTGGCGGGCGAATTCTCGTTGTAAACAATGAAAAATAGAATTTTCAGTATTAGGAATAGGACGATGCGAAACTCTCTTCGTTTTGTTTTGCGAACACATTTTTTCAAAGCCATTACGGTTTTCGCTGATTGCCAAGTTTAACTATTTGCATGTCGTTTTGTTCACGAAGACAATTAATAAGGTCGATTGATTCTCCAAATTTGCAATTATTGCATATCTAGTACGTACAGTATATTTTTGTCGGAACAGGAAACAAATCATTCGTATTATTGAAGGAATCCAGAACAGTGATCGCCAAACCGTCGATCGTGAACTTCTAGTGGCTCACGGGGACACTTCCGGTAGATCGCTTTAACCCTCCAGTTGCCTAACCTTGATCAGGGTTTCAATTTGGGGTAAAAGTCACTAAATCTAGAGGATTCGACTTCCAGAATAGCAATAAAAATAGTATTTGTTATATATTATTATTTTTAATTTCAGTCTCTTTTTGCTATATACAGTTTAATTAAAATTGATTTCACATTTACTAGAAATATAAGTGTATAGGCAATAAACAAATGTAAGATCTTTTTTTTTTTTTTTTAAAAAAAAAAAGTTTGTAGTTCTTTTGGCTGGTAGCTCACAGTAGGATTTAAAAAAAAACTGTACGGTAGCTCAGAAGGATCATAAGTTTGGCGACCACTGATGTATATAGGGTGTTTCAAAACAACACCGACAACATGTAGGAGGTGATTCCTGACACCAAGATAAGACAAAAAGTATAGAGCAACCTGGATGCACAAATGCTTTCTTTCGGAGTTACAGGCTGCCAAAAACATTTTTAAAAAAATGAACTGTAAGAGTCCATAGCTCCATAGCTCCGTAGTCGGGTCAAGATTTCACGAAAAATCCATGTTTCAGGTTCCTGTGGTATTTAAGCAACAATTTTTATAGAAGTAGTTCGTTAGTACTTTAATTTATATGCCCGTAGCCAAACTCCCTGTATAAAAATTGTTTGCGTGAGTACCTTACGATTCTTAAACATATATTTTTGGATAGCGCGCAAATTAATTCTTAAGAGAAGTCCCCGACTACGGTAGATTCCATAGTTTTGGAGCTATGGACCTTTTAAAGTTCATTTTTTCATGTTTTCGGCAGCCTTCGAAAGGAAGCAGTTACGCACTCAGATTGGTCTATACTTTTCGTCTTATCTTGGTGTCAGGAATCATCTCCCGAACGTTGTCGATGTTGTTTTCAAACATCCTATGATACTATTGTCTATATTATAATGTGTATATATAATAATGTTGTCTGATTACTCATGATAGTATACACACATTCCTAACGCTAACACAAACAATAATTGTAGTATTCAGTATATACATTTTTGTTTGTTTTTTCCGACAGGCGGAATCGAATGAGGCGAGGGTAACATCGGCCAACCAGAGAACAAATAAGCTGTTGGGAAATTCCTAAATGAATGAATGAGCGATGGGAGGAGAAGGATTGGAAGTTGTTAATGAATAAAAAGCGAATTAGAGGAGGAGAATAAAGCAACAGTAAATTGTTATTATTTACAGGTGGCTTGTCTTTCAGTACTTAACCTACTAATATTGTTACCGTTATAGTTTCTTATAAGACATGTGCATATACATATAAATATGTTGTATGCTAATTATTATTATTATACATTATAATAGTGTTAAGTCAATATTTTCAGACGGGGCGGTAGGGTTACTGTAAATTTAAATGAGCAATATGAGATAATTCTGACTATTAATTAGAAAACTTAAACAACTACGCCCCAGAATTATATCCAGATATCCGTACCATGTGATAATAGTGTACTTAATCTTCTAGTATTGTATTTTAATGTTGATGAGTGTTCAATGTCTTTCATTTCCATCTTTCTGGAAAAATATATCTATACTAGGGATGGGAGATAAAAACTTATTCGTTGGAACATCGCTCACTTTAGGAAAAGCTGTTTTGGGCCCAAAGGTGCTATGAAGTATAGCTTAGTGTGTGTGTGTGTATTACGAATTAAAAAAAAAATTGCAAAGTAATATACTTGGAAATTTGGAAAAGAGAAATCTTCAAATACGTTGATATTACGTCACTTCTTTTTTAAAAAAGAATTTTGTATATTTTCAACTATAAAGAAAAACTTGCTGGAATTCCACTAGATGGCTGAAAAATAGAGTACAACGAAGCAAGATCGTATTGGGAACGTATGCAAGAAAGGTGCCAAGAATAAAAGTAGAAATAAAAATACAGCAGAGTCCCGAAAACTCGGTCTAATGTGAACCGAAGGGTGGTCGTGTTTGTGAAAATGCCGGATTATCAAGAATGGGGTTATAAAAAGAAGTAGTACGAGTGTTTCCTCAGAAAATACACTATTGTACTTGTGCGTATCGGTTGCTTTAGAAGACAGCAGAGAATAAACTGCCCAAATGTCCTTAAACAAAGGAAAAGTACATACTTTGCGGGTTTGATCTTGAACGAGTCTGTGGGCTTTTTTTTTTTTTTTTTTTTTTCGCCCTGCCAGGGTGCGGCCGACTTATCTGGACTGTCGGGTTATCGAATGACGAGTTTTAGGGACTGTACTGTATGTAAATGACTCAGAAGTTCGTGGCTTCCTCACCCCCCCCCCCCCTTCCTCCTAAGTTTTGACAATACGCAGGACATATGACAGTACCGGTGTATATCACAGTCTGTTCCGCATGTGTTAGTTCAGTTGGTTTTACAGAAGATATTTATAGCGTTGATCGATCCAATATTGTCAGTATTATTAGCATCCATTTTTAAATGTTATATGACACATCAGTCATAAAGGTATTGGATTGAATCACTTTTTGTTTTCCTTCTTTGACAATAAATTTTGTAAAAGTTGGCAGATGTGCAATCTTGGGGTTGTATAACTGAGTGGGTACCTTTCTTCCAAAGTTGCAAAGAAGATACTGATAATATATAAACGATTGAAATATCACTTACCATAACATTATTTTCCAATAAGAAGGCATAACATTGGTTTAACAAGACGATACATGCGCAAAATATTCATAAAATCGACTGTTTGATGTATCAGTTAGTGGTGGTGATTGGTGAATTGAATTTCTTTTTGCTATATATTTATTTATATATGTATATATTGTATGAATAATAAAACCAACCCTTTGACTGTTGAATATTTCGGCAGTAAGTAAAATTGAACCAGTAAGTATTGACAAAGCATGTAGGGGCCGTAAACGTTAGATCCCTCTACTTAATATGTACAGCTTCCTTGTATTATCTTGTACAAAACTAATGTGAAAGTCAAATCTTCAAAGGAAACAAAGAAGATTGTTTGGAAGTGATTTACCGTCCTTAACAAGGGAAAGAATCTGTTTTGTATATCTGTGGTCCCTACAGGAGCGTAATATTTAATTTTTGAGAAGTTTGTCTATGTAAGGTAATGCTTTAAGGAAGGAAAATGAAAAACAGAAGATATTTGAGAATAAGGTTATTAATTAGCAAAGGGAACCAAGTGTACGTCGTAAGGAACTGAGACACAAAAGGAAATACTTGCCAATCTGTGACATCTCAGTGTTCGAGTAGAACGAGCAGAATATCGTCACTAACTTGTTTGTAGGTTAAGCTCTCTTTTTTTTTTGTAATTTTAATCAACTGTTAAATCTTACTTTTTTCTTTTTTCTGTAAAACCTGTATATTTCTTCTGCTTTATGCTGTTTAGCAGTATTGATAGGTTTTACAAAAATAACGGATGTATATTCTTTAGAAAATCTGTTACTGAATCCGAGTATATGAATACATCTGCTACTGGTAGATAATATAAACTGTAAATAAATTTTCCTCCACTCCGTTCATTGTTGTGAGAATTTATGAAGAAAGAAAAAAAAAGAATAAAATTTCTCCCTTGAGAGCATTTTTATATTGATAATCAGCTTTCTGAAACTATTTAAAATCAGATCAGCGGACTGGACGAAGGTGTAAACAAAGAGATAATAGGAGACTAATATAAAGTCGAATTTGGAGTTCTGTCAACTTTGAAATTAGATTGGCTTTCCGAAGGTAGAATTCATTGGTGAGCTTCTCTCCAGTGTATCTCCCCTTGGAATTTCTTCATTGTCCCTAACTCATTTAGTACTTTTGAAGTAAATTTTTCTTCACGGATGTGAATTATTTATAATACTCGTAAGCTCCCTGTTAACCTAAGTCACAGAAGCTTTTCACTCAAGCATAGAATAAATTATGTTTGAATAAATTGTTGCCGATTATATTTTCCGTTGAATTCTTTGGAAATTGGTACAATTTAGTGATATTGGTACATTCCAATTACATATATGTTCGTAATTCAGGTTTTGAATTTTGTATTAGAGTAACTGAGTCAAACCATTCCCAGTGTAGCAGTTGAATGCCAATCTTTTTATTATAAGATTAGGTAGTAGAGTCATATAACATTGGTTATTAAATCTATTAGTCAAACATATGACCTCTTCGATTTTAAACGTTGCCAAACCTAATAAAACTACATGTGGAGCTCTTTTTTTTGGTTTGTTTGTTTGTTCTACTCGCATGTGGCTAATTTTGAAAAGAACTAATGTCATATTCAATTAATATGGAGGCATGTTCAGAAATCACATTACTTTTTATATTAATTCATACATTTTGTGTATTACGTTACTTTTCGGCCATTCTGTGGAAGTGGGTGACAATGAAAAATGGACTAAAATGAAACTTTCACGTTCAAGGGATAAAAAGAAACACACTCCGGACAGAACAGTCCGAAAACACCTTCGACACTTCCGTTAGACAATGTGTTTTAGTGCTACTGTGTCCTACTTAGTTTGTTTCTGTACATTTCATGATTTTTGTTACTGTTTCTCATAATTTCAATTAGCGTGGCCAAAATTGCAAATGAGGGCAAGAAATTTATAAAAATTAAAATCAAGAGTTTCACGATTTCTCATTAGCAGTTAAAAAAAAAAAAACTTTTTATGTAGAGTAAACGTAAGTCTGGCTGCTGTATTGTCATTTTTTTTTAAAAAAAAAAAATAAGTACTTGATAAAAGATTTCAGAGACGGTATGTGTTTGCAAGACAAAAATTGTGAAATACTTGTTGTTACACAGTTGTCATTAATTATGTTACTCTAGTTTCATTTTTTGATGTAGTGACTAATTATTGGTTATTATCTACGTAGTGAAAAATTTCTCAGAAGAATATGACTGAGAGAAACTTGCTGACTTTGAAATGATTAATAAATTGAAGTAATAAATGCATTATTAACATATTTTCGTGTACCTGTAAATTGTCAAAGAAATATAGATAAGAAATACTTGTGGTGTGAGGCATGGTTTGACTAATGATACATTTATTGTGCTCTGTGAGGGTATATTACTATATCTGAGTTTTTCGAGTCCTAATGCACCCCATTCTCAGGGGTAAGATGAGCCCGATATAGAATCACCGAGGTCCAAACAATAATGACCGAGATGAAAACTGTTCCAGTAAGTGCAATACCGTTCACGCATTTAGGTGCAAACAAATGTGAATCTCAAAACTGGGGTAAATTTTCGTGTTTGGGTAATGAATTGCTTAGTATTTCAAATTCCTCCGTTTTCTTACTTTATAAATGCTTTTGAGGATGGGGTGCTTTACTGCCCGAAAATCTTAGATACTGGTATAACAATGTACCTTTCTGGAGCAGAAAAGTTATTATGCGTAACAGCTTTGCGCGCTCCAGAACACTCTTTGATGATTTGACTAGTTACTAATTTCAGAATTACCTATCTCTATCCTGTGTTAGAGTTTGATAGCATTAATAATCGCACATCCCTGTCGTCTAATCTTGTTAAACAAAATAGCCTAGTAATGTTGACATTCAAAATGCAATGAAATCTCTGAATAACGGACTCCGATGGGACATGATTATTTGTATTTGAATGAGACTGAATCTTCTACAAAGAGGTTATACAAATGTAGATTATTAATTTATATGCAATGTACAGTTAAGTACATTAGTTGTGAACATAAATATAAGGCTGGTATCGAAATATTGTACTAAGTATCTAAATTACTAAGAGGAGCAGGGGGAAATTCTGTCAGTAAAAAAACAAAAGTATCGCTGAGAAATGTATTTATATAAGCGTATACTGCAAAATATACTTCATATCTGGTAATTTTGTTCTATAGTGCATGCCAGTCCCCTGTTAAAAAGAAAAAAACACCCTTAATTCGTATACTGACTATAGAAAAGTAAAAATACTGCAATAAAAACACGCAACGTTATTATTAAATATTGAAAATGTTTATAGAACTCATCAGTCATAATAATAGTTTTTGAATTTCTTGGTTAAAGTCTGCATTGTACATCGTACTGATACTAGTTTCTGTTCGAAATTTTCTGTACTGTAAGGTGGCCAGATTTGGAAATTAAAGAAACCGTAACACTCGGCAAACTGACATAATTTGACATTTCATGTAGGTATAGTTATTGTTTCGTCGTTACTTATGCCAGGGAGGAAAAAGACTATCTTTTTAAAATAACCACGGTTTTATTCATTTAACCTTCTACCAAGTTTTATATTACTTTTTAACAGGAACCAGGATTATGGGCGTCGATTCTCTCTCTCTCTCTCTCTTTTTTTTTTTTTTTTTTTTTTTTTTTTTTTTTTTTTTTTTTTTTAAATCATCATTGAATTTCTTGTAGAAGAGTTGATCTTCCCTTCAAGAAACTAGAAAACTACATGAAATTATTAATGTGTTAGATAAGTTTGAAGTAAAAACGGAATATTGTGCGTCCTGTTTACAATTTTCTCGGGACGTCTGGATAACTTTCTGAAAAAAAGAAACTGTTCCGTTTAAAAGAGACATCTGGTCACCTTACTGTACTGTATACTGTACAATATCGTAGATTTATTTTCTCATTACAGGAAATATCTTGTATGTTAAATGTTTATATGAGCTGAGAATAATATATGTCCGTTATGAAGAGGTTACGAAAAATGTTGAAGGGAAAAGGAGTGTGTCCCTATCTGTAAAAAGGACAGTTCTGTCCCGTAATAATACATATATTTTGTCAGGACAAAAAAAATCTGTCTATTATGGAGGTGTCTGTTAACCTTTTGGTGATGCAAAAATTTACTCTGTAAAACCCATCTAAGCTTATGATTGGGCACTAAGTGATTTATTTGACAAACGCAACTGAGGCTTACAAACCTCAACTATCCTCTCTGCCCGATGTGTTTATATACCACACCCGCCATCAACGGAACGATTGGTTGTGTCTATATACCACGCCCGTCTGAAGGGTTAAGGAAGGTTTCATTGTAGTGAAATAATATTAGGAGAGCGAAATTGATAGGAAAATGATGTGGAAATGATAACATAAGAAATAATGCAAATGCATATTAAAAAGAGCAGAATGAATTCATGACTTGTCAAATACGAGAGAGGTGTCAAAATTTACCACTCGTATTTTGTGCTATCAAAGATATTGATAAGATTCCTATCGTACTTGATGACATATGTACTTTTTTTTCTCTTTTTGCTTTTATATATATAGATATAAACCAAAGGAAAAAATGTTCTTGATCAAACGTCAATTTTTCACGTCTATTAATGGTATAAGCGTCAGCAGAATGACCATAAGCACCATACATATCTTTTGTATAAAGAGGACAATGTCAATTACATAACAGACTGTCAATTATATTTTAACAGTTCGTGCTGACACAGCAAAAATGTACTCTATATTATAACTTTGTTCAGCGTTTAACAGTCAATATAAGAATTGCAGTAATTTGAGTGTATGTATGTATCAGTTGGGTACTGAAGCATTAAGAAAGTAATTAGTCAATATATGGTATAACGATTCAACTCATTGCACAAAAGCCTGTAGTTGTAGTACGACGTGATAAGTGTGTCAGATGCATTTCTTTATTCTTTGAGTTGGTTTTCTCTTTGTGCTAGTTCAATATGTATTAAAAACTGCGTTTACGGGGAACATATTTTAAAAAGAACACAATGTCAATTATAATGAAGTAGTTTTAAGTTTATCGATTATGCATATTTTTTTTTTACGAATTGCCCTATTCGTTACACAGTCTAGAGAATGTAGGATTGCAAACATTCTCTATATTGGCCTAAAATACAGAGACTAGTCTTTGGTGTCAAATGTTATCAATCTAAAATTTTTCATTTTGTTTAAACAGTAATATAATGTTAAAAATAAATAACTGCTTCGCAATACCACTTAGAAATAAATAAATAAAATAATAATTGATCGACATTTGTCGGAAATTTACGAAGTATGCATTACCGCGTTGTTTATGTTTAATATGATTGATGAAGTAAATTTGGTTACTTATGATGCGTTACGCAGAGAATCAATATAAATTACCAACAGTATATATACACGGTATTTTAAAACAACACGGACAACGTTTGGGAAGTGATTTCCTGACGCCAAGATAAGACGAAAAGTACGACCTGGGTGTACAAATGCTTCCTTGCGGAGTTATAGGCTGTCGAAAACATGAAAGAATGAACTAAAAGTACATAGCTCCAATACTATGGGACCTACCGTAGTCGGGTCAAGACTTCACTTAAAAACTAATATGTGCGCTATCCAAAAAATCTCAAGGTGCTCAAGCAACAATCTTTATAAAGGGAGTTTGGCTACGGGCATATAATTTGAAGTGCTCACCAACTGCCTTTATAAAAATTGTTGCGGAAGTGCCGCAGGATTCTGAAACAAGTATTTTTGGATAGGGCACATACTAGTTCCTAAATGAAGTCTTGACCCGATTACGGTAGGTCCCATGGTTTTGAAGGCATGAACCTCTAAAATTATTTTTTTCATGTTTTCGGCAGCCTATAACTCCGAAAGGAAGCATTGTGCACCCAGGTTGCTCCGTACCTTTTGTCTTATCTTGGTGTCAGAAATCACCTCCCAAATGTTGTCGGTGTTGTTTTAAAACACCTTGTATATCGTTCCGAATATGAAGAGCATTTCTGTATTGTTCATGAATTTTATGTTTAAAAGAAAATAAATAAATAAAATGTACTAGTTTTATGTTCCCGTGTTCAATCTAAAAGAAAATCAGAATTTTAGAAATTTCCAGAGTAAATAGAGGCTACAGAAACGTATCTCTGAATTTATCTATATTCTTATACTTAATTGTTTAAATGAAAATCTTCAGAATTCTTGACAGCAAGTGCAGTTATTTACTTAACATGAACAGAAAGCTTAATAGATTGAATGCATTCGTAATGTATGTTTAATTAGATTGAAGAATTTTATTGTTTTGTGATGAACTTTGCATGTGTTACGTGTCTTTACGGTACTTTATTAAGCTTGTAAAAAAATTAAATATAACAGTATTTCATCTCTTAGTATTATTTCCTTTGATTTTTAGAAAATAAAAAAAAAAAAACGTAAGAAAAAAGAACCTGAAGTAAGTGCTCAAATAAGAAAGATTTTTCGATGTCAATATTGTTAAGCAAGGACCAAAAGTAGAATTGAATGTGTATTGTATAATAACATTCAAGTATTTTCGAGTTCAGTCTCTGTAATTCCGTATGCTGAAATTGTTTTGCCATTTCTTTCGTAATAAGAAACCAAATTTTGTTGTATTTATTTTTAACGAACTTCGTCACGAAATATCCTTGTAAGGTTTAGAAAATTCTCTGGTAAGGCAGAATAGAGTGTTTTGTGTCACTTGCTGGTAATAGTAAGGAATGCAATATGGCTACGAAGTTTTCTAAAGGTAAAGAGCTTCTTGTCAATTTCTATCAAGGAAAAACCTATTTTTTATTCACTATAGCTGAGTCAATTCTTCAGTGCTCTTACCTAACTCATAGGCTGCGTGCCACCGGCCATTTTAGGTAAAGATATTCATTCAGTCAAGTGTGTCAGTGTGCCTTATATAAATATGCGGGTAGAAGGAGTGCTTGTAACAGTCAATTCTTTCACTGTCAATTCTGTGTATGCATTTCGTGTGCATTGCTATATATTAGGGAATTAATACTACAGATTTCTCGACTATTCTTATTCTTAATAAATTAAATATATCTTTTTCCTCTTTCTCTCTCCAAGATTGAAATCTTATGGTCACATTTTTATCTGTATCATATAATAATTGAATGCAACTGCATATATGCTAGCATCGATTAAAATATACGGTAAAGCAGAGTGTTTTACTATTTTTTGGACTCCGCCTAATATTTTCATAGTCTAGACGTAGAAGTAGTAACAATAACCATTTCTATTAATAGATACAGAAAGTAAATAGAAAAATTACATCCTAAAACTATTATGTAATCTTATAACTATGTATTGTATACGACGTAACATAATTAACGTTATGTCAAAAGTCTGCGTGGATATTGTGTGTCTTTGCGACCAAGATTAACACTCTATTCTGCCTTTAATTTTATCAGGCAACTGGGAAAAGGCCACTAACATTTTTAAAGTTTTTAATAGAACCTTTCTCTCTCTGCATTACATTCGAAGATCTTTGCTTAAAATGTCGCTAGAATACTGTTATAACTATTGTAGAATTTCAGTAATAACACCCCAGTGTTTCTTTTTTTAAGTCATTTGGGATGGTTGTTGTAGATCTAATAAATGCGTAGATTAGAGACGGTAAAGGTTACATACAAGGAACGTGTGTTACCGATTCCAGGTAGGTATTATAGATCGTGTACCAAAAAAAAAAAGGTTATTTTTACACACTATTCTTCCTCTTTGTAAGGAAGTAACATTTTATAATTTTTAGGTCTAATCTTTCATGTGACAAATATTTTAGTAGATACCGTTATTTATTATAAATTTAGTTTACAAATACTTCGTGTAAGAAAAAATTAAAATGATAAATAAATATATTAAAACTATACACTTGTAACTATGAAGGATAAAAATTCAATACAAGACTATATACATGAGAACTAACACAGTTGCTTTAAATATTGAATTCTGTATTACGCCCGCCGCCTTCGCTCTTATTTCCAATACACGTTAAACAGTTAACACTTACCAATATCACAGATTACTTGGGATGTTTTATGGCCAATTAACTACAAACTAAACTTCGTGACTTCGGTCAGTTTCAACATAGTTGGAAATTTTTACTGACGTAAGTGATGCCCAGAATGTTTAAATGTATGAATGTTTTTGAAATGCAGTCATTGTATCAGATATCTTGTTAATTTGATTTCTTCTGAAAAAAAAAAAAAAAAAATCTTTAGGAGGACACCGTAGTTCTAATGGTTACAGCGTTCGACTCACGTCCACATGGTCCCGGGTTGGATTTCCGGCTGGTGCTTTCCAATTTTCGGCGTTCGATTCCCTCCATCCAGTGTTGTGAGGCAAACTGCGGGGTCACATGAATGAAAGACGTGACGGTCACTAGGTCTAGAAAGCTTCTGATATCCCGGTTAGTGACAGAGCGACGCAGCGCACTGATCACGTGTTCGTCGCCAGACTAGACATAGTTAAGCCAGTCGCTGGTAGATGGGGTTGGAGCAGCTCAGACGGGCTGTTACGGCAAGTGGTTTGGCTTTTTGAAAGAATGCAGGGTGTCTATCGGTCACGAAATCAGAAAACGGTCATGAAAGTCACGAAAAAGTCACGAAATTTAGCTTTTGGGTCACGATTTTTTTAAACTGTACAAATGTAAGTACATATTGGAAAATTTCGTTCTATAAAACGTTAAATTTCACCATCAAAAATGTCTATGGCCGGCTTTAGACGCTACCAAATCGCAAGCAAAGTACGTTTCTATCGCATGGATGAAAATTCGGCCTAATTCGCACCCAAATTTGCTCTTGAAAATGTTAGGAAATTTTATGATTTAGTGAAGAAAAGGTCACGAAAAAGTCACGAAATTTCATCTTGGAATTTTAGTAGACACCCTGGAATGTTTCATGTAGCGCCTTGATCAAGTTCTGTAAGATATCGCTTCCATTAGTATATCCTCATCCTTCAAGTATAATTTATTTTAACAAAATTTTCCAAAGATGTTTTAAGTGATGTGTTATGTGTTATCTGCTCTAATAATAATAATAATAATAATAATAATAATAATAATAATAATAATAATAATAATAATAATAATAATAATAATAAATTAAAAGTAAATTGTTGAAATTGGTCCATCCGATCCGACGTTACTCGTATAAATACAGTAAATTATATAGAGGAAAGGACTGTAAAATCATACTGTTGGAAACTTCCTTTTAACGACTATTAAATAAATATAGGAAATATCTTTCTATAGTAGCATTAAAATTGTCCTTAATTTCTCAAAATGTACTATTTTTCGTCTTAGTTATGAATATTGTTCATTTATATATTATAGTTGTACTCAAATCTAGGTCTAGAAAGGGCGTGAGAGACCCGGGTTCGATTCCCGGCGGAAGCTCATGTGGTTCGGATTCCACGTTAATCAGTAGGTCCACGTCTCATATAGCTTCGCTGCTGAAAGGGACGCTAAAATCAATCAATCAATCAATCAATAGGTCTAGAAAGCTCCTGTTGCAACTGTTAGGAACAGGACGTTGCCGCTAGCCTGGACATAGTTCAGCTGGTCGCTAGCAGATGGCGCTGGAGCAGGTTTAGACCTACAAAATGGGCTGATACGCCAAGCGTTTTTGTTGTTGTACTCGATTCGTGTAAGGCTGTTCGGAGGAACTGTAGAAATTAGCAAGTTGTTGAGAGGTTACTCAACAAGTATAATAACATTTTTTTCTCCTAGTTGTGTGCGTATGGGACAAGAGCAGATAACTTATACATAATCTAAAGTAACGCAGAAATAGCAGTGTTAAAAATCATATGCGGTGTTTATAGGTTTTAGAACTTTGCTTTTCGAGCACTTCTTATACGGAATCTTCAATATATCAAAGAAATATAAAGAATAATTGCAGAACAGTAGCATGTATTTGTGTATCTGTGTATGTGTTTGTGTGTAATGAATGTAACGGACACCTTTACGTTCTGAAAGTGCTCCCGTGTCAATTTACGATTCAATCCAAACTTTTTAATGTAGGCTTTCTTTCACCCTCGCCGAAGTTGACATTTTGATTTTGTCATTTAAAAGATACAGGAATTATTCTAGTTTATTTTCTATGTGTAAGTAACGTTTCGTTTTCTAGTATAGTTCTCGCAACAAGATACCTCTCAGTGGGTGGTATTCGGAACTGTCCGAACAGTTGTATCGTCTTATTAGTGACATTGTAACTTAACACGTGTCCAGAGACGTTGCCATAGTTTTGGTCCCCTTTTAACTGTGATTAATGACTTACAGATGTGGGTTTGGGAGGCCACTTTGCTTTTTCCTTTCTTTTCCCCCTCGCCAATGAAAGGTAGATGCTCCGAAAATGAACAAACTAACTAACTGCCTGCTATAGTTCATTTCTTCTCAATGGAAGAAGAAAGATTTTCTGCTGAAAGTGTCAAATAACGAAACAATACAAAGTACTCGACTTTTTAGGATACTTTTTTCTTCGCCAAAACATTTAAGAGATTGCGTTCCTTTCTCAAATGACAGAGAAGATCAGCTTTTACTCACCCCCTGTTCTGGCCGAGAACTATCAAACAGTTGCGAATTTCTGGGCAACACCGGATTTCAGAGAAAATATCTGTTTCACTACCATGTAGTGGGAGGAGAAGGCTAATAGGTCAATTTTCTATACCACCCACTAAGACTTTCAAGCTTTTGTGAAAAGATTAATAGTAAATGTGATACACGATAGCATAGGAAAATGCGATGTCCATCATTGTAATTCGTAGCGGGGATAAATGATAATCCAGGCTTTTGATAGGTTTATTTCAAAAATATATGGCAGCAAAACGTAGCATAATTGTTAATGTGCGACCAGTTATTCACGTAATCACAACATAAATGAAACTTTTTCAGTTTTATTCTGTTGCGCTTGTCCGTGAAGCATCTAATGTGTACGCCCCCTTTCACCTATTTGGTGAATCTTATTCGGAACGCATTCTTCTGCCTACTTAGTCTGCGCATACAATTTTGAATTTTCCTCTGATGTTTCTCGTTTTCTTCGAATATCTTTCTTCTTTTTCTTTCGCATCTGATTATTCTTTTTTTCAGTAATAATTTTTTTCTCCTTTCCCTTCTGGATATGCACATTTCTTAACATTTTTGTTACTGCGAGGGGGGAGTCCGAAAATAATTCACACGAGACTTCGGACAAAGATATTTGTCATACCGGTCTATATAGGTATGAGCTTTAAAAACCCTTCGGGAGAAAATTTACGGAAGAAGCGTCGAATAGCGTGTATGACTTCATCGGTGGTGATACGACGGTTCGATTTAATCATGTCATTCACCATTCTGACATTTCGTCTGTAGTGGCCATGTACTTCATTCCAGGTCTCGGTGTGTCCAGCACTTGCTGCCGCTCCTCAGTGAATTGGCGACACCATCTCCGCACTATTTGTTTCTACATCACATCAGGCCCATAGACTTTCATGAGGCGGTTACATATTTCTGTTCCCGATAGGCCATCTGCCCATTCATAGCGGACAATCGCTCGCACTTTCTCTTTTGATCACGAAATGCGCCTTCTCTTCATAGCTTCCAGTCTCTCAGGCTGAGAGCTTCTATAGCGCCATCTGCAGGATCGCGGGCGAACGACATCCACTTGTGTCTGGGTGTATTGTGCGTGCAAGTGCTGTCTTGTTCCCTCCATTGCTGTTCCCTTTCCTGGGGAAAACGAGAAGGGAAACTTATTTTCCGACTCCCCCTCGTATTTTCATGATCAGCGCAGAATCAGTATTGTTGTCTGAGTTATGATAACTCAAAATTATTTTTAAAATATCAGTAGTTTTAAATTCTAAATCCTTATATTATGTACAGGTCTTTCAAATATTCTAACGATCTAGAATTAATTAGTGTAAGTGGTTACGTTTCTTTAAATAATTTAAATTACTGAGAAACGTTGCTCGGGTAAAGTAGTCCGCTATTTCCCAGTTGTTTCTGATAATAGTGTTGAAAATACCAGAGTGTAACTAGAAGGTGTATTTTTTTTAATGCAAGAAGTACTTAAATAACTTGTGACATGGTGTAAACACACAAACTGGTTTTGGTTCAAATAATTTTAATACATATATCAATTTTTAATAGAAGAAGTACCAGAAGTGGATCTGATATAAAGTGCTGACATTGGGTTAGTCGTCTAAATATATTATAATTGTAAAGAGAGTGCAAATTTTCAGCATATCATTGATTTTTTAGTATGTACTTGATAAAAATTGATAAAAAATATACTTTTTATCAGAAATTAATCTTCTATATTTTCGACCATATCTCTCTCTCTCGAACAGTGTATAAAATTTGTATGTTAAATGTGTATCTATAAGCTCAATGTATAATATTAAGTGAAAGCATGACATTTAGGGAACAACCTAATGAATAAGGATTCTTGATTTTTCTGTATTTGCCAGTCGGGACGAAACACGGAGTAAAAATTAGTACTATTAGCAACGAAAGGATATTTCTCTAGAAATTATACTTAAAAGGTCTAATCACGGCGAAATTAAAATACCACTAATTTTACAGTAATTATGTGATATTTTCAAATAGATAAAAGATAATCGAAATGTGGAACAAGAGTGCCCTAGACAATATTATTTTGCGTGAGGTAACGTTATCACGAGTCACCTAGTGGCTTTCCGTTTGCAGCCATTTATAAAGGCGAAAATAAATGTCGATTTTCTGAATGGCTAGAAATCGAAAGCAGATAAGTGAGTCGTGATAACGGTATCTTATGTAAAATATTATTGCCTAGGGAGGTCTTGCTCCACTTTTCGATTATCTTTTTATCTATTTGAAGATATCACGTAATTACTGTAAAATTATCTGTATTTTTAATTTCGCAGTAATTAGGCCTTTTAACTAAACTATGCTGGAGAAATTTTCCAGTTCTGTTAAATATTTCCTATAATATACTGCAATTTTAGGAGGATATGTAAAAATTTAGCAACATGAACGAATATAAATGACCAAAAAATGTCCCATCCCTATTATATATAAACATTCTTGTATACATAACATAAATATATCTATATATACTCATCCTGTATTTTCTTAACATATCTATGTGGAACGTAATTCTTCTTTCCTCATCGTATGCTTATTGACATCAACAAGATAAGTAAAGTAAATGCTACATTTATTTGTGTATAAGATATTCATGTATATAAATATATGAAAAAGTAAAACTCATTAGGGAAGATTTGCAATAAATTTGGATAGTGTATATGTATTTACATCTAATGACAAGTGATTTTGTAATTGGGGGTTGGGAGATGCTGTTTCTTAGGTCTTTTTCGAGTAGAGAAAAAAAAAAAAGTAAATAAATATATTTAAAGCTAATCTTCTTTTCGTAATAATAAAATCTTTTCTTAATAAGATAACAGTGCAATTGTATATAATTTGTATATATATCAGACAAATGTCAATGATCTAATAATAATTTGTTACAATTTATTGCTTCAACGAGATATATTTTTACTAGAGTTTATATTGTTTCTATAAATTTATTGGGACCCCTTTTATCGTATATTCTGAAGTAATATAGTGTTTGCTTTTTGCTGCGTAGTTATAGAGCATTTTGTGATATTTCCTTGTTATTTATATCAGTGACTCATATTTAAATGTCACAGATGCTGTGTAAAAGTTCATGTTTGACATTACACTCTTGTTCTCAAAACAGTAGTCAATTAATGTACTTAAAAACTTGAAATAAGAATGTCGAATAAGATTTTTATTTCTCTTAAAATGAAACCTGTGTGTACTTATTTTACTTTGAATAAATAATGTGTAAAATGCCATAATTCTTGTTCTAGTATAACTCGAGAATATCAGTGTTGTTCGATTTTACTGCAGTTACATGAGTAAATGAAAAATATTGCTTCCTTGCTAGTGCCTAATGTGTAGGGAATAAAGATTTAATAAGGGATTAGTGATTGTCTTCCTGGCCTCAAAATAGAGACCATATAAAGGTGTGTAGTAAAGCCATAAGCGTTATAATTACTAGTAATACCGTATTATAACCATATAGGAGAAAAAAAATACTAAGTTACAACAATATAATTCCGATTCCTATTACCAGGTCTCTATACTTAAAAGGAAACTTGTTTTCATTCTGAAGTACAAAGGAGAAAAATTCTGAAGCATTCGTATAAATACTTTTTTCTCTTTCGTTGGCAAAATAGTGCTTTACCTGTTATTCGTTTTGTTTTTGTTTTGTCTTCAGGATTGTGCTCTGTATGTTAAATATTTCTTGTAGATAGTGTACAAATAAAAAGTATTTCATGACTATGCCCGTATGTTCTTTCAGTGGTTTTCGGGGAAATTACATGAATAACCTTTGCCTTGACAGAACTAGAGCCTAAAATTTGATAAAAAAAACGAGATGCAGGTCCGCTTCCAACTAAGGAGAAAGTTCGTGGGTTCTTGATTCGATTCGAGACATGTAGATTTGTAGTGGTTATCAGAGAGTTTTATCAGGATTTTTCGTGTTTCATTCCTCTCCTTTATCTTACAAAGTTTAATAGAGCTGTGTTTAAACTAAAACTGTAGTGTGCTTATGGTAGAGCGTAAATTTGGTCTCGGAGTGTAATTATATTTTCTGCTGTCCTGTTCGTTGGATGTATGTTTTAGATCGTTTTTCCAAGACCAGAAATCATTCATTTATATACGAGGGTTGATAAGAAAGTAAAGTTACAAAGCCTGGAGTGAAACATATATATATCATAGAACCAACCGTGTGCGTAATTTTCTCGGGGTTCTCCCGTTTCATACCAGTTTCTTCATTCCACCATCTCATTCATTTCCCATCATCACAGTCACATTTAGCCTAACCGGCATAACCGTAGGACGTAAAACTTAGATTTATTTTCATATAACCAATACAGCCAACAGATACTACATTAGGTTATTTTTCAGCATAGTCTCCATTTCGGTTGATGCACTTGTTACATCGTGGAGTGAATTTGAAGATTCCCTCCTGATAAAAATCCTGCCCTTGCGTGTGCAGCTACGTTGTCAGGAAGTGTTTCACCTCCTTGTCTTCCAATACTGCAGAATATCGTGCAGAATGTGACGAACGCTTCCGAACGATGTTTCCAATTCTGCCATCAGATGCCGTAACGTGACCTTCGTGTTGTTCTGAATCAGCACCTCCACGCGAGCCGGGTTCAAATCTGTTAATGCCATGCTGGGTCGGCCACTACGCTCCTCGTCGGTAACGTTTTCTCTACCAGTGGCAAACTTTTGACACCATTCTGCGACATAGTGACAAGACATTACAATCTCTCCGTAAATCTTTATCAGCTGCCGGTGAATTTCAGCCGCGGTTGCATATTTCGCCCACAGAAATTGAATAACTGAGCTAACTTCTTCGCGAGAACAGTTTTCCGAACGAGTCACGATTCGTGTTCACCTACAACTATCGCCATAGATGGTGAGTGGCTGAAAGTCTGCACAGTTACCAACTTCGTGTATTACACTCATTCCTCTATAACAGACGAAACTCCAGAAATATCGACCTTGTAACCTTACTTACTGATCGTCCCTCGTAATTATTAACTTAAACTCTTGAATGAGTATGGATATTTAATAATGCTGAAATGTTAAGGTGGATCACCACCCAGAAGTCAGTACATATTTTAGCTCATTCCCTTAACTACTGCGTAATGAAACGTTACATATTATAAATATTGTTCTATAAGATAAATTTATGTTTCAGCTACAACACAAGACACTGATTCATTTGGTTGTGTCTTCTGATATTTAAAAAGGTAACAAATAGAAGAAAATATTTGATTCGTTTTAAAATGAGCACACAAGATGGCACTTACTGTTAGATCTTACTAGAAGTGCTCAATTTTATGAAGTATTTTAAAGTAACGAACTTATTACGAAATAGATATATTGTTTGACCGTTTCTCGTGTTATGTTTCACATTTTATTTAAATATTAATTTACATTTAAGGAAATAGATTTTGAGAAGAAACTTGCGCCGAACGCCATAATGCGTTGTTGCCAAATTTGTACGTTTAATTCCTGGATTCTAGCGTTGGAGTTCAAGAAGCGGAACTTAGCTGTGAATTGTGGAAAGGGTCGAAAACTAATTTCTCCAGTAACTATCCAAACAGAATTCCATGATTAGAATGAATATAGTTTTCGTCTGTTAATATTGAACCTTGATATTTGAAAGTATCCACTTTATCAAAAGTATTATTTCATATTTTAACGCATCCATAATTTACAGTGTTACGATTCCGACGCACTTCCATGTATTTAGTTTTCTCTGCATTTACTTCTAAACCCATGTCCCTGCAAGCGTTTAATAAGACTTCTACATTTCTATTGTTCTCCTATCATCCCCTATTATATTTACCTCATCAGCATACGCCATAACCGGGTGAATACCATTGAACTCTAGGCCCTGGTTACTATCTTTGATTTTCCGTATAGTGTACTCCAGGACATAGTTAAATAATAATGGCGACAACGCATCTCCTTGTTTCAGACCATTCTCGACGTGAAAACTCGTGAACAAGGATTTTCCTACCTGGACTTTACTTTGGGATTCATTTAAGCATATCTTAATCTAATTAGCTTTTTCTGTATTCCAAATTTTGTAGGAATGTTGTACACTTCACAGTGGTAATTAAATAGTATTAGTAAATTATAGTGATAGCGACCATAATTTACGATTCAAGATGATAATGTAAGATTGTGTCATGGAAAAGGACTTAAGTCGTTGTGTGTACTCCTGAGAAGGAATGGCAGTATGTGCTAGTCAAAATATTGGAGGAAAACAAGGAAGGAATATTACTGGATGATTAACTTAATGATAATGCGTCTGGTAGGTAAGGAATGCATAGGCCAGTATGTATTTCACTTTATGTTAATGTGAAATACCGTATTTCCTTGTCTGTCTTCTTTCGGGAAGGACCCCACACTTTCTTGTGGAAAAGTGGCTTTCATTAAATTGCTTAAATGTGCAATATTTCGATCATTATTCACATCTTTTTGACTACAAGTCATAATTGACACAACCTCCAGAAACTCCTTACTAAAGCCCTAAATAGGGTTTTCTACCAACCAATAAAACCACTTTCATTTGACAAATAACCAAAAATTGGAAGTTGTCTAAGATTCTTATAATTAATCAAATAGTTGTGTAATTAGATTACTAGATGACTGGGTGATCCGAAGATGGATTTTTAAGTGCGCTCGTGTTCATTTCATAAGTTAGAGACGACATAGGAAAGTGACACACAAATGAGGATGGGAGACAGATGCCTATCTGTGAATCGAACGTGAGGGAGAGATACTCAAGGAGCTCACTGAAGGTCATATGGCAAATGGTGCTGTAAGGCACCTATCTTGTGAGAGTTCATCCTTGATTGCACATCGGTTTCGTTTTACATCACCAGAAGCGTTCAGAATTAAGTGTGACCAGACCGAACAACTGTACAGGTTGCACAGTGTTTCCATACGGTGAATGAGACCATCAAGCAGCTCCTATAGTAATGCATCCCATTCTTGTACAAACATTCGTCCGAGGACATCCAGAGTAGCACGTGATGTATTTCAAGTTGCAGTCGGACATCTAAGAACGTCCCAGACATTCAATCAGAATAAGAACCGGGAATGTGGTGAGTACTCCACACGTGTTATATTCTTGTGTTCCAGATAATCCTTCGCCACATGCAAGAATGTACAGGAGTTGTCTGTACCCCTAAGAAGACATCTCGTGTCATAACGATCTCGTTTACAAAATTAGCAGTCATGACGTGTCCCTGGTCCGCGTTAGAGCAAGATATCACGGAGCTCCTCGGTTCTTACTCCGTTTAAACATATTTGGGACGCTCGTGAACGCCCGATTATAACCCAAAATCCACCATCAGGGACTCTGGATGACCTTGGATGGAATATTTTTGAAAGAACGGAATGCATTATCATACAAGCTTCTGGATGATTTCATCTACCGTATGAGAAAACGCTATGCAATCTGTATGGCCGTTCGACATCACTAGAAATTGTTATTAAGCAAAATGTGTTTTAATATATTGAATTGTTTATACAAATTGCAGTTTTACTGCATCACAAAATGGCCCCGCCGAAGCTGCAAGTACCTTTCTATTTCCATCAGTAAATAATTTTTAGAACACTAAAATTCTGGCACTGAATGACATGGAGTAAAAGCACATCTAAAATAAAATCACTTCAAAAATAAATGAATCAAATGTAAAATGTAACAATTCGATGTGTGTTGACGCAGCGCCATGTTTTTTCTCCATGAATATCATCGCCCTGCGAAGATTTTCCGGCAAGAATAATTTTATGTTATGTAAGTTCAATTTAATATCCTTGTACAAGAAAATACCAGTTGTTACGTAACATTTCACAAGTCCCTCGCTTGTTTATGTTAACGGAGCTTCGTTTTCGCCTATAAGGTGTGCATGGGCTGTATGGAATGCAGGTATGAAAATATCTGAAACAAAAGATTGTATTTCCTGTGTTCTGGAGAGGATTAAGCTAATAATTAAGTGATCCCTGAACAACAAATAGAAGAGTTTTAGTTCGCGCGTGCGCAGTTCCAAACAAGGTAAATGCGCCAAGTTCTCGCTCTTTTGTGTGAATGGGGATTCTGGGAACGTGGATCACACCTTTGTCAACAAGTTGCAACGGGCACTTTAAAGTCAATAGGTAAGTTTTTGTTGAAGAATGGCAAGTGGCGGTGGTGTACGATGGCAAAAATGTATGAACAATCCAAACTTCTTTCTGTTATATATATATGGATATTGTACAATAAAAAGTCAGAAGCGACATATTACGCCATTTACAAAAAGCTTGTACTTGGCATATTTTAACATGAAGTTAGGTGATCAGGACAAGGATATTGCACCTCATATTATGTGTGCAGAAAATCTGAAACAATAATACCACGTGTTATTGCCATCAATGCTATTCGGAATTTCAATCGTTTGGAGGGAACAAAGAGTTTGGGAGTATCAGATCTGCCATAAATATTCTACTTGTAGAGTTTTCTTATTTTGACATTAACAGGATTTGTAAGCACTATATTCAGCTCAACTGTGACTTTTGGCACCGTGATTATCTGCTTGGTCACAATCCTACCCAATCTGCGTCTGTCACGCAACACACACTTGTATCCACGCTGATGCGATTTATCCGCAACAGTCGTAAGCAGTGATGATCATTGAGACTGTAGCTCTTGATACACCAACCATTTCTGCTACTATCGTCACGGAAGCTCCCACCATACGCGCACCAACAATTTGCCCTCTTCGAAAATGAGCTCAGACATGATTCACGATAACCTGTACGGACCGGTGATCGCTGAACTGTAACTGGCCTATCCGTTCGATTAGCCAGGTTGTATACCTCCCAGGATGTGCCGGTGACCACAGCGACACCTACCATTCAGACGCAAATCATGTTTAAAATGACTCTCTTTTCTACCACGTTTCCACATTTTTGTCCATCCCTCGTATATATGAAGTTGAACCTCGTAGCAAAAACTAACCACATTCTCCCCGAAGTTTTGCTGGTTTTCTACTTGTAGAGGTTATAGAACTTTTGTTTATAGGTCATATACATGAATGGATAATAATGAACAAATGAAAGGTTTTAACTACGAAGAGACGTGATGATTTGAGAATTCATGAATAGTAACGTAGAAAGTGACAAGATTACTTAAAGAAACTCATGAATGGTAATATTGAAATATACAAAATCACTCAAAAAATAAATAAATAAATAAATAAATAAATAAATAAATCCATTCATGAGTTTTCTTTAAGTCTAACGTTATGGTAAAGGAGACAGATGATTAATGAAAGTAAAAGTGTGTGAAATTAAACTTTAGGAATCGAACGCGGGACCACGTGCATAAGAAGTTATGAATGGGAACGTAGGAAGGCGCAAGATTACTCAAAGAAAACACACGTATACCACGAAGTTCATAAGCTGTAACCAATACGCGAACGTGCACTTGAATGTACGAGGTCTGATTAATAAGTCGACTACCAAAGGTAACAACTGTAAATAAAAAAGAAGCACTTAATTTGAAATATTACTCATATTTATTTCACAAGTCAAAAACTGTACAAATTTCCTATTGATACACATTGTCATTCACGCTTTTTTTCTTTTCTTTTGTGAACGACTGATACATTTACACAAGTACAGTCAGCAGTCTTAATGAACCAATCTACCACACGTTGCACACATGTACCCAAACATTAACACTGGAGACTGTACCAATATGAAGAACTCACATCCTTTTTTTTTTGCATGTAAGTGAACATTTTTGCTTTTAAATGTTCTCCTAGAACCAAATTTTGTACTTCAAAATTTGCTCTTGTACGTTAAGTTACTGGCGAAAGAGAATTATAACTCTCAAATACGTAACCAAACAAAACAAATCATCACACACTCTTTACAATGTTGAAAAGCGGACGTGGCATTTTAAAAATACATGAGACAAAGTAGTGATATCATTGTGATACAACCCTCTTTAAGTTGATCATTAATCGGTCAAAGTCTCTTCAACAACCAATACACATTCTACAACAGTCGTCTCTTCAATGACAAATATTAGGAAATTTATTCAACAGCGGAAGAAAAGAAAGAAGAAAAAAGTGGTTACGCTACAGATAGTAAAATAAACAGTGGAGCCATACGTATTTCATGAGAACAACTAATTTTATATCCAGATTTCAGCAAAGCCAACGTAATTACAAATGAATGATTGCTTCCTATTCTGTAGTTAATTTTAGTTTCTTTTTTGCTTCCTCAATCCGAAGACGACCTTATTCAGTAAAACACTCTCAAATTATAGTGTAGATTTTTGTTGACTTCATATTCCGATACTTTCAAATATCTTAAACCGGTAACAGAATTAAACACTTGACTATTGCTTATTTATCATCAATTACGAGGGGAGTCCGAAAATTAGTTTCCCCTCTTGTTTTCCCCAGGAAAGTGAACAACAATGGAGGGAACAAGACAACAGTTGCACTCGGAACAAACCCAGACACAAATAGGTATTGTTCGCCCGCGATCGTGCACATGGCGCTGTTGCAGCGCCTGCGCAAAGCGGAAACGTGTCTCAGTCTGAGCTGGTAGCTATGGAGAGAAGGCACAGTTTCACGTGGTCAAAGAAGGAAGTGTGAGCGGTTGTCCACTACGAATGGGCACGTGGCGTATCGGGAGCAGAAATCTTCTCCTGATAATGCGAGACCACACTCAGCGACTGTAACGCAAAACCATATTGCAACTCTTGAGTGGGAGCGCCTTGCCCATCCGCCATACAGTCCTGATCTTGCACCCAGTGACTTCTATCTGTTCCCGGCTTTGAAGAAGACTCTCGGCGGCAAGCGCTTTGGAAGCAATGCTGAAGTCACAGCTGTTCGACGCTTCTTCCGTATGCAGAGCCCTGAATTTTTCCTAGAAGGCTTTTTGAAGCTTATAGATCGGTATAACAAATGTCTCAATGTACGTGGTACTCATGTGAAAAAAAAAAAAAAAAAAAAAAGATACGTCTGATCTTTAATGTCACATGCTTTATTTGGTCTTGCATTCCCACCTCTGTCCACAGTCGGCTAGGGAAACTTATTTTCGGGCTCTGTCCTGTACATATACTTAATTTAACTAAAATCCTGACACGGGTTCAAAATTCATATATAGCTAAATCTTTTGAACTGAAGGATTTCTGCAATCAGTAGTTTAACAAAAGACCATTAAAAAAAAAAAAAAAAAAGATAAGCAGTAATCGTGAATATTTGACGCATAAAGTTATGCCTAAGGTATATTTGGTGCTATTTTCTTCATTTTATTGGTATTGTTTTTCCTGTAACATGATGGAGGCCGCTACTGCTTTTCGAGTGTTTACATACTGACAGACGAGAACTCATTAAAAAGGACCAATTTTTAACAGTAACGATTGTACATTGTTACTTAATTTCTTGTCTATAACTGTCACAATAATAATAACACGAAGCAATATGACTGAATTATGCAGGTCATTTCCCAAAGAGATAGTAAAAATTACAGCAATACAAAAAATGACAAATAATCTGAAACAACCAAAAAGAAATTACAAAATATACTTCCATTTATTTAGCTCACTACATGCTAAGTTGACTAAATAATACAATGTCATATAAAATTGCGAACAGTTGCAGAGTGAATGGGAATTCTTTGATTGCCCAAGTTATATTACTGCTACATGTGGAACACATTATTATAACCCAGTAAATTGTACCTTCTGTTAGGAGGACAAGAACAAAACACAAAGTATGGGTCAACTAATCAAAGAATTTTTCAAAACAAATGTTTATAAAAGCGAAGAAAAAATGCTAATTTCAAAGTACATCCGATCATGACACTAGTAAAAAGTGTTCACTCCTGAATATATTTCTAATTGTGCTTTTTATATAGGGTGGTGCAGAGAAACGGGAAATTTTGGACGTTAGAGCTGGCAACACTGTAGTGTCGGCAGGTGTTCAAAACCGATTCGTAGTTGTTACGAACGCGCTGCCATTTAGCAATCAAGCAGCATTGGAGTGGTGCAGAACGTGCTATCGCTGTGAGAGTGTTTTACATGCAGGGATTTTGTCCGCATTACCAGCTGGTCATGCGATTATAACGTGGGTGCTTAATTTTGAAGAAACTAGTTCAGCGTTGAAAAATATGCCTCGAGGTGGCGCTCGAACGATATGTACACTAGAGAACATTGCAGCTGTTTGAGTTTCCATCGAGAGAAGCTCTCACCAAACCTTCCATAACAGCTTATTAGAATGTAAACAGCACTCTTTCCGATGTCATCTTTTCACAGTAAAGAGACAGTGTGTGACATTTTGTAATGAAAACATAAGTGGCATACTGTGTACACGCACTTTAGTCAATAAATGATGTTTTTACTGTGTTTATTCATGCAAATTACGTTACTTCAAAATTTCCCATTTCCCTGCGCCACCTTGTACTAATTTGAGGACGCTGAATCCAAAGAAATTATTTTTAAATTTATCCGTCAATGGCGACACCAGAAAAATTACCTCAAAATCTTTGAAATACCAAGTTCTTTGGATTCAGCGTCCCTCCAATTAGTATAAAAACCGCAATAAGAAATCTGTCAAACCGTGAACACTTTTTATTAGTGGCCTGATCGGATGTTCTTGGATGAAAATTCACATGTGTGTTAAATGACATCTTAAATAACGTTGGTATTAAATTATACAACTAAGTTTGTTTTGACACCTTTCTTAAAAGACCAGTAATTAAGAAATAAAAAGAAGTTGTTTATGAAATTCTATATTTTCTCAAAAATCCATTTTTAAAATGAATTTTAAAATTACAAATTTTTATACTAAAAACAATTGTTTGCTACCAGTTTTATCAAGAACTTCCTTCACACATATAAAACACAAACAATTATTTAAGTTTTCTCGGAGATAAACATTCACTAAGCTATAAGTAGAGGTCTTTCGGAGATTTTTTTTTTTTTTCGAAACAAGAGTAGCTTAAGCCCTGACCATAATCCAAAATGAAATCTGAATTTACAAAGAAAAAAATGTATCGTAAGTTACTTTGAAGAAAACTTGTTGAAGAAAGAAAGAAAAAAAAAGCAGTACCTTATTTTATTTTTACTTTTATTTTAAGCCCATTGGTTTACACGAAGAACTGATCATTACTTGCTGAAGTGACAAATATAAGATTCTGATTTCTGTTTCTTATTATTTTATGAACTGTAGTACCATAATTTAGTTTCGTATCCTTTACTTTATAAACGCTAACGTAGAGCTTTATGAATATTTATAACTCAAGATAATCATAATCCTCTGGAAACTATTAACATGATTACGCTACGTTATAGCATATTTATATTTTAAGAGTCACCCTCTGTATGTGAAATAAAAGGCCGTTACGTGGATCGGCCATAAAGTTTTGGACTTGACTAAGAAATCATTCAGAGCCTGACATACTAACAATAATATAAAATTTACAATTTTTCTTTTGCTTGTTTTTCGTAAGTGAAAGGAGATAATGAAATGCAACTTACCACAATCATAGATAATGTTATTTTACAGCAGAAAATATGAACTTAAAGAATTTTCAGTGTTGCCATCCATAGAAATTACAGTGTTGCCAGAATAACATTTCCCCCCAAATCTAAGTTAAGGTAGCGACTAGAGGAAAGAACTCAACTGCATTTGATTATGTATCATGCTATCTTGGAATCCTGTGAATTTCTTTTTAAATAATACTTGTATTTAGTTTGTAATAAACGAACTAGTTTTAACACACAGTTATTAAAATTCAATAATAATGTTATTTAGAAAAGTGGTTCACAGGATACCAAAACAGCATGATACGTAATCAAATGCAGTTGAGTTCGTTCCTCTAGTCGCTGCCTTAACTTAAATTTGGGGGGAAATATTCTGGCAACACTGTAATTTCTATGAGTCACAACACTGAAAATTCTTTAAGTTCATATTTTCTGTTGCAGAATAACATTATCTATGATTGTGGTAAGTTGCATTTCATTATCTCCTTTGACTTATGAAAAACCAGCAAAAGAAAAATGGTAAATTTTGTATTATTTTTAGTATGTCTGGCTCTTAAGGCAGACTGAATGCTATATAACACACAAAAACACGTAACTGGTTAAATTTTCCCGCTCATAGATGGTGTGCACAGGATGACATACGCAAAAGAGATCAGCTAGAAACAGAGAGTTACGTACAACGTGGTGTCATCACGGTCTTCGTATTATATTGCAAAGTGTGAAAAATAATGTGATTTTTTTATTTATTTAATTTCTTTTTCTGAAGGTCAGGACTTGATTGCTGAGCTGGAAACGTGCATCGAGGTCCAGATAAACCAGAGTAACAACGTTAACACCAACGTATATCATTTTGAGGGATGGACATGAAAAAAGAAGAAAGAAAAAAAACTACAGTTCAGTACACACCTTGACTCCATTCTAAAGCGGAAAACGTTTTCGACTGACTCTCGTACAGTACTTTGGAATTGTAACAAAAGACATACTACCAAAGCTTTAACACACTTTACTGTATTTTAAACTATAATGTGTTACAGTTTCGGATATCTACCATATCCTTCATTAGTCACTATATAGAGATAGTGTATATATAGTGTCTGATGAAGGATATGGTAGATATCCGAAACTGTAACACATTATAGTTTAAAATACAGTGTGTGTTAAAGCTTTGGTCAGTATGTCTTTTGTTACAATATCAATCCAAAGTCATGGATAGTGTTATTACTTTAGGAAGCTGCGGATTAGGTTCTATTTGCCGTAAGACGACATTCGAGCCTCCTGTGAGGCGCATCGTTAATCGAATGGTTAAAAACAAGAATCATTTATAGCACGAGATTTATTTATTTATTTACGATTGAAAGAAATTTGCGATGGTTCCAAGAGGTTTTAAGTAATATTGGTAAACCGAGAAAAATTAAAAAATGTGAACATTTAAAATTTTCTTGCATTGTAGAGACATAAGAATACCTTTCCATATAAATCAATAGGCTTAAAAACAACAAAAAAGATCTACATTTTTCTGGTTAGAAAATTAACCTTTGTTGCTAATTTGTTTAGCTTCCAAATTGTACACACATCTAAACAAAAACTGTTAGAAGTAAATAACAAATAATACCTAAACAAATATAATAAATTGTCAAACTAAATAGTGCCCATATATATTATATTTCTAAGTAAAGCTGCAGTTACTTCAATTACAACAATATACAACATTATATTAATATTATCACAGTGACCTGTATACTCACCAATCTTACTCAAAATATGGAGAGAAAATATGAATGAAACAAAATATACAAAGGAGACATAACAACGAAAAAAGTAACAATATATATTTTTACTACATTTGCCTTTCCTTTGGATATGCATTTTTATTTTCGGCACTTCAAGTTGATACATTATGAAGAAAAACCTATTATTTTAAAATTATCTTGTTTAAAATAATACACCATGTTAGAATTGGACGCAGCGTATTTTTATGTATAATGTTAACACTAGTCTCTCTCTCTCTGCAATAAATGCGATAAACATATTTCAGGGTTACTAATTTTTTATTTTTCAAAGTTAATAATGATTATTAACACCAAATATTACAATATAGTCATGGAGTATTTCCGCAATACTTTTTGTCACATATAATAACTTAGCAACACAAGTATTTCCTTGAGTATTTTAAGTAGCAAATAAAATTTTATATCAGTGAAGATAAGAAAAAAATGCAAAATGTAAATGTTTGTTCTTGAAGCATTGCACAAAATTCTTTAACTATACGAGACATCGAATATTTTCAAACAACAGCAATTTCAGATATTCAACTACATCCCATTCAACAGGAAAACTGTAATCTACTCAGAATTAAAATCTGGGAGAGTTAAAATCAAATATATTATTAACAAATATATATATGTTTTTTCTAATATGAAAGATACCTTAGACATCTCTTCAAATTGAAGATTGGAATGGTTTATCCTTACGTCAATATTTTTGTACAATTATTGGTACAGGAAAATGTATAACAATATATTACTCTAAAACGCAACAGAAGCTATAAAAAAAGAATTATGGGTAAGTTTTATTATCAAATATTAATAACATTAATATTACAGACATGAGATCAACCTGTACAAATTTCAATTTTTGTATTGTGACATTTAACTGTCCTACCAATATGCTTTCTTCAAGAACAATTTTCGCATTTAACAAATACGAATCAATACATCATTTTACACGATAACATGTTCTATATATTGTCGGACAATAGAAGTTAATGATATCGTGTATTTTTAAATGACATGCGCTTTGCTGTGCTCATGAACATGCAACACGATGTGTAAAACAAGTCATTAAATCTCTTTGTCGTCAATCTAAGAACTTCTTACAGCAAAGCTTTGATTCAACGTATTTACGTGCAACGAACATTTCACTAATATGCACGCTATCTGAAGAATATGCACTTATGAACGAGTACCAAAGATATAATAAAGTAATTTGTTTCTATCTCTATCGTTGTAAATAAATTTATTGTTCCACGCATTCCTTGAAAAGTCTAATTCACCAGAGTTAAAAATGACTAATATCAGTTTAAATTTAAGTAAACTATGTTATATATATCTTCAAAATGTATGATATACAACAGAAAATTCTTTACCTATATTATCTGCTTATACGAATTATTTTCTATATTTCGGCTGAATTCGGCAGCCTTATTCATAAATTAAGTTATGAGATTTTCACAGGGAAGTATTCAATTTAAAACTATCAAAAGAAGTACATGTAAAAATCCTACCAACGAACTATGGACAGAATGACAGAAGTATGAATAGCCAAGATAGACAAAAATAACGGTTGAGAATTTCAGTATTGGCAAACATCTTTTTGTAAATTATAATTTTCCAACGCAGAGAGTGAAAAAGTGACAGACTGAAGGGAGACTGGAACCTGTTACCTCCGGCATACCGTGCCGATGCGTTAACCACTATGCCACCTAGTCCATTAGGAAGGAACTGGGAAGCGAACTGAGTAGTGCAGTGGTTAACGTATCGGGACGGTATGCCGGAGGTCCCGGGTTCCAGTCTTCGTTCAGTCTGTCACTTTTTCACTCTCTGCGTTAGAATTCGCACCTATGGAGAATTAGGTGTGTAAAATAAAAAATCGGTTGCTTCCTCCTCTCATTAGCATATATAATTTTTCAATTAACGCATCCATATTTTACCCGAATTATTAAATTAAAGTTCCATTATTTCTTTTTAAATTTTAATAAAAAATGATCAGAAGTTATCTTTCAGCGTTACTAGTAGAACAATGTATGAAGGTATGATTTGTTGTCTTGAAATGCATAGAAAGACCTTGTTATAATTTCATCTTTGTTTTCCTGGAGTCTAGTTAGTTCTTCATTAGTTTTTAACATGTTAATACAAGACTTTGCACATAAAATTGATATTTCTTATGTTGCTTTCTCAGAGAGTTTAACAAAGACATGTAGAAAATCCTTCCTTCCTTCCTGACTGGTAATATTACTATTAACGAACTTGATATATTCAATCTACTGCTACTAAGTTATGATCTGCGAATGCTAACTTTTGAATCATTTCACTTACTTCAGATTTCGGTTCCTGAATAATGTTTCCACTTCTAAGCTTCCAGAAGTAGATGTAAAAAATATACAGGAAATAATAATAATAAAAAAGAATGGACTCACCAGGGAAGAGCAGTGCTAAGATAAAATAATTGCAACAATACACAGAACAAGGAAATTACAAAAATAACAGATTTACTGGAAAAGGCAGTGCAAGGAAACCATGTCCTGTGTATTGCTACAATTATTTCACGTCTGCATTGTTCTTCTCTGATACCATAAGTCACTTCCTCTTTCATTTTCTGGTTGTGTCCTTTAAATCCTATCTTTAAGGCTCTAGAACAGTGGTTTCCAATCTAGGGGGCGTGAAGAGAGTGTAAAGTGGGGGAGGAACACGAAAGGTACTAATAGAAATAAACTACGTTCGTAATTATAAACATTATGAATGTTGTAACGAAAAAATTCAATTAAACACTTAAATTAAATATCGTACTAATACAAAATAACTATTGAGTGCAATCTAGGACAAACATGTTTAAAAAATAATACTCTACTACAGTGTTATATATTGAAGATTTGAGAATTCCATACATCTGAAATCGCAATGTCAGATCAGCAAATGGCGACGGAAGGGTGAAAAAAAAAATGAAATATTTCAGATTTACGTCCCACACTTATGCCGGCTAGGCTAAAGGAGATGGTGATGATGAGAAATGAATGGAATAGTGGAATAAAGAAAGTGGGAGGAAATGGGAAAACCCGCGCACACGGTACTTGTCCACCACAGTTCAGTTGGGGCGAGCTGGGATCGAACCAGGAACCCCACGCACCACAGGTGAACACTCTACCACTGAGCCACCGCGGCCCCACGGAAGAGTGAAGTATACAGGGTTTACGATGGAAGGCGGTAAATAAGGACAGGACACACTGCTTTAGAAAAAAACAAAATTCTGAAAGTACATGAATATTCAGGAATCAAAATTTGAAGAAAGCAAAATGATTGGTAATATATCTGAATTAGCCTCCATACTGTCCGAAGTTAAATTTTGAAATTCATAATGCAACAACGGATACTTTTGTATTTGTGGAGTTTTAACCAAATAACCCTGAAAATACTTACTTAACCACGTTCAAGGAATGCACGGAACAATAATTTCTTCAGAGCAAAAGAGTTGGAACAATAAATATGTCTAATTGCTGAAATGATATTGTGAAAAGTAGCTTCTATTGTGAATATATAATTAAGTCTCAGTCAAATACTAACGATTTTTTTAACAGCTGAAACAATGATCTGAATGTAATCTGATACTACTGTTCCTATAAAATGCTAACAAAAAAATGATATACTGATATAACTTGAGTTTTTTGTGTTTGTTTGTTTTCTGGACGAATTTAACTTCACACACTCTCAAAAACACCGGTTCTTAATAAACTCTTTAACTATTACGCACGATGTTTGAACTTGTGTACCGTAATGACAATGAATTAAAGCCATCAATGACAGTTCTATACTGGATACAAATCTGTGCGAAGTCCACACAAACTTAAAAAAAAAAAAAAAAAAAAGTAAAATTTAAGTGTGGAAACCCTGCCTTAACCACTCACGATTCTTCACTGCTGGTCACCGTATCTTACGGCAACTCACTTAAAAGTTTGTAACGAATATTTTAGTCACAAAACTATTTGTCTTAAGGAAGAAAAAATATGACTTCTCTACTTCTTCCAACGCGATTCACATTTAGTTCTCGAGACCGCATTAAATGCAATAAAAATATTATCTTTTTAGAAAAGATAACCTTCTTTGTTGCCACTATTCACGTATTTCTTTTTAATTTATTTATTTATTTACATAAGAATTCCATTCCAGGGCCTTGCATGTAACCTGTTCCTCACTCAGAGCGTTCTTTACTTCCGGCGGAAAATTTCTCACTTCTAATTTTCCATCCCAACTGCTTACAATAATCTGTGGATAAAATGAACAAGAAAAGAGATAAAGAAGATATAATATTGCGAACGGTGATTATATTCAATGAGAAAAAGCGGAAAGGCTATTACTCACCGCGAAAAAAAAAAAAAAAATATGTGTAGCGGAATTTTTTTCTACCTGCAACAGGTAGCGCTTTCGGAAGATGCAACTTACTTCTTCAGCCTGTGGTAGACTTCAAAAAGGACAAAAAACATGAAGGATGGTTAAAAATGGTTAAAAGGTTAGGATATGTAAAAAACAAATTTTCTGTCAAACATTAAAACACACGGGAATAGAAACTCACTGGCATTGTACACTGTTGGTCACTGTTTTCTGTTCTTGCTTTCCAAATGGTGAAAGTATGTAGTGAAAAGGTTACTCTAAATTACATTTATTTCTCCTCTATCCAGGTTAAGTGAGGGCCTCTCTTTGTGAATATAATATGATTCTTAATTTTTCGTTCCGTTGCTGTTTTTGCTTTTTCAATCAAACATGATTCCACGATATGATGGTTATAATCTCTAAGATGCGTTGCTAGACCGGATAATTGTTGCGGATTCCGAGACTTAAAAGATACGAACGTGCTCAGTTATTCTAGTACAAATGTTCCTATATACACTTTATCACACTGACATTTCACCCGATAGACGCCACTGTTTTGTAAGGGATCAGTAAAAAAATACTTTAAAATTGGTTATGTATTTATCTATAGATTTTGGTGGAACTTCTGAAATTTTGATGTTGTGTCTTTGCAGAATCTCCTTAATTTTTGCTGAAAAATGTGGAACCAAAGGGACACTAATCCATCTGTCAGTTACGGCATCTTGTTGGTTGACGGTGGGTGCCAATGATCTCCTGTTGTACCAGTATTTATTACAAATTGGACAGGAAAATGGTTTCCAAAAATCTTTATTGTTAAAATGGTACAAACAGGTTGTAATGTCCCTTTTTCTTCCTCTTCGTATCAAAACCTGAGACTTAATCTCAAGAGACACTTGCATAATATAAATAAAATATGTTTACTAATTGTCTAGGGTAATTAGCCAAATAAAATTAATTAATCATAATACCCAAGGTTTAGGGGATTTTACCCAAGGTTTAGGCTTTTCCAATTAGACCAAATTTTATTTAGGAAACAAAAAAAAAAAAAAAAAAAAAACAACTAGAAAATTCTCTAATTGGATCAAAAGTTACTTAATTAAAAAAAAAAATAAGTTCTCTAATTGTCCAGTTGCATGTACATAAAAAAAAACACTCACCTCCTTAGAACTAGAGGTCACCACCTACTTAATACCCTAAATTTTGCTTGCTTCAGTCCAGAAGCGTTCAATCCAAGAATAACTAAAGATTTCTGAAAAAGAGTTTCTGAACATGCGTTTCTTACAAACCATCATAAACCTCGAAATCTCTAAAGACAGCCCCAACATTCTGAACACTGTCTGGCCTAAAGACCCTAATTCAGGTATTAGAATTAGGACAAAACTTCAGGAAAATAAACTAGCTATTAATCATTAAACAGGAAAAAGGGAAATTTCCTTCATTTAGGAATGCAGCATCTTCATTCAAGGTTCGGTATAGGAAATAATCTCAAACCCCAAAGCCTATCATCCCCTTACGTGAGGAATCAGCTGTGTAAAATTTTCTAATGCAGCTAGTCAAACACAACTGTCAAAAAAAAAAAAAAAAAAAAAAAAAAAAAAAAAAAAAAAAAGTTCCAGTTGCCATAGCAACGGCCTTTCCTAAAATTCAATCAACATTCATGTAACACCTAGCGCCCAAAACGGACGTTGCCTTCAAAAGATCTAATAATCCCTACTAAATTTAATTTCCATACAAATTTCCTATCCAGGGCTCGAACACCTAATCTTAGTCTAAACCCCAAGGACATACAACCAGAATTTAAATATTTCGATTCGTATTCCTCTAAGACAAGTCTAAAGTTTTGGGTCCTACGCTACAGCCATCATCCTGCCTGCACCCTCACTCCTGACAAAAAAAAAAAAAAAAAAAAAAAAAAAAAAAAAAAAAAAAAAAAACCTCAGGAGCACGGCGGCTGCTGCTGAAAGAAGAATCTACCATGCCTCTGCTATTTCCCTTCTCTCTTATATATAATTTTACCCCCCCCCCCCTCCGCAATAACGGGAGAGTTGTCGTTTAGCTTAGCAGTGTTTCAAATTAAACAAGTAGCTAGCTACCAAAAGGAAAACCTTAGCCTATATATATATATATATATATTTATATTTATATTTATATTTATATATATAGATATATATATATATATATATATATATATATATGCAATGAGCCTTGCAAGGTACAACAGGAGATCGTCGGCACCCACCATTAACCAACAACAGATGCCGTAACCGATAGATGGATTAGTGTCCCTTTGGTTCCACTTTTTTCAGCAAAAATCAAGAAGATTCTGCAGAAGACACATCAAAATTTCAGAAGTTCCTCCAAAAAAGCATTTTTTACTGACCCTTTACAAAGCAGTGGCGTGTATCGAGTGAAATGTCAGTGTGATAAAGTGTACAGGGAGTCCATAACGTCCTGCAGGAAAGTAAAATTCTATAACTTGGAAACCGTTACGTTTAAGTGTATAAATTTTGGGGGTTGGAAGAAAGGAAGTTTAAAGTTTTGTTCTGGCCACAATGCTCGATGACGTTTGCGCTGGTAATCACGTGACTTAAGATCGCTTGTATTAAAGAAAAGGTACAATGTGTTTTGTGGTTTGCTGAATTAAAATCTTGAGTTTTAGTGCGGAGAAAGTTCCAAACAACGTATGGGAAAACACCCCCAACAGAAACAAGTATCAAGAGGTAGTACGAGAAGTTCAAAGAAACGGGAAGTGTGTCAGATTTACCACGCAGCGGAAGGACAGGAACGAGTGACGATGTGATTCACACGTTGCAGGACAGCATAGCCAGGAGACCAATGAAGTCGCTTAAACGTAGGTTATTGAAACTGGGAATACCGAAGCCAACGTTACACAAGCTCATACGCAAGAATTTGAAGGACCGGCCCTATAAGTTAAAATTTGTGCACGAGCTGATAGAAGAAGACTGTGACATGAGAATGGAATTCTGTGAGTCAATGCTTACCCGCTTACAAGAAGATGGTGACCTTTTGTCTCGATTTCTGTTTTCAGATGAAGCCACATTTCATGTGTCGAGAAAAGTGAACAGGCTCAACTGCTGAATTTGGGGGGTGGAAAATCCACGTGAATTCGAGGAGTACAAGCGTAGTAGTCCCAAAGTCAATGTGTGGTGTGCTGTTTCAATAGACCACATTATCGGACCTTTTTTCTTCAAGGAAGAGAAGGTAAATGGTAACAATTATCTGAACATGCTACATTCCTCTTGCCAGAACTTAATAGGTTAGGCATCCAATAATGAGGTCCACATGCAACAGGACCACCGCCGCACTATGCCCTTCAAGTTTGACAGTTTCTTAACGAAGAATTTAAGGAGAGATGGATTGGCCGAAGAGGACCCACACCTTGGCCTGCAAGATCACCAGATTTGTAGCCTTGTGATTACTGGCTGTGGGGACACGTGAAGATCAAGGTGTATTCGCAGAAGTCAGCTAATCTGCACGATCTCAAGAACAAAATAACTGATGTGATTTTGAACATTCCAGATGAGTACCGCCAACTCACAATTCTTGGTTTCCCAAAAAGATTGCAAGAGTGTTTGGACGTGAATGGTGCACAATTGAAGGTTTGGCGATGAACCTTAACTAGCTGAAACAAAACTTTGAACCTTTCTGTAAGTAAATCAAAAAGTATTTGTTAATACATTACGTAGTTTCCAAGTTATATAGTTTTACTTTCCTACAGGAATTTATGGACTCCCTGTATATAGGTCAAACAAAAAGGAACATTTGTACTAGAATAACTGAGCATGTTCGTATCTCTAAGTCTCAGAATCCGTAACAATTATCCGGTCTAGCAACGCATCTTAGAGATTATAACCATCATATCGTGGAATCATGTTTGATTGAAAAAGCACAAACAGCAACGGAACGAAAAATTACATAAACCATCATATTCACAAAGAAAGGCCCTCACTTAACCTGGATAGAGAAATAAATGTTATTTGGAGTAATCTTTTCACTACATACTTGACCATTTGGAAAGCAAGAACAGAAAACAGTGTACAATGCCAGTGAGTTTCTATTCCCGTGTGTTTTAATGTTTGACAGAAGATTTGTTTTTTTACACATCCTAACCTTTTAACCATTTTTAACCATCTTTCATGTTTTTTGTCCTTTTTGAAGTCTACCACAGGCTGAAGGAAGTTGTATCTTCCGTAAGCGCTACCTGTTGCATGTAGAAGAAAATTCCGCTACATATTTTTTTGCGGTGAGTAATAGCCTTTCCGCTTTTTCTCATTAGATAAAGAAGATATTCTACAAATTTTGCAGAATAGTAGTTTTCTAAAGTAAAATACACAGACACTTATCACATTTAATGGACATATGGATCATTCCACGTCAAATGAACCAAATTTTTGACTAGTTTGAACTTGAACATTTCTGAATTTTGTAATATATGAAGTACTACTAGAGATAGATGAAATAGCAAAGTTTCAGATTTTTATATGGCATAGTTATCCAGCAGCAGTCTTTCAAAGTTCGAAGAAAAGAAAAGAAAGAAAAAAAAAACACTTTCTGCCGACATGTAATCACAAAATTCTCAGTCTGAAATGGAGATAGAGGGATGAAAATTGTACCAAATTGCAGCTTTTGTAACGAGCTTTCATTTGCTAAGCGACATGACTACTTTGGGAGAAATTTTAATTTTAAGGTCATTAGGGTCAAAATTTGACCTTGAATTTTGCAAAAACCTACCTGAGAAAAATTTTCAAAAAAAAATCTCAAACAAACATGTGAATTTTGGCATTATGTACAGAAAGTTTGATGATAGGTATCACAGTGAGACCTTATAGTTTATTTGTTAAGAAATACCATATGGTGAGAAATCGACATTTCTGACATGGAAGCAACTCATATAAAAATAAGTATGAAATTTGTTGTTAAACCTAAGTTACTGTTTTGTAATCTAAATACACTTTATTTTCAAAAGTGACTTTGTACTGCCCGGTTTGAAATATCACGGTCAATAATTGTTAAGCATCCCTCGAAAGAGTTAACGTGCCAGCTACTTACCAAATCCTCCATTACTTCCATACAAAGTATCATTTTTCCAGGTCCAGGGATCTTTGCCACAATGCTTTTGTCCTGCAAAAAGAGTCGACAAGACAAGAATTTCAGTTTTAAGTAAAGACATTTCAAAGCAGCAACATTATTGGTGCATTTTCAGGTTAGTTTTTATGTATTAACAAAGTATCCAAGAAAATAAAATGACTAGCACCGTGGGAGTTCTGTAGTAAAGCCTTACTTATGCAATATGAGTCCAAACTCCATTATATAAGCTGTTTGATTAAGGAGTCTACTGATGGCGTGAGGGCCAAGGCTACTTCTCTCTGCTACGAACCCATTACATGAGCTTTGTATACAATGCGCAATTGAGAACTGAGTCTCAACAAGTCAATAGGGAAGGTGGCCAACCACTATACAGTGAGTACCACATATTTTGTATGGTTTTTAATGGGTCATTTTTTTTTTCTAGTTATAAAAACTTGTGTAGTTCCGTTATTTCTGTAAATTTTCGCCACCTCCGCCTCCAAAGAAGAATAAAGATAATTTCTATAGAAATTACATTTTATGCCATTTTTCAAAAATAACATACACATAGCGAGTCTGTGAACCATGAGTTAATGACAATTAGGTTATAGGTTATATGTACGATCAACAAATAAAAGGAACAAACATTTTTATTGGAAACCGAAAGTAGATTAAACTAATCCTTTTTGACTTGAAGAATAATTGCTTTCAGATTCTAAGCAATGCATTGAGACAACTGATTTTGAACGAAGTGAAACCGAAGTTTAGGCTAGCTGGAAAGGAAAATTTAGATGTCAATTAAATTTAGAACTTTTACTCAAAATCTATTTTAAAAAATATGCTTACGATAAAATTACATAAACTTGTATGAAGCCCTGACCATAAAGGACTTCGTTTCCATCTCAAACTCGCTGAACTGCGGAAACACTGTGTCCTTGTACACATTGTGATGCGCAGGAGTAACGGAATCACTTATCTATACATCCCACCTACAGTACAGATCCATGTAGCTTATTTTTATTTCCCAAAGTGAAAGAAACTCATAGGAAGCAATGGTTTTATGGTGCGACAGAAGCTGTTGAAGCTTATCGGCAAGAATCCTAACCGGGTCACCTTGAGAGCTTTTAGGCACAGTTTCAAAGGACACAAAGCTGTATAGACCAATGAAGAGAAGTACTAAATAAGATGTGATAATTATTTGGAAGTTTCCACTCCCAGTTTTCCCGTATTCGGGAACAAAATTAATATTCTCGTATGCAAAGAGAATACCAGATACAGGAATTTATTACCTAAAAATGTTTAATAAACGTGTAACAAAAATGAATAGCAACCAGGGCCTAGATTTGAACCGTGTTCGCCAGGTTATGGCGTATGCTGATGAGGTAAATTTAATACGGGATGATAGGAGAACAATAGAAATGCAGAGGTCTTATTAAACGCTTGTAGGGACATGGATTTAGAAGTAAATGCAGAGAAAACGAAATACATGGAAGTGCGTCGGAACCGTAATACGGCAAATTGTGGATGCGTTAAAATATTAAATAACATTTTTGATAAAGTGGATACTTTCAAATATCTAGGATCAATATTAACAAAAGAAAATTATATTTACGAAGAAATTAAATATCGACTAAAAGCAGGGAATTCGTGTTATTATTCAGTTTAAAATCTCTTGTCGTCGCGAATTCTCTCGAGGAATTTGAAGCTTAAAATATATAAAACGATAATTATGTCTGTTGTTCTGTATGGTTGCGAAACGTGGTCGCTTACTCTGAGGGAAGAACATAGACTGAAAGTATTTGAGAACAAGATCCCGAGACGAATATTCGGACCCAAGGGGAACGGGAATGGGGAATGGCGGAAACTTCATAACCAGGAACTACATAATTTATACGGTTTACCAAACATTGTTAGGGTCATCAAGTCTAGGAGGCTTAGGTGGACAGGTCATGTAGCTAGAATGGAAGAAAGTAGAAACGCTTTCAAAGTCATTACTAGAAAACCAATCGGAAAACGACCGTCAGGAAGACCTAGGCGCAGATGGGAGGACAATATTAAGATGGATCTCGCAGAAATAGGAATACAATGGAGAAACTGGATCCAGTTGGTTAAGGATAGAAGTCAGTGGAGAGCCTTTGTGAACGCGGCATTGAACCTCCGGGCTCCATAAGCCAAAGAATTAGTTAGTTAGTTAGTATCAAAAATGCATTCTAAAGTTATCAATTTCCGAAAACGATGTTACATCAATGTTAAAGCCGTGCATCTCGAAAGCTTAGAGTCTTATTACAAGTTGATCAAAAAATTGCTTTGGAACTATTGGTACCAAGAAACGTTCTTTTGGATTTTGATCTTACAAAGAGAAAAGCGGCAACGTGAAGTAGTGTGTGCTGGAAAACCAAATGTAGTCCCTAAAACTGAACTGAAGTCCTGGCACCAGCCCTTCGGCGCCAGGGGTTACTAGGCAGCTTGTGGCCTTTAGAATGAGATGTGGTCAGTACATCGGCTTTCCTCGCCCTTAATGCTGGCTTTCTAAGTCTCAGTTCACTAGTTCTTTCTTTCAACTAGCTACCAATTGTCCTCACACTGTTGAGTTGACGCAACAATGCAACACCATTTAATAACTACGAACCCACCACCTTTCCTACTACTACTCATCTTTCCTGTGATCGGACCTGCCAAAACATAATCTCTTACGTGAGCAATAGACTGCCTCCAACTGCTGAGCAGACTATGGGTTCCAGAGGGGTAAGGCTCAGCAGAACGTCAATCAAATAAGTCGTCAGAACGTGGCTCACCTCATCCAGGGTTCGGTGCCGTCGTCTTCGCTGATAATTTTCTATCGAATGGAACAAAGGGTAATTTAACGGCAGAATGTCCAGGAAATATGAGCGATTTACTAATTTTCTAACAAAGGCAATGGTACCACGAGTGATCTTAGCACTATGTCTTCCTGTTGTCTTGACAGAGAGCGATACCTCTGCAGTTTACAACTGGCTCCATGGTTTTTAATTTCTCACGCACATGTTTCGGTGTTACGAGTACATAACTGCATTGATTGTATGGACAAGTGGTAGAAGTTCGCGATGCTTAATACCCCAAGTAGTTCAACAAACACAGAACGTAACTTTCAACAGTGGTTTGATGTACCCTTCCCAATAAGGATTCGTTTACGACGGCATTTCACAACAACCCAACATTCCGGCACCTGCAAGCTGATATATACTGATAATGTCTCCGGTTACATGTTTCTGGTGCACCTATACAGGTGACAAGAGTGTTGCCCAATTGGTCGCATATAAATCGATCGACCCTTATATATATTTTAAGGATCCTCACTCACCTTCAGCGCAAGCACGTGATCCCACAACACGTGCTACTATTTACAAACAATACAAGCAGAAGAGAAACTACAACAAGGAAGACACGAAACGAAGACGACTGAGCCCGAGGAGGAACGAGCCACCAGGAGACCATCTATAAAAGCGCAGCCTGAGGAGGAACCAGCTATCAGTTTGACCGCTGATCAAATAACAAACACCTGCTCCTGAGGTCACCTTGGACTAGGGAGTTCACCTTTACCTAAACCCGGGGTTGCTTTGAGCTGAGGATGTTTCCCGCAAAACTCACCTAAAACCCTGCAGGTGCTCTGGAAGCTGCTTTAAGTTACAGGGTCACCGTGCAAAACACCTTTCTCCTTCATCTTGGTCGCTTAGACGGACAGACTTAATTAGTATTCTTTGTAAATTCAAAGATATTTGTATTTAAATTTTGTAATAAAAATGGTGAAGGGGGAACGCCCGGACCGTTATTGACTCTACCTCAAAAGACATTACAATATATATCACTGGTCACGGGTGGATTCATGTGTTGCTAACCAATGGTGATGGTGCCGTTGATTACCGTAACGAATCTACTCCTCCATCTTCCTTAACAGAAACGAAACAATAAAGAAACACAAACGCTTGTTCATGCCGCTTTCTGAGTAAGCAGTCAACTCATGTTATACCCAATGTCCCATTTTATACCGTTTCCGAAACTGGTGAAGATGTTGGCGAATGGTTTAGCCAGTACAACTGAATGATTCTCCCAATGACTTATTAGCCGCCTCAAGTACTTCGTTAACTGTATACCTTGTGGTCGTCCCATTCGTAGTGAAGGGACTTATCACCGTTCTTAAAGTTGTTAGACCTCCGTTGTACAGTTCCCTCGTTTATCATATTCCTACCCAATCCCTGGCAATTTTTCTTCCCCTTTGACTAACGTTCCAAGATTAATCTAGTAAATCAAACAGGCTAGTTTGGGGTACAATGTTTGACCTTCTCTCATTGACGTCCCCACTTAACTATGGCGACCACAATCAGCAAAAATACAAGAGGGAACGCACACTAATACGTTAAGGAAAATAGAAAACAAAAAAGTCGAAGTTCATGTTACAGGCTTTACCAATTATGTGGTAAATGCTGTACTTTTTACCACTTACGCATTTTCCTATGCTTATCTGTTAGTTTCTTGATTTTGTTTGTTATTTCAAGTTTTTATTGTTGAATCAACAAGCTCAAGTTTTTGTTGTATTTTCTGAATTGTAAGCTCAGAAGAACGGTTCCATTTTCCTATAATAATATTACGAGGAAATTACTAATTTTCCTCTCGTATTTTAATATATACAAGGGAAAAAATACATATACGAATAAAAGAACATAAACTCTTATAAGGTTATCATTCAGTTGAACAATTAATCAACTGGAAGCTGATATATTACAGGTTTGATTAGGGAAATGGATTATATGTTGTTAATATATTCTACATAATTTTCACGGATGAATTCATAATAAATAAATTAACTTTTTAATGTTCCATCCTCATCTGATTTGAATATATTTTATTACAAGTCTCCGAGGATAAAGATAGTAAATGTCTGTTGAAACGTCAATTCAAATAAAATAAAACGCGGGCAGAACATCACAAATTTAATTTATTTAATTTTAAACAATTTAATTTCCTACATGTAACTTCATCCATCTTGACTCTGGAACGACTACTTAAGTAATTAATACTTTTCTGACCAGAGTATATACTTATAACAGTTTCAATAATTTAACGTTATCTTCATTAGACGTTAACTGAAAAACATCTTCATAACATTTCAGTTAACGTCTGATGTAGATAACGTTTAGTCATTGAAACTGTTACGCCTTATTTTATTTTAATAAGTATATACTCTGGTCAGAAAATTACTTAATTTCCTAACAAAAACTATAATGTCGTATTAGCAACCATTTGATTATTTGCCTAGCTGAATAACGCTCTACGTATATATACATACAGCTAAATATAACAAATGTATACAGACAGCTATCAAAATAATGGAAACATCTGAACAAAATGCAACTTCTTTAGTTAATATACCATTGGACCAGGGACGTCATTTAAAGCTTCAGAGGGAAGGAGCAATTGTCCCCCTAATTTTGAAAAATATAAATTTTAATCAATAATATAATAAGGAAAAAAGGAAGACTATTTATATCGGAGGACTTATTCCCCCTCCAAGCAAGATCTGAAATGACCTACTGCATTGAACCCCTTAGTTTATACTGATCCACATATTTTAGGCAAAATTCGTGAACCGTTTCCACAGGAAGAGTGGACTGTACTTCATGCAATGTGTCACTTAACTGAGTCAGAGACAATGAGACAGAAAATCTGCGCCAGACTCGCTGCTATGATAGGTGTTCAACAATGGCCTATAAATGGCCAGTCAGTGAAATGATCAGACCAAGGAAGGGAAGGGGGAAAAGTTCTTCCTGCATTTCCTCAAACACTGCCTGAAAAGGTCTAGCTATCTTTATTAACGCATTGTCATCTTGGAAGTCTGTGTCGTTGTTACAGAACATATTCGCATTATCAGTGGTAGTACTTCATCTCCAGTAAGAAAAAATAAAACTGAAATCCACACAAGAACAGAGCTGCAGCAATATTTAATGACGCCGTTTTGGGCGTCAGCCATGCATAACCCGACTTGTTCACAACAAGCAGAAATATGGCTCCTCAGATATTATTACTGTATTATTATTATTATATTTATGGGTGGATCACAACTCGACCGCGATGTTGAAGTAATGCAACTCTCGTCAGACTGGTATTGTAGAAACAGGTCACTCCGGATGTTGATTGAGTGCTGCTGTCAGTTGTGCCGCATAAACTCTATGATTCCTTGTGACAATCCTCCCCTATGTTTGGTAATCTCTTCAATCTAGGATGTTTCCACCCACTATTCCTGTCCTATGTCTTGTCTCGAAATGAAAAAAGAAATGAAATTTTTCAGTTTTACGCTCCGCAGGTATGTCGTGTAGGCTATGATGATAAGAAATGAATGAAATGGTGGAATAAAAAAAAGTGGGAGGAAACAGAACCTCGAGAAAGCACACGAACATTTCCACCACGAACGTGTGTGTTTGTCCACCACAAAGCCCATTTGGCGTGAGCTGATATCGAAGCAGGGACCTCGTGCACCAGAGGTGAACGCTTTACCATTGAGCCACCACATCACGACCTATGTCGTATCTCGAGTTCTGTATGCCATCATCACATTGTACCTTAGGTACACTATTGCTCTCGATACACCTAACACATTGGTAGTCTTGGGCACATTTGTTCCTAATTTGCCTTTTTTTGAAAATTAGAGGTCTCCATTCTGCATTACCAACAACTAGCCTATTGCATACACGAATCCGTATTACACCACCTTGCGTACTACTCATCAAATAGGATAGTCCAAAGTTCACAAACGTTCATTATTACTCGTCACAATATATGCGCGTTACCATTTAGTTTGATAACATCTATATATATGCCTCCTATAATATGGAATTTCATTCGAGAAAATTCACTATACAGAAAACTTACCAACATATTGTAGACGTAAATTTGACCGTCGTAACATGCAGCAAACAAAATATTTTTCCAAATGCGAACTGAAACAATGCCCCCACTCGTCACAAATTGTGTTACCAGATTTCCATTCTGAAAATAAAATAAAAATACATTAGCTCAATTACTCATGCCACAGCATTAGATATATATGTCAATGAGATACATTCACGAATCTTCCTTGATGATATATACGATGTCCATCTGATCGCTTCACAGCTACTCTTGTGTTCCTTAATGTTTCTGTCTTTCTTTTTCTTTTCCTCCTCTCATTGTCTGATTAAGTATTTAGCGAAAGTGTCTACATTTTCCTCTATCGCCTTCCCCTTCCCTTGGACATCAACATATTTCCTCCAGTGTTCATACAAACCTCGAGAAAATCCTGTTACTTTTTCTCCAGACTTATTTCAGTTCCTTCGTCACACTCAATATGACGCTAAGCCTCCATGAAGATGCTTGTGCTAGTCACACACATATATCTTTTCATTTCTTTTGTCACGATTTGCTTTTTCAAGTAACGTAAATAACTAAACTGATAAACGAAAGTAGTAAGCGTTACTGTTGCCAGGAAACATGCCATAAATCCCAAAAAGCTGTTCTTTAATAATCTATATACACTTCGGAACTTATCAAGCTTAAAGGAACAGTTGCACTAAAGATTTTATAACTTAAAATTTAGACGAAAGAATTTTCTTACAGGTGTCCGAGAAAGATTGTACCCTTTTCTTTATTTTTTCTAGGTGCCCAACGTGTAGAGAGAAGTGTCACTGACAAAGATTGCTATTAGATACTCTAAGTTTTGAATAAAATATCCGCTGTTCCCAAGACCACAATTTTATCAAGATGGCGCCCACACAATAACAGAAAGGATTTTGTGCTGTGGAATAGGCAAAGACAACGTCCGTTATCACAGTTCAACGCAAGTTTCGGCGACAGTTTGGGTCGATCCACCTGACAAGAACTCCATTAAGCGCTGTCATACACAATTCACGGAGACAACTTGCCTATGCAAAGGCAAAAGCACCGGCGGTCCTTCGTATTCAGAGGAGACAGTGGATAGAGTTGACAATCCTTCCAACGCAGCCCCACGAAGTTAGTTAGGAAAGTGGGCTGACTTAGCATTGCCCCGTTCAACAGTCTGGGATGTTCTTCGTAAGCATTTGAAATCCAAGGCTTACAAGCTGCAACTTGTGCAGGTACTCACTGAAGACGATTAAAGTAATTCGCATTGTCTTTAGTGTAGACATGTTGGGATTCCTATTTTAGGGACAGGGCAGTCTTCAGTGATGAGAGGACTTTCCATATCAACGGCAAAGTCAACAATTATAATGTTCGAATCTGGGGTTCAGAACATCCTCGGCGAAGCACTGAGCATGCGTAGAGGTTCTCTGAGTTGAATGCCTTTGCTGCCATGTGCAGAACGAAATTTCATAGGCCATTTTGCTTTGCAGAAAGAACTGTAATTGGACACTCGTATCTTGACATTCTCCAGGTGTGGTTACCACAGCTTGAAGAGGACTTCCGAGATTTCGTTTTCCAACAGAATAGAGTTCCACTCCACTTCCATAATGACGTGAGGGGGGTATCTGAATGAACATTATCACAGCGCTGGATATGTCGCACTGATCATGATGATGAAGCGTTATTGAGATGGCCCCTGAGGTATCCAGATATGACACCATGCGACTTCTTTTTACTGAGCTTTGTCCCATTATTGCCTCGAGATCTGATGGAGCTGCGAAAGCGGATCACAGAAGCCTTTGCTACTGTTACAAGATACATGTTAATTCGAATATGGGACGAAATGAGTTATCGACTAGATATTTGCCGTGTTACAAAGAACGCCCATATTGAATCCTTGTAAGGTAGGTAATAAAAACTTTAATATATTACCATGCTTTTGATATATAAAGGATTCTAATATCACATTAGGGGCTCGAGAATATTTTTTTTTGAAAAGGGTACATTCTTTTTCGGACACCCTGTCCTTCAAAGTACTCCAATTACGTCGCCACTACACTTTAATCCAAGGAATACTGAATAAGTCTAATTACATTTTTGCCAAAACAGTCTTGACAATTTTTTCCCCTTGAACCAATCTGTAACTTGGGTTGTGAAATTAAAAGTTGAGAGTAGAGTTAAAAACAGGCAACAAACAGGCAACAACATCGGGTGCTTTTAACTATCTTCACGCCTTGTGAGTCGTATATACATCATTGCTATTCTTGTCACCGACGGTGTGCTAGAAGATATACAGCGCAAGTCACATGTTTCAGTCATAATAGCCAATGTAGCACAATCGGAGTGCAATAATTTCTGTCAATATGACGAACGTGACAGGAACGTTTTACACTCGGAATAAGTGCCCGTTCCGATATTTAACCGTCATAAAATGCCTTGGAATTTACAGGTACATTTTATAATAATAGTAATGTTAACAGCTTTTACAATGAGTTTTTAAGGAATAAGACTTATTTGATAACATTTTGAAAGTTCGCGTTATCAATCATATATCACCGAAAGCTCCCATGTTGAAAGCGAAACAGAGAAGTAGCATGCCGTTACCCACTAGAAGCGCCAACTTATAAATCCAGCATCTCCTTTCCACGATTACTTTCTCGAACAGCAGACACCCGTTCCAAGATTTTTTTTTTTTTTTTTTCATGCTACTGTGTTTGGAAATGAGTTTTCATCAATGATAGACATGGTTTTAAAGAGTGAACAGCATGTGGCAGCACAAATGGAACGCTACACAAAAGCGAAACACAGTAGTGTAAAATCGTGGCATTAGTAGCAATATGCACCGAAGACGAACAGTATTCTATTGATATACATTTTTTGAGTAGAGCATATACCAAACCCATTGAAATTCATCGAAGAATAAAAAGTGCAGTATGGTGATGTATGCCTATTCCCGAAGTCTATTTATAAAGTGCATTACAAAGTTCTATACGAAAGTTCCTTTGTAGCTATATGGGTAGCGTACGGATCATCGGTGCGGGAAATCCGAGTTCAATTCTCAGTCGGACCTCAAATGATTCGGATTCTACGTTAAGATCTAGGTTCAAGTCTCATACAGTCTCAGTGATAAAATAAACGCTAAAGTTTGAAGTTCTGTACCAGACTGCTCTTAATTGGAACATGCTGCGAATGTTTCCACCCACCATTTTAAACCGCCCACGTGTAGCGTTCCAACTTGATCCTGCATCTAGAACCACATTGCAACTTTTTCCTGACCCCATTGTCGTCGTCTGTTTTCCAGAAAGATGTTTCTTTAGGCACAGGAATATATGGTAGTCCCTGGATGCGAGGTCGGAGCTGTATGGCTGATCGGACGCTTCCCTTGTGCCTGCAAAAACCTGATCACGCTACGCACTTCACATTTGCCGGGATTCGGTATTGCCTCTGCCACTTCCAATGTGTGCTCCTCGCACAAAACAGCATAGCACTCACGAATTACTCCTAATTCTCTCCGTATGCATCAAGGCGACTGCAAGTATTGCCAACTTTGGTACACATTTTCCTCTAACGTGTAAATGTGTTTGTATATTTACTTTTCTGACAGCCTCGTATGTATATAGACACACGAAAAACGAAGATCATAGTGGAACAGAACGTAATTTTTTCCTTTCAAATTTACAATTTCTCAATCTCTTTACGAAAATAATTCCTCTTGATACACAAAAGAAGACAAGACATATAGCAAATGAAAGATTAAAAACATCTGTGAGTTCGTCTACTTACTGTAAAATCATATACAGAGATGTTGGTTTTCGTTCCACAATATACAAGGCTTCCTTCCAAAATAATACTATACACAGTTTGTCCAACAGATCCACCCACTGTTCTCAAAAGCAAACCTGCAAAAGAAATCAGTTATACATCATATACACTTAATAGTCTTACGTTAAGTTAATCAAAGGAAACTGGATACCTCAGCCAACTAAAATTTCCAGTGAGCTATCAACAGCCCAAAGGATTACAATCTTAAAACTAAAATAAATTAATTGATAAGGCTGGAAAAGGTCAATGAACAAAAGAAATTATTAATATTTGAGAGAATACCACACCTTGGCTGGAAAAACAGAAAAATATATGTGTGAATGAAGTGAATGTTTCTCTGAAATAAATGGAAACGATGTGTGATCAGAACAGTGAACAGAATGGCGCATTGCAGACAAAATGCCAGTACAAAAAGTTGGTACTCAGTACGCGAGTCTCCCGTAAGATACCGCAGAGCCCAAAGTTCATAGTCCTGCTGTCATTGGCGCTCATATAGTTTTTATAAAAACGTCGCACTTAATGAAAATCACATATTTCGAATATTCCCTCCTTTTTTCGATCCTTCTGACAAACGGAAGCCAATAGCTCTTAGGTCTTAGTTGATAGAGGAGTCAGTGATTCGACTCAAAGACCTTTTTGATTTTCACCTCGGCTTAAATAACTAAATATTCAGAACACAAGTGCATCTTGTTGAGAATATTACTGTATATCTTTGTTCACTTTAAGTGAGAAGTATTTATTCTTGAAGTTGCTTCTTGAGCTCGAATATTGAGGATGTAAATGTTGATTGGTATTGAACTAGAGAACGCAACTGATGCAGATTCGAAATACCAGTACATTCGATTTTGGAGGATGCAGTGATTGCATATGCACTCGGAGAGAATGTGCGTATGTGATATATTTGAATTGTATTAATAAGCCCAAGGTTTGTGCTATTTTAATTAATGAACACATACAAATTACACTTGTCTCAAAATAAGACTTCAACATAAGACGTTTGCTAAAAAATAATGTTACAATCGAATTGCTTATTAAGTCCAATATATAGCATCGTTGTTTTTCACATTATAATATAATAGAAAGGCAGTTGCAGGAAGTGATTACTCATTCCAATTACAGTGAAACCTCCCTTAACGGACACCTCTATAATACGGGCAGATTTTTTTTTTTGTCCCGGCAAAAACATATGTTCTCTTATGAAACAAAGCCCTTCTTTTTTACGGACACTCTCAGATACGGACGCGGACAGCTCTTTTCCCCCCCAAACATTTCAAAAACCTCTTCATAACGGACAGAAATTATTCTCGGTTCTGCGATACACAAACATACACACACACATGTTTCTTCTGCAACCGTACTGAGGGTTCTCAGTGGACACTTGCTAAAGAGTTTTATTACCCTTGTAGAAGAAAAAGCATGCATTTTTCGCTCAACAAAAGAGTTGAGCCGGTTAGTTGGTTCCTAACGCATCTTTTGAGAAGATTCTGAGAATTTGAAATAAATGAAAAATGCTTACGGTGTGATAACATGTAATTAAGAAAATTACCATACACGCATTATCTTTTGGAGTATACAAATATATTAACACATCCCCCAGCAATAATAATATTTAACAGAAATGAATTTCTCCTTCATCCCTCCCAGTAACTCAAATATGTACTAAATAGAGTATATTCATATTGAATTTTACGTATTTACGCGCATACATAATGTATTTTCTGTATATTACTGCATACAATTACCGTTGTGAGAAATTAAATATCTGTAACCTCTCTGTAACGGACAAAAATTCATGTCCCATTGGTTTCGTTATTTAGAGATTTCACTGTATTAGCAGGTAATAAAATCTTAACAAGATGCTTGTTTCTTATAGCTTACCGTCCCACAATTTTGCTTGTCACGAAAGGCTGAAGAAAACTGCACCTTTACAGGAAAACAGTGGAACTCATCCAACGCAAATGTTGATCGATTGAAACGTACAGTCCCTGTCCGAGGATCTACTCTTAATGCGAGATCCGAAAAACACATATGAATGTGCTCCTCCTGGAATCAATCCTGGGTCTCTCCCACATGTTAGGAACATTTGAGACAGTCATAGGTACCGGGTGACGCATAGATCATGATATGTTTTAGTTTTATGATAATGAATTTAACTGTACAGTAGACTCCCGAGTACTCGGCCTAATGTGGCAGAGGGACAAACCGGATAGGCCGGAGTTCTATGAACTCATTTCTTTATGAACATTAAGCATACCCCAAGAACAATTTACGAATATAGTACTGTACAGCTATAATGACGAACAACGGCAAGTGTACAATATTGAGGTCCGTTACTCACCAACGAAACAATGAACAAAGAACAGAACGCTGCTCTTTTCCTGTCACAACTTGTTGAGTTGATTTTTAAGTTTCACGTCCCGTTCAGCAGCGAGGCTATATGAGACGTGGACCTACTGATTAACATGGAATTCGAACCACACGAGCTCCCGCCGGGAATCGAACCCGGGTCTCCCACGCCAGAGGCGCGTGCGCTAACCGCTTAGCCACGAAGGAGCTCCTGTCACAACTTGTATTTTGTACACAACACGTAGGAGGATCGTAGCAGACGTCAGCTTCTAATGCATTGGCAATGTTGCCAATGCAACGCCTTGCCTTCCTCATTTAATTACGATAGTCGCGACCCGGATACAAGGGAGTCTACTGTATTCTGAAGGATTACTAAAAATAATACTAAACTGCATGTGGTTACAATCAGGCACTATGACTAGTCTCCTAATCGACTTTCTTTTTTGCGTGATACGTGGTCAGTACAACTCACCCAACCGCATACAAGTAGATAGGGGTTCGTTATATCATAATTCGAATAGCTTTCCATTTAACGTACCAAGAGTAAAAAGTGACTGTCTGGACAGGGACTCGAACCCGGGACCTCTGGCATACCGCGCCGATGCGCTAGCCACTACGCCACCCAGTCCGACTCCCAGAACAGCCACTCACTCTCTCACTCTCGAGATTGGTGTTCTCCACTCGAACCACGTGGGTTGTACCACAGACCCCAGCTGTGCTTGGACAATCCATGTGGCCATATACTGAGCACATCTGATGGTTGTAATTTCACATAGATATTAATGAAAGAGGAAACAACCGATGTCAGAGAGTGGGTGGCTGTTCTGGGAGTCGGACTGGGTGGCGTAGTGGCTAGCGCATCGGCGCGGTATGCCAGAGGTCCCAGGTTCGAGTCCCTGTCCAGACAGTCACTTTTTCACTCTTTGTACGTTATTGAATTCACATCTATAGAGGATATGGTGTGTTAAAAAACAGTTGTTTTCCCTTTCATTAATATTGATAGCTTTCCACTTGCTTTTCACTAGTTGTGTACTCCCACCGGGAATGGAACGAGAAACCACGGACACTAAAAGTGAATGCGCTAATCACTCGGCCAATAGGACTACGAAAAATAAACAGATTTTTTATATGTTTTATGTTTCGTTAGCAGTGAAAACTCATTACTATTAGAATTTTGATTCCATTAGTAACTTCGCTACTGTATTCAAACTGTCTATGGAGCTCGGGAAATAACAGAAGGATTTGGCTGGTTCACTTTCAGCATTAAAGATATACAGGTACACATGAGATGAGAATTTACAGTTTAATACGGAATTCGAATTATAAGAACTCGCACCGGAAAGAGAATTTGAGTTCTTTGCACCGAAGAACAGAATGTTAACCATTTCGCCAAGAAATAGATGCTTAAGTGTTATAACCGTTGTCTCAATGTTGTTAATGAATCAAATAAGCTACATTAGGAAATTTATTTTGGGGTTATATGAATTAATTTGCAATTTTTTTTTGAAATTGTTCATAACTAGGTAGTGTTAGCTAAATTTTAGTAAAACAAAGTCTTCGTTGTAATACAATTACATGAATTTATTTTATTACTTTAACTAATACGAGAGCTGTCCAGAACGAAACACAAGTTCTGAAATAAAAAAAGTAACAGAACGAACAAACTAAAATGTATTATATACATTTGAAAGGTACAGTCTTAAGCTATTTTTCCACATAATTCCCATGCAAATTAAGGCACTTATCATACCATGGCACAAGTTTTTCAATAACGTCGTGGTAGAAATTTGCCACCTGCGATTGTGGTAACCAAGCTTTTCCAACAGAATCTCATGCACCAAACTCAGCAAAATTTGGGGAAAACGTTCAACGAGTTTCGTAATCGTGAAACGACGATTTGCAAGAATTCTGTCGTCGATTTGCCTCACCAATTCATCAGACACAAAGCTAAGCCTACCACTGTGGTCTTCATCGTGAACACTGAAGCATAAATGAAAAAAAAAAAAGTAATAAGAGATTGTGATTGCTATCAGAGATGGAAACATTGGTGAACATTACGACTAGTTATAGTGCTGCCACCTACGATTTTTCGTGGGAGAAATTGACCTATCGAACCTTGTAGTAAGACAAGGTAATACCCGTAGTTAACATGTAAAATTGTGTGGTAGTGAAATTGTTTCGAAATAGTGTCGTGATGATGAGAAGTTAAACAAAGTGTATAAGTGGTTTGTATAAGGAACCGGGAGCATTGTGAGTGAGTGATTAATATTCACACATTCTAAATTTAACTGGTTAACATTAAGGTGAGTATTGGTCACCCACTTGGGAATGGCCCCGACTCCTATTAGATTTAAAGTGCATGTAATTAGTAACGTTAGATTTGGTCGAATATTTCGAAGTAATTTGAACATAATAACCTCTAAATTGAATCGAAATTATTGGACTTTGAATGAATTGGTCAATAGAAGCTCAATTACATCGAACGACATTAAACCGTGATTGCGGAGCAATTTCACCAAGGAATCGGTTTGCTAGTTGTTATATTTATATGTTGTCCGTTAAAGTTATTTGTTATAATAAATTATATATCTCAATTGAAACTGATTCCTTCTAATTTTAAAACTGTTTAAATAACCTTTCACCAAGTCTGTTTTCCGTAACCACTCGGAAAATGCAGTGTACTTGTCGTTCCTTTGACATGATCGCTGCAACACTGGAACGTCCATTTTTAAAATCAATGCACCATTGCCTCACTCGGCCTTCACTCATTATTCCATGTCCGTACACTTCACACAGTTGGCAATGGATTTCAATTAGCTTGTAGTTTTTTGCCAACAAAAACCTAATCACAGAACGCACCTCACAAGAGGCGGGATTTTCTATTGTAGTGCACATTGTAACATGTCACAAAAAGCACAGTAAGAGCGTCACAGTCCTCACGCTACAAAAGCTGGATGCGTACGGAGTGTCGCAACGTTCTGACACCAAGATGGCGACTCTAGCCCCGCCCACTGCCGCGATAAGCAAAAATGTCTGGTACTTTCTGAACAATCCTCGTATAAAGGTATGAAATACAATTAAAATGGATATATATCTAAGTTACCTGTGAGAGCATCTCTAACAGCAATTGGTTTCCATTTGCAAGCTACGATCAGCACCTTTCTCGCTCCTTCAGTCGTCGCTTTAATTGCTAAGATTGGAACAGAGTTACTGCACGTTATAAGATCTCCAACAGGTTCAGCAGCCTGTAAATATAAATAAACTAACAATTTCTAAGTAATAAGCTAAGTAACTATTATCTCATCTTTAATAATAATAATAATAATAATAATAATAATAATAATAATAATAATAATAATAATAATAATAATAATAATAATAATATGTCTGTTTTCAGTTTTTCATATAGAAAGATGTCACCTAAAGCCACCACATTTCTGTACAGATTGATCTTCAACCAGTGGCGGATGTAGCTCGGGGCCGGAGAGCCTAGGCCTCCCAGTTTTTCCAAAATGAAATGAAATCTTTGAGTCTTACGTCCCATGCCGGCTAGGCTAAAGGAGACCGTGATAATGAGAAATGAATGAAATGGTGAAATGAAGAAAGTGGGAGGAAACGGAAGAACCCCGAGGAAATCCACGCACACGGTGTTTGTCCACCTTCACTTAGCGCGAGCTGCGATCAAGCCAGGGACCCCATGCACCAGAGGTGAATGCTCCACCACTGAGCCACCGCGGCCCTTCCAGTTTGTTCAGTGACAGAAATTAATTAAGCTATTATTTTTATATAGTTTTAAAAGTTTATAGTAAACTCATGATATACGTATCACAGCCTGGGTTCTGGCTTCCCCTCCCCGTTTTTACATTCTAGATCCGCCTTTAACAGACCTAATCGCGTACAGAGCAGTTTTTCTATTGTCGGTTCGGGTAAGGGGAATCAAAATGTACGCGAAAATGTATGTACTTTTCTCGCAGTTTCGAAGAACGCCTTTCCTGTAGGCAACCTTCAATATCTTTTAGTTGTGCGGGCAAATTTACATAAAAGGATATGATCGATAACTCAGTTTCTGATTCTCTCTCTTCCCTATCTTTCGTTGTTTCTTCCCGATGTAATTTACGATTAATCTCTAAGTGCATCTGGTATCTTCGCTGCGCTCCTCGAACATAGTGTAACATTTTTCTATCACCTTCTATTTACCTAATCCCACTTGATACACGGATAGCATTATGCACACGTCGTTGAAACACTACTGTTTGTTCGTACATGTTCTTTGACCGATTTGGCCGTATGTTTGTCTCCAGTACTCATTTTCCAAGGCCATTTACCGTGACTTACGGCCTAAGTGACGAAACTCCTCCTACACCCACCGGGGATTGAAAACGCACCGCTAGATTAGCAGTCAGATATTCTACTGACTGAGGTACAGGTCAGCTAATCTTAAGTTACCTAATAATTGAAAAGTTATTTTTAATACACATTTTCAACCCACTAGCAACCTGCTATAGCCTATTTTCAGTTTCTCTATTTGCAAGATATACGTATATTCGATTAATTTCCTTAACTTCCTGAACAAGGTCATTTCCCTGCTCTCTTTGACTTCCTGGGTCCGTAGAAATCCTGATTTGCTGCGAAATTCTGCATCAGCAGCGGAAATTTCTTCAATAGCATGAGCTCTCGAATTCGTTTCTTCCTCTGAAAAGCTAGTCAGTCTCTAAAACAAGCAGCATGATCATTCTCCCAGTTAACACAATAAGGCTTAGTCGCTCTATAGGGCTTCATACCACGACTTCCCTGGCCATAATTCACACAAATAGGAGCACTAGTATTAACGACATAGTGGTGTGCCCAAAATGCAGTCATTTAAAACCTCTCATAGAACTAAGTAAGGCCGAATCTATAGACAATAATATCTAACCTTCATGAAACCCAGAGGCGACTGAAAGTAACAAGCAATGAATGTGTTAAAGCAATTCACCTTACTTTTTACTTTTGATTCAAGCTACTTCTATGGTATGTTAGTCCGCTAGCATTGATTTAATCTGGTCGTCGGTGGCGTTCACGAAATCCCAACATAACGTAACTGAGCGACTAACATTCAGTACTCAGGGTTCATCTGTGATGCAAAGTGATCCAATACTGCCTAACTTAAGAAACTTTAGCGTCTGCTTTGCATTGACCGTTTTCATTAACAATGACTTATTCCTTAGTCCAACAGTGCAATTAGTTTTACTTTATTAATTACGAAAGAAGCCAAATCCTTGATCTCACTCAGACGCTTAGACTCACTACTGGTACTTCCGCCTGTTTCTTTTGTCTTTAGGGCCACGGTGGCTCAGTAGTAGAGCGTTCATCTCCGGTGCTTGGGGTCCCGCGTTCGATCCCAGTCCCCGCCAAGTGAACTTTGTGGTGGACAAACACCGTGTGCGTGGGTTTTCTCGGGGTTCTCCCGTTTCCTCCCACTTTCTTCATTCCACCATTTCATTCATTACTCATCACCGTCTTATTTAGCCTAACCGGCATAACAGTGGGACGTAAAACTTAAAAGATTTCATTTCATTTTCTGTTGTCTTTAAATACAAGATAGCGAACCACTGAAGTCCCAACACTTGTCTTTTGCAACGTATCTTAAAGAGACATCCTGCTCTTGCTCCTGTTTTGGACTTCTTTCGAGGAAAGTCTGACTGCAAGAAATTTGACGACAATTTACCTATAAACAGATTTTTATTTCTCTCTCTCTCTCTCTCTATATATATATATATATATATATATATATATATATATATATATATATGAAAGTGATTATGTTTGTAATTTCATATCTCTTGAACCATCCGACCGATCTCGATCGAAGTTTCAACCTAGATGAGCTTCGGGCCTGGGATGTTTTTTTATCATTTCACTTTGAAGGTGCAAATTGAGGGAGAGGAATATATTTAAAAATGATCCAAAATGACCGATATTAGTGTCGAATCCATGATTTTCGGGGTCGCTGAGATGAACAGTGACACTTCCGATGCCGTTTAAATTCAAATTCAGCGCTTTACGTATGTCCAAAGTGAAACGTATTTTTCCCATGCGAAGAACAGGAATTCTGCTAGTTTAACGTAACAAAATGAAACTCAAGCGTAAATGTTCGCAGGGAAAACTAACGCTACTCCGCTAACAATTCCGTAGGCACTCCCTCACTGTAACATCAGCAAGGGCTGACATGGTCCCGGAGAATAAAAAAAAAAAAAAAAAAAGACCTGAATGAATGAAAGAAGGAACAGCCTACATCATCCAAAAATTTGTATTAAAAATGACGGAACTGTTTTCAAACATTCTGCATTTTTTTACCTTTTTTGTTTTTAATGCTGAGCAATAAACAAAACGAACACTGAACTCATTGATCATCCTATGCCTGGACTCCCACCAACCACCTACGTGTCCGGCAATGATATTAACGGCTGAAAGGTTAGGCAAAGAGTAAGTGAAAGAAAGAGTAATTAACAAAAATTGGTTACTTTCTAATAAATCTTTCCGTGGGGAAACTAGAAACTCTTCATACGTTTCGGAACAGCAGGCTGTAATAGGTTCAGCAAAAAACAAAGAAACAACGGGAGATTAAAGAATCTTTTTTTTTTATTCATAAATATAAGCCAGTTTTAAATCTGGATTTTGCAAACATAGGTAGAATCTGGTTGCCTACCTTTGATGTATATTTTGGATCTGGCAACAATGACGTAACACAGACATCGGGACTCCTTCAATTCAACTTATTCTTTCGCACTATGCTCTACTCGTGGTATTTTAGTATCCTTCATGTTATATTTATTCATTCTGTTGTATATATTCCTTTCTCTACACTTTTTTTCTCTCAACCATTATTACCCTTGCTACCTTACCATTGAAGACGGAACTAGCTTGCTGTTCCGAAACGTATGAAGAGTTTTTAGTTTCCTCACGGAAGGATTTATTGGTAAGTAACCAATTCTTTGTTAATTTGAATCATCCTCTCATGCGCCTACATAATAATTTGAATGAAAGAGTAATCTAATGAATAATAAATGACTCGTCCTCTCGGTTCCATCACCTTGCCCGCCATGAGCGCTACATTGTAAGTGTTTCCACGCCTTCCTTTAATTTTTTAAAATATGAAACAGCACTAACTGAGGAAAGTGAATCAGGGTGTCTACTGAGTTTCATTTTCAAAATTCCAGTATATTCAGTATATCAGCAGAATTCCAACCTAATACAATAATTTAAAAAAAAAAAAAGTTCTTTAGGAATAATCATACTCTTGATGATTTCAGGTTTGTACAGTAATTGTTCTACCACAAATAATAATAATAATAATAATAATAATAATAATAATAATAATAATAATAATAATAATAATAATAAATTTAGTTAGCCTTGATTTTTTGAAACGCAAATGATTTTTTAAACGTTTTTTAAAGGGCCTCCCAACTACCCTCAAAGCTTTCCACTCCACCCATTGCTTTAAATATCTAATTACAAAATGTATACAACTGTTTCTTTGGAAAAATTTACAATGTCAATGAATACAAAATTGTTTTTAAGACTATTAAAATAATTACAAAAAAAGTATTGTTAACAAATTACAAGTTCCATGATTTTTCCAGTGTGTGGATCAAAATGCCAGTATATTTCCAGTATTTTCAGTATCAAAATTAAATTCCAGTGTAATTCCAGTATTTCCAGTACCAGTAAATACCCTGTGAATACTTAAAATAAGAACAAAATAATAACGTAACGTTTTGCAAAATAAGATAATCATTTTACAAAATCTTACATTACAAAAAAGGAGAAAGCTGAGAATAGAAAAGTTGTATTAAAATACTCACCCTAGGGTCATACGTGGCGATTGTCCCTTTAGAAGTACCCACATACAAATAATTCCACGCAAGATCCATACATTGTATGGGTTCTGTGAAGGTGTACTTTGATAACAACTTTCCTGTCTGTAAGAAATGACACATACACAATCAATTATTCTTGCAATAAAGTGGTCTAATGACATTTAAAGGATTACACAGTTAAGTTAAAAAAGATTTAAAAAAAATAAGAATGCTGATTTAACATTGGCATCCGTGTTGTTCATTTGGGTGAAATCTTATGTCTTTTACAGAACAAAGCAATATAAAAACGTGGACCTATTGTCTACTGTAGAATCCAAATAAAACAAGCTCCCACTAGAAATCAAACCCGGATTATTCTGCACCAAAAATGCGAGAAGGTTACCCATTTAGTCACGAGGGAACACTTCCCGGGTGGAGAGCATTAAAAAGATTTAAAGTATTACGATGGTATGGATTCCACCTTCGACTGTAGGTCCATGTATCATATATGCTCGGTGCTGAAAACAAACACTAAATTTCAACCAACAAACATGTAACACACGAAGGAAGTTCTTCTTCCTCAGCAATCTCAACCCTCAGTACAGGGATACACCATATTTAATCAAAACAGGACTTTTTAAATGAATACATTTTTTTCGAGATACGAGTGTTATCCAGTCACAAACGTTTCGGCGGGGTGCCACTAGGGACGGGACGGGACAAGTACCGCCATTTTGAGCAGGGATTTCCGCCCGTTCAATGTGTATCCAGCTGTGGACGCCCGATGGCAGAACTTTCTTTCTCTTTCTGCGATAAGCATTTATAAATCTGCACGAATTCTGCAAAAATTTTCTGCAGAAGAAACACTTGCGATTCTTAAAAATACGCTTTACGCGACGTAAAAAACAGTTCAAACTATATTTATGCCAGTAGTCCGTCCATTTAAGAAATCTACACATGGTAGGCATGGTTTTATACATCTTTGTTGGCCATTTTTTCTCCTCTAGCAATTTTTCTGCACAGGCGCGGCAAATTTTCAGCGATCACATCGCAGATCGCGGCATGTTCTGCTAGGGGGTGTGGACGTGAGAAGTTCGTATTACTTCTGCTCTGTTCATAGAGGAAGGATCAGAAACTAAGGTTACAAGGTCGATATTTCTGGAGTTTTGTCTGTTATAGAGGAATGAGAAGTGGGTGGTAATTTTAATACATGGACTTGACAACTGTTCGTGAGTAAAGGAATCTTGAAGAAAATCTCTCTTATGCTCTCCATCACCCAATAACCTATACTACGAGGAAGGATCAAAAACTAAGGTTACAAGGTCGATATTTCTGGAGTTTCGTCTGTTCTAGAGGAATGAGGAGTGTACGGTAATTGTAAAAATAAATTAAATCCTTGAGTTTTACGTCCCACGGTTATGCCGGTTAGGCTAAAGGAGACGGTGATAATGAGAAATGAATGAAATGGTGGAATGAAGAAAGTGGGAGGAAACGGGAGAACCCCGAGGAAACCCACGCACACGGTGTTTGTCCGCCACAAAGTTCACTTGGCGGGGGCTGGGATCGAACCCGGGACTCTAAGCACCAGAGGAGAACGATCTACCAGTGAGCCACCGCGTCCCTGTGCGGTAATTGTAATACATGGAGTTGGCAACTGTACAGAATTTCAGCTGCCCACAACCTACGCGCTAGTTCTAGGTAAACACAAATGACGACTCGTTTGAAAACTGATCCCGCGAGTAAGGCCACTTAGTTATTCGATTTCTATGAGCGAAAGATGTAACCGCGGCTGAAATTCATCGGCAAAGCAATCAGGAGGAAACGGCAAGGACTTTTCATTGAGGGTGTCATCTTCCTTCACCATAATGCGCGCCAACATACAGCCCAGAAGACCACCACGCTGCTGAAGCAGTTTCGCTGGGACGTCATCGACCATCCTCCCTACAGCCCAGACCATGCTCCAAGCGACTTTTACCTGTTCCCGTACCGAAAGAGGCACTTGTCGCTTTGCTTCACATGAGGAAGTGAAACACTTCGTGACAACGTAGGTGAACATGCAAGCACACGATTTTTACCAGAAGGAAATCTTCAAATTCATCCCACGATACAACAAGTGCCTTAACCGATATAGAGACTATATCGAAAAATAACCTAATGTATGTACTATCTGTTGGCTGTATTGGTTGTATGAAATAATATATACATGTTTCACTGCAGGCTTTGTAACCTTACTTTCTGATCAATCCTATTTATTAAGTGATTTACTTTGGTCAACCGATATGGAGATTATGTCGAAAAATAACCTAATGTATGTACTATCTGTTGGCTGTATTGGTTGTATGAAATAATATATACATGTCTCACTGCAGGCTTTGTAACCTTACTTTCTGATCAATCCTCCTATTTATTAAGTGATTTACTTTGGTCAACCGATATGGAGATTATGTCGAAAAATAACCTAAGGTATGTACTATTTGTTGCCTGTATTGGTTGTATGAAATAATATATACATGTTTCACTGCAGGCTTTGTAACCTTACTTTCTGATCAATCCTTTTTATTAAGTGATTTACTTTGGTCAACCGATATGGAGATTATGTCGAAAAATAACCTAATGTATGTACTATCTGTTTGCTGTATTGGTTGTATGAAATAATATATACAAGTTTTACTGAAGGCTTTGTAACCTTACTTTCTGATCACCCTTTGTACATATTTGACATGAGTGCTCCGAGTGAAAATCCCGTTAGTTGTACAGTGAGGTCGGTCACACGACTTTTGTTTTTTGTTTAAAAAAAAAAAACATTAAAGTGATTGACATTCATCGACAACTGTGTGAAGTTTTCGGCAGAGGTGTAATGAGTGAAAGTGGAGTGAGGCGTTGGAGCCTTATGTTTAAAGAAGGCCGCACAAACGTTCACGACGAAGACTGAACCGGTATACCGAGCATTGTGACAGATGAACTGATCACAAAAATCAATGACGAAGATTCATGGAAATCGCCGTTTTACGATAACAGAGCTCTCGTTTGTTTCCGCAAATTTCACGGAGCTTAGTGAATAAAATCGTGACCCAAAAGTTAGGCTACCATACGTTATGTGCAAGATGGATTCCGAAAATGTTGAAAGAGGAACACAAAACTTAGGGGATGGTAGCAGTCTTTAAATTCCTTGAGACTTAAAGCAAAAACGGCAATTCCTTTGTTGATAATATTATTACTTGGTATGAGGCTGGGATTACGCTCGTTAAATGTGAAGTGCAAAAATAGTCCATGAAGTAGAAACACACCAGTTTTTTTTTCTTTTTTCTTTCTTTCTTTCTTTCTCTCTCCCCCCCCCCCAAAAAAAAAAGCTTGGAAATCATTTCTGCAAGAAAACTTATGGATACTCTGCACTGCTACCGACGTTCTGCACTGATGTAACAATTACCACTGAAAAATACTGTAATTACAGAAATTGTGAAGAGCACTTCAAAACAAACATCCAGGAAAACTGATTTTTTGGGTATAGGATTTTAGATTTCTGGGCTTTCGGCATCTAAGGTCATTTAACCCGTCACGTTTTGAGGGATGACGTCCCTCGGCGAGCACACAATCCGGGGAAAGGGAAGGAAGGAAGCGGCCTGGGACCTATAAGTTAGGTACCACCCCGGCATTTGCCTGGTGTGAATGAGGAAAACCTCATTCAGGGTGGCTGGCCTGAAAAAGCGTTTTACACTTTTTCGGCCGAGTGTACCCACCAGGAATCGAACCTGGGACCGCTCGCACCGAAGGCGAGAGCGTTAGCGACTACGCTACGCGGGGCCACTCGAGGAAAACTGAGTGCAAAGTCCTGTTGTTTTATGACAACGTCTACCCGCACCCGGCCAAGTAGGCTCAATAACTCAAAAAAGGGCTTTCATTCGGAGGTTTTCGACCATTCGCCATATAGCCCAGATCTCACACCAAGTAACTACCGCTTGTTTCGCGACATGAAAACCTGGCTAGCAACGCAGCGATTTGATGACGATACAGATCTTCAGGCTGAAATGCAGGAAGGGTTGAAATCACAGGCGGCAACTAGATACAACTATCGAAAAGTAGCCTAAGAGTGTCGCTTCAAAATGTATATAATAAAAAAATGTCTATCTTCACGTGCTTTCTACTTATTACAAACCATGAGTCTGGATAACCCTCATATATATAAAATATATTTCGTCCTCGTTTCAATCAGACATTAACTGTCTGTGGATATCATTTTCTTATCTAACATACTTTAAATAAAAATCGAATCGTTATCATTAATCTTATTGTCAAATCTTTTGTTTTTCTAATTTTCACTAAGATATATGATAAATACACAAACACTTACCTGGAAATTAAAAAGTCGAATCTGACCATCTTTAGATGCTGTACACACAACAATGTCACAATTCGGCAATGCACAACTATTTTGGAGAACTTGAACACATGTGACTGCTCCTCTATGACCTTGGTAAGAAGTTTTGAAACGTTTGGTCTTTAAAGAGAAACAGTACGCTTCGCCCTTATCTGATGCTGCTATTAAATGCCCGTCAATCACCTAGAAACAAACATGAAAAATAACAGTTACAAATTAGTTTTCCTACGAAGACAAGAAATGAGTTTCGTCTTCTCACGTTGTGATACTATAGTAGACTTCTAAACTATATGAACAACTCAACATTGAAACCAAAAATTGTAAGTCTATAAGTTCCAGCTGTAATACAGGGATAAAGTCAGAAAGGGACCTTTTTCTTGGGATGTCGAGGGTGATTCAGAAAGTAATGCCTCCAAGCCCACTACTTGTCCAATAGTAATGCAAACATTCTGAACTGTTTATCATTAATGCACTGATGTTTACGCTATAGAATATCACTTGTTTCACCTTCCTATCTCTTCTCGTTTCAGAGTAATGGAGCAATCCATGGCATCCAGTGGTGACATCTGGCTGACAAGCGGGCTGTCATTGAATTTCTGGCTGCGGAAGGTTTGTGTCCAGGAACATTCATCGCTGGCGGCGACCCGGAAACGAAACCACACGTCCTCTCCTCCGGAAAAAAAAAAAAAAAAAATCAGTGTTCCATCTGCTAGCAAAGTGTTGTTGACATTCTGCCTCACCCTGCCCGGAACTTACGCCCTGCGACTTTTGGCTCTTCCCCAAACTTAAGGATCGCCTTAAGAGCTAACGTTATATTTGCGACGCGTAGAAGCAGCCGTTCGGTAATGATGTCGCCAGCAGCTACCACAATTCTTTGCCGACGGCACGAAGAACCTTGTTTCGCGTTGGCGCAAGTGTGTTGCCCGTAGTGGGAACTATGTTGAAAAGTGATGAAACCATTTGTAGCCGATATTGCAAGCTTTCCACTGATACCTGTATCTGTGCTGTCAAATACAAACCAAGGTATCACCTTGGAGGCATTACTTTTTGAATCACCCTCGTATATAAAGGGAGTATTTCTTGCTAACTGGTTCATTTCTACCACTTCCGGTCTAAATAGACGATTAACGGATGAGCTGGAATTTATTCTTGGGACACCTGAATCGATTCTAAACAATAGTTTTTTTTTCGAAATCTCTTACGGTTTTCGAAATCTCTAAAAAAAACAGTTAAGACCAGAGCTCAAAAAATTTTCTTCTAACTTACATGCCACAATCCAACCTGATACATAGGCCTACATATTTTGGGCTTGAATAATAGTTACAGATATAAAAAGTACAAGCTTACTTCAGTCTATACGTAATTGAAAGCAATATAAGTGACGTTTTAAAGCAGCAATGTATGTTTTAAGTCCAAGTACATTTCTCGTAGTTTAAGCACTAAAATACCAGTTATTCACTGCTCTGGATAAATCAAAATCTTCTAACGATGACCCATTCATGTTAATAAACGTGATGAAGTTCATTTGGAGTCTTAGCTTCAATTTGAGCAAAGTTTATTTTGCCTATTTCACTCTTATTGCATATATTGTTACTTGAATGCCTAATACTGCGTATTCTTTGAATCTTCTTCAAAATTAAGTATTTCATTGACATACTTACATAGATCTCTTTTTTGCAGAAAAGTCTATCAGTTCCAAGAAATTTTAAAAACAGAATATTAACTCTAATCTAATCAGAAATCCCATTTATTTCGCGAGCGAGAATTCCCTGACTTTTATAGGTTTTCCATGTTATGATTTACAAATTTCCCGGTGTACATATAACATACAAAAGTAACTATATTTTTCCCGATCACAGGTTTCTCATCTACTATGTATGTACATGTTCTCATCTACTATGCATATAATGTGTGTGTACATAAAGAAATTTTGCAAAACAAATTTATATTCCCTTACAAATAGCTGGGTACGGCAAAAAGAAATAAGATTCTGAAAAGCAGTACTTAAAGTTCACTGATTTTTTAAGATTTTATCAGCTTTCTTGACTTTTCTAGTTCTTTCAGGTCAGTGGGAACCCTGCCAATATATGGCAATAATGTCAGAGCGAGAAACGTGAACAAGTTGTTGCGACCAACAAAAACAAAATAAAGACGACTGAAGTTGCTTAAAAAAAAAAAAAAAAAAAAAAAAAAAAAAAAAAAAAAAACGACAATATGATACTATGAATTATTTATACTTTTTTATTTCTACGGTAATTACGAACATAATCGACAACTTGAAAAATATATTGTTACAGACACTCCCATTTAATAATTCTTTGTGAAAGTCTGCCAAAATGCATTAAATTAAAATTCATTTAATAACATAAGATCATATGACCAGCAAGTTATTCCCTCAAATGATTATATGAAAAGTAGTGAAAAGATGTACATAGTATTAAAATTATGTAGGCGCAAGAGAGGATGATTCAAATTAACAAAAAATTGGTTACTTACTAATAAATCTTCCCATGGTTTATTGGTAAGGTACCACGGGAAGATTTATTGGTAAGTAACCAATTTTTGGTAATGTATATGGCATATTTATTACAAGTACATGAAGATTTATTGGTAAGTAACCAATTTTTGGTAATGTATATGGCATATTTATTACAAGTACATGAAGATTTATTGGTAAGTAACCAATTTTTGGTAATGTATATGGCATATTTATTACAAGTACATGAAGATTTATTGGTAAGTAACCAATTTTTGGTAATGTATATGGCATATTTATTACAAGTACATGAAAATAACTTCATTCTACCTTCTTCAAAAGACATTCTCTACAAATACCGCTCTAAAGTTTCTAGATTATTTGAACATTATTAATTCTTTAACTTCAGTTCCTGCATGTTTTTGAATGTTTATGATCATTCTTCCTAGATTTTCGAATCTATCAAATTTTAAATGCCTATTTCCTATGGTTTTAGTATCTAAACACATTGTATCTATCAATAACTGACATATTTTTAAATAAAACTATATGATTTTGTTCTAATAAACATGTGAAAGTTGAGATAGCCTAGATTTTCCTGATTGATCCTAACGAATACCTCTCTTTATATTTTCCACATCTAGTAGAAAAGTTTAGAAATAAAACCCATCAACGCATGTTAAGTTGCACGTTCGATGCTCGCTTACGTTTGTACTAAAGAATGTCGATGGAAAACCGAAATTATTACTACTTTCATTATATACGGGGTGTTCAACAATTGTTGTCCCCTCATATAGAATGAGTTGAACGAAAATATTGTAATCGTAATATGCTGTACTCTAAAGTTTAGAACTATGTGTGCAAAAGTATAGGGCAATGTTACTAATGCTGGTTATCATGAAAATGGAGAAAACTGAAGTGCGTGCCGCGAACAAATACTTTCAGATGAGGAGTCTAACACCGATGGAGAAGCACGCTGACATGTTTAGTGTGTTGGGTGGTAGTAACAAAGGCTACTACCGACGGGGAAGCACGCTGATATGGTTAGTATGATGGGTGGTAGTAACAAAGGCTACCATTAATGGAGGAGCACGCTGATATGGTTAGTGTGTTGGGTGATAGTAACAAAGGCTTCCACCGATGGAGAAGCACGCTGATATGGTTAGTGTGTTGGGTGATAGTAACAAAGGCTACCACTGACGGAGAAGCACGCTAATATGTTTAGTGTGTTGGGTGATAGTAACAAAAGCTACCACCGATGGAGAAGCACGCCAATATAGTTAGCGTGTTGGGTGATAGTAACAAAGGTTACCACCGACGGAGAAGCACGCTGATATGTTAGTGTGTTGGGTGATAGTAACAAAGGTTACCACCGATGGAGAAGCACGCTGATATGTTCAGTGTGTCAGGTGATGGTAACAAAGGCTAACCTCGACGGAGAAGTACGCTGATATGATTAGTGTGTTGTGATAGTGATCCTTTTTAACAAGTGATAAACTGGTTACGTGAATTGCGTTGTAGGAGGCAAAGTAGTGAACACACTGTGGAGTAATCGCTTGCTGACCAACTGTGATTTTTTCAAACAAAGTGTAAAAGCTTTAAAGCATAGGTGGACGAAGTACATTTCTGTAATGGGTTACTTGTATTTTGTGGTAAAATAGATTTCCTTCTATATCGGGGACAATAATTGTTGAACATCCCCTCGTAAATATTTCCGCGGAAATGACGTTCAACATGATCCGTTTACTACAATAGACTCCGTTTGTCAGTAGTTTAAAGCCACAGTAGCTAAGTAACTAAACGCTACTATAATATACATTGTTAAAGGTTCAACCCCAGACCATATCCATACGAAAATAGCAAAACAAGATATGTACACTCATGTCCAAAATGATTGTCGCATATCTATAACTGTCTTCTTATAAGAATAATTTGATAATGATTTTGCAGGCTTATTTTAATACTGATACTATGTGTATAATCGGGAAATGTACACTTGTGGTAAATTTCATAGGAAAAGAATTATAAATACGAAAATTACAAAGAGTAAAACAAAATGTAACTATGGACAAGTAAATTTTGTTTTCGTTTTATTGTTCTTATTTACTGCTCTTTTGACTTCAAATTTTCCGCATACATGTCTTTGCCGACTATACACATATTAACATTATAAGAAATACCGGTCGAATTTGTTATCAAATTATATTTCTAAAACAACATATTTATAGACATGCGACAATAATTTTGGATATGAGTGTACATTTGTACAGGCAAGAAAATTACAACCTTATGAATTAAATCTATACGAGGATTAAAAAAAAAAAAAAAAAAAAAAAACACTGTATGTCATTTTTGACTAATTTCTGAATTTTTGCTTCGGTAATTAGTCACACTGATATCTAATGCCGGAAAATGTTGATAATGATTTAACTAAATATGCCCTATTTAGCAATATATACGAGGGTGCATCAAAAGGTAATTGATTCCTTGCTATAATTGTTTTAACTCCACATTTTTCAAAAATCGAGATATTGGTATGGGAATGTTCCTAGTACAATTCTGCATCTATCTAAAGTGAAACTGACGTGGTCTGACCAATAGGTAGGGGGCAATGACGTCATGAGTGTTTACCTTATGTTCAAAACTGTAACTAAAAGTAAGCAAAAAGACCTTAAGTGGCAATTCATAAGCAAGAGTATTTAACTGTATTACCACACAAATTTTAGATCGTGAAAATATATTTAAATAAAGTTTTACTGAAATACAACAAATTTGAACGTACAGCCTAAGCCAAAACGCGTTGTGCTTATTTTCTCGAAAGTATGTAAAATGGAGATAAGGCCTTTTCGCTTAGCAGGGCAGTAATATAGTCTATTCATTTTCAGATTAACTGATTAGAACAACGGATCTTAACCTAAAAGAAAAGAGGAGTCATCATTGAATTTCTGACAAAAGCAGGTTGTTTACCTAAGGAAATCCATACTCACTTGAAAACTGTTTATGAAGACGCTGTAATGGACATCAGCAACGTACAGCGTTGAGTGACGAAGTTTAGAACCGGAGAAACAGAAATTGCAGATATTGACCAAGAAGCGACCGGACGACATCAGTCACAGATACAAATCGAGAACGTGCTGATGTATTAATTCGAGGAGACAGGCGCATTACAGTTCAGAATGTTGCTGATGCATTGAACGTCTCGTATAGCTCTGACGAAGGAATAATTACTGACTTGGGATACTCTCAATAACCTGGATAAAGTTCAAACAGCTTTAAAATCATAGGTCAAGAACCAAACTCCTGATTTTTTTTTCCAAAATGGTTTTGATGCTGGGTTCGACGATGTTGCAAATATGTTCAGAATCATGGAGACTATGTTGAATGGTAGTTTTCTGTAGAGGACAGTTTAAGCGAGAGAATCTGTAATACCTTTTGCTGTTATATGGTCATTAATACAGTTTTATGCCACTGGAGGCATTACTTTTTGATTCAGTCTTGAGCATAGTGACCTGAAAGTATTTAAAATTTATGTACTATCATGTTTTGCCACGCTTGTATAGTATTTGAGTACTACTAAACAAGTAGTACTATGTTTCTTTCTCCTATTTTAAAGAAGAGAAACATTTCTGTTTTCTCCACTTTAATTACCACTCCATTAACCTGTATCATTGACTTATATTTACCATAGTCTCCTTCAGTTTCTACTATATGCCTTATTGTCTAATTATTTGCAACTACAGTCATCTTACATGACAAAAGACACACAAATATTTGTCACACAGTTTGTCTGAAACACGGAAACTAATGAAATCTCCAGTTTGGTTTATGCCCTTTTGACTAAAGCATACAGACAGTAAACATAAGCATATGGTAAGAACGGATTAGTGGAATTAAAAGAGCGAGAGGAAGTCTAGAATACCCCGCAACAAAATGTTCATTAAAACTGACAAATAGCAACCTTATCAAGTACTTTTTTACTTTTAACGTTCGGCAATTTAACTGTTCCCTTTCATAAGTGTGTTCTAGAAGACGAAGGGGCTGGGGATAATTGATTTTACATCAAATCAGTTCTTCTATAGACAGTGGCGGCGTAAGGGCGGGGCGAACGGTGCCCTCGTCCCGGGCCCCACTTTGCGGGGGCCCCCGGACGGTAGGTAAAAAACAATTACTAAAGAAACTTGTTAGCGTGAGGTACAAGGGCCGTCAAAGTTTATAATTCACAGCCTCCCTAATAAAAGTAAAAGTAAATATTGATTAATTGTCAATCAATATTACACCAAATAACAGATGAAACAACAATAACATCTGTCTAATAAAACTAATCACTGTCGGATTTCCGTATAAGCTAAACAACATATAGGTTAGGGCCTCACTCTCTTGGGGACCTGCAAAGAAATTTAAAGAAAACTGAATGTAGATTAAAAATAAATAAATAATAGTTTTATTATCTTGGGGGCTCCCAAATAAATTTAAAGGAAAAGCTGAATGTAGGTGAAAAAATAATAATACAAACGTTTCACTCTCTTGGGGGCCCCCCAAAAAATTAAAGAAAAACTGAATGTAGGTGAAAAATAAGTAAAATTAGTTTCACTCTTTTGGGGCCCGAAAGAAATTCAAAGTAAAAAACGTATGTGATTAAAATATGAATAAAATAAAAATTTCACTCTGTTCAATTACTTCAGAGAAATTTAAAGGAAAAATCTGAGTGTAGATTAAAATATAGTAAAAGAAAAGTCGAAGCATATTGTGTTGTCTACATTCTGCTAGCTTGCTTCCTGAAATATCACTATTTATTTATTTATCAGTTCAAGGGAAGGGCACAAAGAAGTGATGAACGTACATAGAGCTTTATAAAGATAACCAAGAAAGTCATGTCGCTTTTTGTGGACGTCTGTGTTCAAATGGACTTCATAAGGTGAGTTGAATGCAAATGAAGATAAGGCGAAGATCAGTTGTTTGTATGGGGTATATTCAACGCACTACCTGGTTGACAGTTCAGTTACAACGTGAACTTGCGTAAGGACAGTGAACATGGGACCTCCACAGAGCGCCGTAAGGGCGTATATGCTGTACGAGTTCAAACAGAAGTCAAACGCCGCTGCAGCGAGGCGTAAGACATACCAGGCCTTTGGTGAGGCTGTCGTGACTACGTGGACAAAACAGCAATGATTTAACAAGTTTAAGGACGGTGACTAAACACTCGAAGACGCATCACGTGCCGGAAGAACAACACATGTACAAAATGAAGATCTTCAGACAGCAATTGAGGCGAACAGTGGCCAGACATGTGAGGAACTGGGACTACAATTCAGTGTGAGTAGAGAAACTATTCGGGAGCACCTCCATCAACTTGGGAAGCACTGCAAGTTGGGTCGATAGATCCCACATGATTTGACTCTGGGCCAGAATGCAACGCGAGCAGATACCTGTGTTTCTTTGCTGTCTCGTCTGAGGAAGAAGCCATTTATGGACAGGATGTTGACGTGTGATGAGAAGTGGGTCCTGTACGAAACTCCACGGCGCCGTCGTCATTGGTTAGCATTCCATGAACCGGTTCCAAAACAGCCGAAACCAGCACTCCAATTGTTCAGTGGACCAGTGGTCCTCCTGTGTGTTTGTGGACTGTTCGAGGCATCGTGCGTCGGGAACTGCTACCAGCTGGTCAGAGCATCAATGCAACTCTGTACTGTCAGCAGTTGAGCAGTGTTTAAGAAAAACTCAAAACTCTGGAGAAAGCACTTATGAATCGCAAAGGTTTTCTCCTTGTTACAGAACAGCGCTAAGCTCCACGTGGCTAGGATGACCCAGAACACTATTCTACACCTTGGATGCAAAACAATATTGCATCCGCCACACTCCCCGGACATTGGATCGTCCGATTATTACTTGTTCCACTCCTTGGACAATCACCTTAGAGGACGCAGTTCAAATCCCTAGTAGAGGTGCAAAATGCACTTGATACCTTGTTCGCCTCACGGCCCACCAAGTTCTACCGCGATAGAATCCATGGCCTTCCAGAACGTTGGCAGAAGGTCATCGATGCTGATGGGGACTATTTTTGATTTTCCAGGTACGTCTTAGGTGAAATATCGATGTTTAGTGTGGTTGGTGAAAAAGTGACAGAACTTTCTTGGTTACCTTTATATTAGGGTATTAGCATTCTGTTCCTAACTAAAAGCTCTTTGGTGCAGACGCTATAGTTGCTGATTCGCTTGTTTTCCTTGTCTTTTTTCTTTTGTCCTTTACAAGTCGAATTTTCAGCGAGCGAAACTCTTGCTTAGCTGGTTTCTCCTTTTTTGCTCTTGTTTCTTGTCGTACAAATTTACACTTCAGCCCACAAATTTATAGTGAATAAGATGTTCAATAAGAAAACAAGTTTTCAAATGTTCAAAAGAAAAAACGTGAATTATGTTATATTGCTTCCTTCTATATTTAGATAGAAATAAAATAGAACTATTTTCTTACTTTGCCAACTTTGTGCAGTAGCTAAATGATGAGAGCGAGGAAAGGTTAAAAGCATGTTTGTTGCTCTGATTTGGCTTTGTTCTAACTGAATGACCTGGATCGCATAGAATTGTTTATATATAATCCGTTCACTAAGTGTGCTTAGAAACCTAAAAACAACTTGACTTTTCCCCACAAGGTATACTGAAATATGTACGTATTTTCAATGGGGCTTGAAGCTTACAAAAGTTTGGCAACCGCTCTTCAGATTTTGATAACACTACCCGTATCTGTCGCATCATTTGAAAAGTCTTTCAGCAAAATGAAGCTGATAAGACCATAGTTACGCTCCACTACGAGTCAAGGAAGACACGAATCCGGACATTCTTTCTATCGATAATGGAATAGCATCTACTTTGGATTTTGATAATATAGTTGATACTTTCGCAGCTACTAAAGCAAGGATGGTAGCATTCTGAATCCTGGCGGAACACAGGTTAATAAGGTAGTGGAACTATTGCCGAAAGTAGTTTCAGGTTTTAACTTAAGACAATAAATATACAAAAGTACCAAAAGAATAATGAAAAGCTGCCAAGATCTGTCAATTGACTCGTGATGGGTGGAAATGAAAAGTAGGATGGTACACAACCCATAGTAGAATTCTGTGCTCACATATTTAATCTATGATGTAACCCTATACCCAATTATTCAATACATTCAGTATTTTTTGTTACAGTATTTTCTAATACTAAGTGTGTTAGTAAGTGGTAATAGAAACAGTCATAAGTGGCAGAATATAAATATGACTGAATTATTAAATACAAAATAACGGAATCATAAAACAAGTGTGAAATCTGGAAACAATAGTAAAAAGAACAAACAGGAGAGAAAGATTCTAATGCTTAACTATTTATTGATATTTCGGCAAAAGCAGTGGCACTAAATAGATCAGATCGTATATTATCACTGGGGAGAAACCTAGTGAAAGATAAATGAAGAAGACACGCAGGAGAGAAATCTATTCTAGCCATTATTTACTAGTTCGGTAAAAAAAAAAAAAAAAAAAAAAAAAAAAAGTGTTTAAGTATCATGTATTATCACTGGAGAGAAAACGAATGTTAAAGTGAATGGGGCTAATTGTATGAGAAAAATCTAATTAAATAAAGTCCATGTAGCGTAAACTCATACAGGTGAGAGACTATGAATAAACTTATCATATGAGAAATTGCACAGGACAAACACCAAAGTCGAGAACCGAACAAGAAAATTCTATAGAAAACTGAAAACTTACATTTAGAAATCGCATTATTATTTGCATATTTTTCAATATCAGCTCATTGTTACATTTTGTACGTAAATTTGTCTCTAAACATATTGTTAGGAGCATTACTTAAACTATTCTATCTAATAACAGTACGCTTTTAACCTAGAATAGTATAACTTGGGTGTCGGATAAATTCTGGATTCTTTGTTGTTGTTTTGTTTGTTCTTAAGATTTTGTCATTTCTGTCATGGGTTGTAATTTTCATTATACTTGTATCCCTAATCCTTTTTCTGTCATGCCCCTTGTTTAAAAATGAATATAGACCTATACTGTATATATGGATGATATATATGCTGAATGTCACCCCCATACCCCAAATTAACATATCCCAAATTAAGATGGTTTAAACACACACACACCAACGGAAAAGGGGGAGAGGAGTAAACAGAAAGAATAAGTATGCAAATGAATGCCAAAAATAGCAATGTATAAATCATGATTGTTCGAGAAAGAGCCCCGATTTACTTCACTGGCCCCGGGCCCCTGTTTGCCTTACGCCGCGACTGTCTATAGATACGAATTCAATGATACACAGAATGAAAAAATGCACAAGATTTGAATCCGGGTCTCTGGTTTATCGGTGTCGATGCATTAACTACTACGGCACCTGAGTGGCTGCGCACCGACTTCAAGATGACAGAATCTATGTCCAAGAAGAGGATTGGATAGCGCAGTAGTTAACACATCAGCAAGGCACGCCGAAGACCTGGATTTGAATCTCGGTCCAGTTGTGCATTCTATATTAGGTTATAAAGATATTATGAACAACAATAATATATTTGATAAAGCAGGAATCATAGGTGTTACAAATTTTGTTCACAAGCTCATTTAATATAGAAACGAACTACGAAGCCTTCATACCATAGCAGAGTAATCAACCACTGAACTACAATACCTTCAAGGTATGTGTATATAGATATATCATCACTTACTTTAACACGTTAGCTGCCAAGGATGAATTTTGTTGTTCACTGGTAGAGTGCCAAACGTACTTACATAATTATTATTTTGTTCATCGTTTTTTGTACATACTGTTAATGCTGAAACATAATCTAAGGCAAAGTATTGAATCCGCGCGCATGAAAATTGGGGGGCCAATCGGATCTACGTGTGTATTTTTTGTTTATTGGCAAGAGAATAAATTACAATTGAACTAGCAACTCTGTTTGAAAATCACTTGTTCATTATTACATATGCAAGCTGGCTTTATTTGAGAAGTGTAGATGTATTCATCTTTCTTTTAGTGCTAATAAGTAGTTTCTTTGTGCAATGAAAAAAGGAAAAAAAAAATGGCAGAACTCGATTTCATTAATAATAACAGTATAATGATTCAGACTTTTCTGAAAATTCAGCAAATGACGGGAACACTGGCATCTTGTCAAAATAAATTAGAATAAAAAATGAATCCATTGTTGCCCGGGTTCGATTCCCGGCGGGAGCTCATGTGGTTCGGATTCCACGTTAATCAGTAGGTCCACGTCTCATATAGCCTCGCTGCTGAACGGGACGTAAAACTCAAAATCAATTCAATTCAATGAATCCATTGTTATTCAGAAAGCAAGTAAGTCCGATCGGCCCTATAGAAACAGCAAATACTTGTTATTTGATATTCAGCGCCCCCTAGCGCCGTCAATCAGCAACACCTAACTATTATGTGTCATAGAAACACTACAGTTCATTAACACTAGAAAATCTCTAAGTTTTACGTCGCACGATTATGCCGGTTAGGCTAAAGGAGACGGCGATGATGAGAGAGAAATGAAATGGTGGAATGAAGAAAGTGGGAGGAAACGGGAGAACCCCGAGAAAACCCACGAGCACGGTGTTTGTCCACCACAAAGTCCACACGGCGCGAGCTGGGATCGAACCAGGGACCCCAAGCAGCGGAGGTGAACGCTCTACCACTGAGCCACCGCGCCCCCTCATTAACGCTAGAGGCAGCATTTGAACTCTAACGACAACTCGACGAATTAGAAATTGTTGCTCAGATCGGACCTACAAGGACATTTTCTTAGACCACTCCAGTAGGTCCGATCGGATCCACAGGCAGCTCAACGTGTTAAATCATTTCTCATTATTACCTTTAGCTTTTTGGGTACAAACGGACTAGAAAAATAAATCAATAAATTAAGTGTTCCAAAACTTACCTTTACATCGGTTATGGATCCATGGCGAGAAGAAATAAGCGTGCTAACCGAGCTTTTAGAGGAATTGGAATCACAAACTTCTCCTCCATTGCTATTTGTATGTTTGGTACTAACTGTTACACCATTTGTAGTGTCTGCAGTGGGGCTCCGACTTTTGTAGCTGCGGGAGTTCTCGACACTACACTTCACATCATTACTATCACTCTTTGCTTTTGGACTTCTCTCTTTAGAACTGTTACGGTTTTCTTTTGGACATCTTTCTTTGGAATTGTTACGGTTTTCTTTTAAATTTCTGCCTCTGGAACTGATCCTGTTTGTAACACTATCTCGTTCTTCATTATTCCGCAACTGTCGAACAGTATCTCGCAATGTAATAGCTGATGTATTGGAATTAGGCGGACACTCTGTCTCTTCACTCTCTTTCGAAATCTCTCCGTTCGCATGCAACTTGAGTTTTTTACTACTAGACATCATTTTAGAGTAAGAATCGAGTTTTCGTTTACCTTTTACATTCTTCGGCCAATGAATGTCATCACGCTTGTTTGCATTAGATTGACGATAACTTCTCAAATTCCTGTCACTAACATTTAATGCATCACCGTTTATATTTGGCTGTACACTATTCGAATTATCCCATGATCTACTGCGATAATCCTGGTCGCCGCTACTATTACAAGTATACTTTGAGTTCGTCGTATCATTTCCTTCTTGGGGTAATGCATACACCATTTTATACAAACTCATTTTTTCTTGCATCAATATACATATCTCTCTATCAATTTCCATCATCCGTTTAAGAGCCTGAGATGATTGTATGTTTTGCTGTGCAACACAACTATTCATGAAAATGTCACAAGTAGGTACAGTATTATCAAATAATACATTATTTGTTTTCTGTTCGTTATAGAACTCATATTGTGATGGTGGTCCCATGCTTTGTACTGTTTCCTCTGAGTATTTACAGTTCCCACCAGTTCTTTCAGATTGATTTATATTCACAGTAGGCGAATTTTTATCACTGTTGCTAGGAAATGTTGGTGTACCCGATTCTTCCACAAAACTACATGTAAAGTTCTCTCTCTCCGTAACTAACAATGCCGATGACGTAGCAGATGCACTGTCACTAGCGTCTTTATTAACATTTAGAGCATCAGATGAGTCCTCCGCGGTTGAAGTTTGATTGCAAACTTCATTCTGAGACGGTGATTCACTTGATTCGCAAGTCTCATCCTTCACGGTTCCACTGTTCACTAAATGATATGTCTTGTCATTCAATACCGTGTCATCCAGTGTTCTTTCGGTCGGTCCACATTCACTTAGAACTTCATGTTCTTTTGAAGGAATCCTGTTGGTTTCCGATTCACTCGTTACGTTACTCTGTATGGCACTTACCGGTTCCGACTGACAGTGACTCTTACCCGAATGTTCACGACGTACTTCAGAGCACTTTTTCTTTTTAGATTTCTTCGACAATGACAGTTTTTTTCCGTTCCCCAGAAACACCATATTCGCTAACATAGAGAGATCTTTTACAAGTTGGCCAGAAGAGAGTAGCTCACTGCCACCGACGTCCCATATACCCGCACCACTGGACTTCCCACCTTCTTCCACACTGGAATTCGGGTTAGGGTCACCTGAGGGCGCTGTCGGTAAAAATGTTGCAATATTGTACATCGGTGGGGTCTGTGTATAAGCATCTGTAGTCACACGTCTGTCTGGTGGTTCTTCCTTTATGTGTGTAGGCAGGGTGGTTTCATTCACATTACTCTTCGAACCTGTTCAAAATAAAAGGACACGTTGTTTATATGCACACATGAAAAACAAAACAAAAGCTAGTTACATAATTATTTCCATTATAAGGACACTTAACCATATTGATTCTCGGTCTTTCTGTTGCTGAAGGGTCCCAGATGGTCATTCAGGGATATATTTTCCATTTAACCCTAACTCCTGTAATTGTTTTTGAAGGGTGGCAACTTTTTTTTTTTTAATCCTCTCTCAGAGTCGAGAAGCGATTAGTCTTGTTCTATTTGTTTTACTGTCATGTTCTTTTTTACTTTTGTCCCGATTCATTTCAGCCGGAGTGATGATGTTATGTGTATTTTGTTTATACTCAGTGGCGTATGTAGGAGTTTGTTTCGGGGGGGGGGGTGTATGGACAATACGGGGAAGCAGTGGAGAAAGCAACTGCCCACCTGAGTTTGAGAATTAAATATATTTTAATCGATTGTCTGAATATAAACCTAAAACTGGGAAGTATCCTACTTAATATTCCAGGAAATTTTATTTCTATAATTAAAACTAAAGATAAGGTACACTCATGTTCAAAATGATTGTCGCATATCTATAACTGTCTTCTTGTAAGAATATAATTTGATAATGATTTTGCAGGGTACTTTTAATACTGATACTATGTGTATAATTGGGAAATTTATATTTGTGGTAAATTTCATAGGAAAATAATTATTAACACGAAAATTAGAATGAGTAAAACAAAATGTCGCTAAATAGGCAAGAAAGCTTTATTTTGGTTTTATTGTTCTTATTTACTGCTCTTCTGACATGAAATTTGCCACATATATGTCTTTGCCGATTATACACATACTAACATTATAAGAAATACCGGGCGAATTCGTTATCAAATTATATTTCTAAAAGAACATATTAATGGGCATGCGACAATAGTTTTGGACATGAGTATACATAGAAATTCAAAATGACTGAATCAACCACGGACTATAAGAACTTTGCTAATTGAAAAAAAAAAAAAGTTTAAAAACAATTTGTTGACAGAGCAAAGAATGTCTATTGTCGAAGCGTCTTTAGCATGTAATCCGCAGAAATTTTGGAGTTTCCTTAATAATAATAATAATAATAATGATTATGATGTTGATCTATCTATTAAAATGCTACAATACCAATTAAGAGCGACCGAGCTCCAACCTATAACTTTAGCTTTCAAATCTTTGATATACGGTTATTTGTGATTTCACGTTTATAACAAAGACAAATATTTTTGAAAAGGTGTACTTTAAACAAATTACTTAAAGAGATATTTATCACAAAGTTTATCCTTTTAAATTATTGTTCAAAGCCTTTGCATTTTAATAAGCCTTCTCCGAAATAAATGCAAGTGAATTGTGCTGCCATCTCTGGAGTTTTTAAAACTATACGTTTGTGGACGTTTATATGTTTGTGGCAAATCCTTTCGACAGTGAGATCTCGGAAACTACAGGCTCTAGAAAGATGACGATTTCACTGATCGATTGCAAATTTTGCGTTGATTGTCCAGTTCTTACTAAATATTATTTTTAAAAAAAACATGGCCATTATTTTATTTATTACATTTTTACGGGTACACTGGAAGTGTTGAAATTAAAAAAAAAAAAAGAAAAAGAAAAAAGAAAACTAAAGCATCATATCCTATCTATTATACATTCCAACACCGTATAATTGTATATAGAGGCTGCATATCTCTCAGGTATTTGTTTCATGGCCAAATTATAACGAAAAACGAAGGATAACCATTTCTCCATCTAAGCTGAAGCTTTATTGTTTGGAGTGTTTTGCCCATTGAACACCATATATCACTGACATTATAATTGATTGTATGTGTACGGTATAGCTTATTTTAAAATGTATAAAACGATGATCATGCCTGTTCGTTTTGTATGGTTGCGAAATATGGTCTTTTACTCGGAACGAAGAATATAGATTGAAAGTATTTGAGAACAAGATCCTGAGGCGAATATTCGGACCCAAGAGAAACGGAAATATGGAATGGCGGAATGGCGAGGAACTACATAATTTATACGGTTTATCCAACATTGTTAGGGTCATCAAATCTAGGAGGCTCAGGTGGGCAGGTCATGTAGCCAGGATAGGAGAAAGAACGAACGCTTTCAAAATCTTAGTCGGAAAACGACCATTAGGAAGACCTAGGTGCAGATGGGAGGACAATATTAAGATAAATTTCGCAGAAATAGAAATACAAAATAGAAACTGGATCCAATTGGCTAAGGATAGAAGTCAGTGGACAGCTTTTTTGAACGCGGCATTGAACCTCCGGGTTCCACAGGCCATAGAGTTACTTAGTTTATGTATTTGCTTATTACATACTACATGCAATAAGAAAGAAAACACAGATTATACATGAATTAAAAACTGCAACCGGAAGTAGGCTCAAATCTTGCAAACTGTACGAGATATTGAAAAAGTAATAGAAAAAATCTCCCCTTTACGGTATCTCTTGCCGATTTTTACCAAGATTTCTTTCACTTGTGTCTACAAAGGGTCAGGCACAGATGTAAGGAATAACAAGGAGATTCATGCTCATATATGAATGATGCGCTGTGTAAAGAGCGCAGGTTCAGCTAGTATTATTATTATTTCTGGTATTACTGTTTCTGGTGAATATGCTAAAAGCTTGTTAATTCCTGCGCCAATTCGTTTGAATTCATTTATCAAAAGCGATCATCTCCTAAATCAAGGCACAAAACTGGCGACTAAAAATGTAGAGCTGGCGACCAGTGTTTAGTAGGAATGGTTTCTGCGTAAACTCACAGGGCTGCGCAGTTTGTTTCGCACGAAGATAATTGTCAGTGAGTGACAGAAAACACGGAATATGGAAAGTCTTCACAACGGACATGGAAAATGAAGTCTTCCTAACGTTGTAATTCGCCCCTCCTTTCCCACCCTCAATCGAAATGGTTTTCTTCCAATGGTTGCTTTCTTCATTGACATTGAATCAGACACTGAAAAAGACTACACTGAATATTCTATTACGAGATTCCCAAATTTGCTTCCAACTATCACATCTTGTGCAGTTTTACCTGTGGGTACTGCTTCATGTGAGAGAAGCTTCAGCAATCTCAACAGAGTTAAGACTGCCTACAGGAACTCGGACTGACACACTGGATGATTTGCTGACAATTTTCACCAATGGCCCTTCACTCAAGGACTTTAATCCGAAAACTGCAATCGACAACTGATACTTCAGTGCAGAGAAAGAGCGTTACACAAATGTGAAATCTTTAGGTAAGATATTTCTTAACAAGTATATAAATTGTCCAATTCAAAATTGATTATCCTGAATGTAATCGTCTGGTTTTGAAATTTTATGCCACGATTAATCTCTTTGTCAAACCAACGGCCGTGAGGGAAACTTCGAGAATTTGTACGTGAGTTACTGACGACCATCACTTTTGGATTGGCGAGTGCGTCTGACTTTAAAATTTTGCACCCTGTCCTAACTGTATTGACTTAACATGTATCGTAGGTAATACTACTTTCTATCCTACTTTTACTGTTGACCAAGTGATTAAAGTTATAAAAGATTTGAAGATTAAATCTTCTTTGTGGATTAGAAGGCGTACCAGTCTTTACAATTAAAGGTATTATGGACATGAATATTCTTGGTCCTATCCTTATATCAATTTTTAATTGCTGTTTTAATTACTGCCACCTATCCAGAAAGATGGAAAAATTGTTGTCTCTCCTATTCCCAAAACAAATGGGAAAGATTTTACTGGCTTTAGATTAATTTCTATTATGGGTATTCTGACCTAAATTCTTGATAAATTAATTTATAATTACTTGTATAAAAATGTTTCTTCTGAGATTATGGAACAACATGATTTCATAAAAACAATAACCACCTAATACTAATTTGACATATTTCATGTCTAATATTCTTCCTGTATTTAAAAATAAACGACATGTTGATGTTTTTCTCTAAAGACTTCGATGAACTGCCTCATTACATACTTATAAGAAAACTGAAAGAACATAATTTAACTATTAATTTTATTAGGTGGCTTGTCTCATTTTTTACTAATAGAAAATTTGTGCTTAGATATCGTAGTTATATCTCTGCAGTTCATGATATTTGCTCAGACGTCCCTTAAGGATCTAACTTCGAACCACTTAAAAACTAGATTATTGTTAAAGCAAATTGTTTAAAATAAATAACTTTAAAGATTGAACACAGAATTACCATAGCTCTCTTTAGATGTCACCACTAATTTAATATTAGTGATGATCCCACTTAACTTTAATCCCAGCTTAACATACACAGTAGGCACGGTGGCTCAGTGGTAGAGTGCCCACCTCTGGGTGTGGGAGGTTCCTGGTTCGATATCAGGCCATGTGAGTGTGTGAACAAAATTTTGCCCGTTTTCCCATTTTCTCCCACTAAATTTTCATTTCTATAAATCTTCCGTCTCCTTTAGCCTACAGAGCATAACTGGGGGGACGTAAAACTGAAAGATTTCATTTTAACTCTATGTAATTAAATATTAATAGAAACAATGAATTAAACTCACCAGTCTCATTTTCTGGTTGAGCTGCTTTACCACAAAAAGCACTGTCACCCTCATCTGTCTTCTCCTTCTTGATATTTTGTACAGGAATAAGATTGTCCGGACGCACTGACTCACTGTCAAACACTACTTCTTTCTTTATATTCACTGTTGCTTTAGTTTCAGTTCCTTCGGGAACACCACTTGAACCATCCTGACCAACAGACTGAGAAGATTCTGCATCCTTAAATTCACCCTCACTGAGTTCAGGAACTTCGCAGAAAAGGTTTCTGAAATCACTTGGCATCTGATCTTCACTTACATTCAGAATGCCACACGACAAAGGAAAATACGAGGATATATCCCTATCTGGCTTGGAAAATGAATTACTATACTCAGGTTCTGCACCACTGTTTTCGTTACCGTCACTTTCATCATCTAAACTCAGTAACGGAGGCGGGGAGCGCTCAAGTATTTCTACATCGTCATCATCTTCAGTATGATCAAAATTTGTATCCGGCCCCAATGGATTGTCCAGGTTCAACAAGCTTTGTATCTGTTTAATAATTTCTTGCGGTAAACTTGAAAGGTTAACTGCTGCTAAAAGATCACACGTGTCCGCGAAACTCGCAAACGCGTCTTCGTATTCATCTCTCGTTTCCGAATTCCCTTCTGGAAAGTGAAACCGACGCTGCGACAGCCTTTTCGAAAGTAGCATTCGATGTTGTTTCACTAAATGCTGCATTACAAACTGAAATTTACGAGATTTTGGATTATTCACAAGTTCTTTTAAATTTCTTTTTCCCATCACCAACAACTGATTGAAGAGCTGTTTCTTTATCTGCAGTCCTTTCCGCTGTATATTTGGTCTTAGATTCGATGATCTGGTAATTTCTTTGTCTTCTTGTGTATGTTCTTGGCATGGTTCCTCAGAGGCACCTGTGTCCGGTGTTGCCTCTATTGAGTCAGTAGTAGAACTGGCAACTTGATCCACACTGTTGGAAGTTTCTTCAGACAATGAACTTCTTCGCTCACTTGGACGCACCCTTGGAACAGTGTGAGAACTTCCCGATTCAGACTTATACCGCTGACGGACTTTAGTTCTGCCTTCTTCTTCTCTACATGGAGCGCTGTCTTCATTTCCAAGCGAAGGATCATCACTTTCACTTCCCTTCTCTTGCCCCATTCCTATCACTTTCCAATCATCCGCAGTTAGCTGCAGATCGTGTGGAAATTGTGCTTTTTCATTCACTGGTTTTTCGTTGTCTTCATCTTTTCCTTCATCAGTCAACAGGTTATTAAGAACTCTGGAGCTACTGCTTTTTGAAGCCAAAAGGGATTTAAGTTTATTCGTTTTTTGTGCCAACGCCATCTTTCGGGCAGCTTCCGATCCTGGTGGAGGTTTCTTGGAAGTTTCAGGTGGTGTTTTGAACTGTCTTTGGGTGGCGTGTTTACTATTTCTACCAAAACTCAAATTGGAAGTACTTGGTTTAGCAACTTTGTTAGATAAGGAGAGTTCCGGCCTCGGCCGACCTAAAAACTTTTTGTGGCTCTTCCCTGAACCGCCACTGCCGTTAAACGAGCCATTTTTGGAGAAGTTCTGTTGATGGCAGTTATCTCTTCCATACGCATCTGCTACATCCTGCAGCTGCTGAGTGTATAACTGATTCCATATTAAACTCCCCAATCCCAACGACGACAGCATATTAAAATTACCATTGTTACTGTTAAAATCGAACGGATTGGCAAAGTTATAATACCCACTCGTATTGGCATCCACCTGGTCTGCACTCCAATCCCAGGCAGGGGCTTGGTCTTCTGCCATAGTCAGCAAATTATTGATAATTAAAGGTGCGCTCCAGGGCAATTAGGGACAGTTCCTCACTTTCATTGTTCTGCACTAAAACTCACTAATTCACACACAACAAGATCCCTTCATGTGAATATTATGCATCCTATTAGCAGAGGAATATGTAGACTGAGTGACCTGAAAATAAACAATATTTATCACACATTGAAATTATTTTATTTGTACTAAGTACCAGTATGCAAAGAATAAAGATGAAACAAAAAAAAATCTTATATATAAAGCTGAATGTTTAGACAAAAAATTATGGCCGATCAAGATTAACTGTCATTTACATCAGCTGGAGAAATTTAAAGTGTGGTTTTTCTCTTCTTCTTGCTGGTACGTATCTAGGTTTAAGTACCAGTTCAAAGATTCAGGAGAGCAGCGGCGTACCCAAGGGGGAATTCGAACGTTTTAATATCTCTTAAGCGGATACTATGTAAAAATAAACATTTACCATACTGAGACAAGTATACAAACACCTGAAATTAGAAGAACTTGGAAGTTTGAACTCATCTTGACGAACTTCTGCGAACGCCATTGCAGGAGGGAGAAAATAGGTCCTGGCCCTACTAAGACAAACCCATGCTATTTCAGATTAATCTACTTATTCCCCCCCCCCCTCATTTAGTTTGTTTCTTCATATGTTCCCATATAAACATTGTTTTCTTTAATTAGTTGGCAACACTTCTACGCTAGACTGCATTGTTTACTAACACGGGAAGGTCCCACAAGTTGTCGCTCAAATCTGATTGCCACATAGCACATCTCATAGAGCTTCATGAGAAATGAAAAAGAGCAAAACTTAAGGTGTTATAGACCAGAAGGATAGAAGCTACGGGGCTTCAAAACTTGAATATCCAAAAAAATATATCATGGAATTAAGTACGTTCAAAGTAAATATCTTGAAAACCGTTAAGGCAATCTAAAGAAAAGTTGTACAATATAATGAGAACAAAATGCCCTATCGAAAACCACAAACAGTGTTGCCAACTCAGCATAAAATATTGTTTGGAATAGCACCATATACAGGTGAGCAGATTTAAAATGCACTATTATCACTAAACATAACAGTCAAGTGTAGTGATAGTGTTGCACACTGTTGGAGCTACGTGTGCTGAAAGTATTCAATGGAGAAGTCTGGTATGTGGCGACAGATGGACATCTAGTAATAAAAGAACGTATTAGAAAAAAGTGGGGGTTTTACATTACACTTCTGTAGCCCCGGTGAATAATCAGACAATCCAGGGGGGGGGGGGGCTCAGAAAAGGAAGCTTTCTTATTTCAGTATATATAAATAAAACCCATCCGATAGTTTGGAGCTCTTAAAAGTAGCTCAAGTAGCAGTATTACAACCTCCCGCCCCCCTACAGAAGTCCGTCTTGGATCCGCCTCTGAAGACATATCGCGAAAACAAAATGATACACGCGAGGAAAGAAACACGTATTTTCTACTCCAGATTGTCTTGTCAATATTTGGAAGAGTATTTTCTTCGTTTATGTCTTTTGTGTTAAGTGACATATGGGCAATCCAAATGAAATCGACCAATTTCTAGGCAAAGGTTGCTGACAAATTTATTTATTTTTTAATTTTTTACCTAAGATTGTACCACATTCAGGGAGTTTAAACGGGTATTCATTTATTTTTAGGCGCGCAGGTTTGATTGTGGCGCCTATTTTGTATAGGCGCCTGAGCGTATTTTGCACTTTTCACTGCATTCCGTTAAACGCTCTAACTTTTTAGGTTTGAAAGATAATGAGTTCAAACCAAAACCAATGAAAGATAATGAAATGGACAACATTTTGTGTTCTTGCACATTGAGACGTACTTTAGAACGTCGAAAAAAGCTCTGAACATTTAGGTTGGAAACCGAGAAATGGCAATTTTGGAATGTACATTCTGAAACGAAAGACTCACCTTCAATTTTTTGTCTACATAGAGATTAGATAGCAAACAATGTCCCAAACAAGTTTCAGATTTGAGAACCATATACTTGCTTTTTTTTTTTTTTTTTAATTTTTAAACATTGTGAATTTTCGAAAATCAAGTATTTTTACCATCAAATATCTCAGGGAGGACAGAAGTGAAAAATCCCAAATTTGCATAAAATATATGGTAGTTGTGCAGTAAAAAGTGAGTAAAATTACATCACTGAGACTGACTTCGGTAGTTTCTGGGTTATAAGTTGTTGCAGTGGTGAAATTCGCGATTTTAAAAGCTGAACAGATGTGCAGGTTTTGCGTTGATATACTATCTCAGGCATACAATTTATCTATGTTTCATCAGAAATGCAGTCCAACAGCAAGAAATTCGAGATTTGCTACTTGTAAAAGAATTATTAATATCAGATCATATCATAGGTTTGTACCTCTGACGAAAACACAAATCAGATGTTATGAATACTCACAATCAGATGAATTTACTGATTGCAGTACTTCAGTATTTCCAGAACATAGCATCACCTAATGATACCGTAGCCTATATTTATGACAGAAATGGTGGAATGGGGGAATTGAAGACATCAGTCAGGAAAATAATGATCTTTTTGATCACTTTTTCCCATCCTCATGGCCCAAGAACCTCTTTTAAACTATCTACGAATGGCGAAGTATGGGTGGCAATCAGTTAGGTTCGCCGGAAATTCATACCCACAGAGATCACAACTCCTACAGGTCGTACTTTCAACATCAGTGCCAAACTCTGTACAGAAATTAGTAAACTATTTATCTCACTGATTTCTTAACACAGCGCTATGGGCGGAAAGGAAATAACAGGCGACTTTCGTTTTTTGTGCAAGATATGATTCATAAATTATGCACACTTTACCTATTTAACATTACTGTTGTGTTATTTTGACTTTTGATACAAAGTTTATATTCACTTCAATGGCGCTTCATGATATCAAGTCCTAGTGAAGAAAAACCTTATAACTCAGAAACTACTCGAGTCTCAGTGATGCAATTTTACCCACTTGTTACTGCATAATTATCGTCTATTCTGTGTAAATTTAAAAAATTTTCATTTCCGTTCTTCCTGAGATACTTGATGGTGAAAATATACGATTTTCAAAAATTCGCAATGTTTAAAAATTTCCAAAAAATCAAGTACACAATTCTCAGAACTGAAACTTGTTACCTTAGTATCTCTGTACATTAAAAAAAAAAAAAAAAAAAAAAAAAAAAAAAAAAAAAACCTCGTTTATTTTGTTTCAAAATGTACATTTCAAAACTGCAATCTCTAAGTTTCCAACCTCAATGTTGAGAGCTTCTTTTCTGACGTTCTGAACCATGTCTCAATGTGCACACACAATATTGTTCATTCCATTATCTTTCATACGGTTTTGGTTTGAACTCATTATCTTTTAAAACTAAAAAGTTGCAGCGTTTAACGGAATGCACTAAAAAGTTCAAAATATGCTCAGGCGCCAATACAAAATGGCCGTTACGACAAACCTGCGCGCCTAAAAAATAAATGAATACTCATTTTCAACTCTCTGAATGTGGTACAAACTTAGGTAAAAAAAATTAATAAAAAACTAAATCGTGTCAGCAACCATCATTGGTGGATTTCATTTGGATTGCCCAATATTCTTTTACTTCCTCTCCTATGTACCACATGATTATGTTTGTACACTGTAATATTACCATATTCACATTGGAAATATAATTATACAGGATGATTTTTTAAAAACTCACGGATTTCATTTGAGTTTAGAATTTCTAACTGAAGTCCGATTTTGATGAGGTTTGTGGCAAATGATCGAGGAAGGATGGAAAATTTACGGAACTATGTTTACTGGTTTAAATTCATCCAGGAAAATATCGGCCACGCCTCAAGAAAAACAGCAAATATTCACCAGTGTACCTTACAACTGGAATGAGGTTCGGTGCGGTGTGGAGATTTGAGTTTCCTTCATTAGATGGAAACTTCGCCAAGGTCAATGAGAAACAGGTAACTGGGCCGTTGTATTGGGAATTGTGCTGTACAGTTCTGTGCTGCTGTGTGAGTATGATCAGGACACAGTGAGAATAGTATACTCTTTGGAGCAACGTGAGTTTATCATTAAAAGATTTTCGAGAACGGAATTGTCGTTGCTAAGCAAAGGGCATTTAGAAACAAATCTGTCTCAAGTTCTGCCCCAGACAGAAACATAATATGATCGCTAATGAATAAATTGAAAGAAACAGGATCGCTTCTGAGTGAGACAGGGAAACATTGGATCCCACAGGCGGATGTTATGGAAGATTTCAGTTATCGGCTCCTTAGTTTGCCCAAGAAATCTCTCCGTCGTTTATCGCAAGAAATCTGCTATAGCTATTCAAAATGTGATTTATGGGTGTTACCACTAACATTTAATTTGTATTCTCACAAACAATTAATTTGTATTCTGCAATTTCACTTGAAAAATCCAAAACCTCATTCCAATTGTAAGGTACACTAGATAATATTTGCTGTTTTTCTTGAGGCATGATCGACAGTACCTCGATGACTTTAAACCACTAAACATAGTCCCATAAATCTCCCATCCTTCCTTGATCATTTGCCACAAACTGCATGAACATTGGACTTCAGTTAGAAATTCTACTCTCAAATGAAATCTATGAGTTTTAAATCATCACCCTGTATTATTACTACCTCATTTCGTTTTTAGTTGGCCAGGATAGCCGTATGGTCTAGAAGGCTAGAAAACCCGACATATTAGGGATCACGATGCCTCAGGCATGTTTTTGTTGTACTTTTCACCTTACATTTCATTGTTATCTTTCTCTTTCATAGTAGTTCGAATCCCACTTTACACTATAGCTCCCGTGCTATATAGCTTCGGAGCTGACACAGGTCGTAAAAATGCATAAAAAATGCGTCAATTTCGTTTCTCAAATGCATCAATATTTTGTGACACTGCTGACACTTTTCTTTTGTCATACTATCGGTGTTATGCATTTGAACTAAATTCATAGTATGTGACCCAGATTCCTTTAGTAGCATCTGTTGCCACATATCACAATTCTCCATTGTACATTTTCAACACACGTAGCTCCAATAGTGTGCAACACTGTACCACTACACTTCACTGTTATATTTAGTGACAATAGTGCATTATAAATCTGTGCACATTTGTATATGGTGCTATTCCAAACAAAATATTTTTATGTTGAGTTGACAACACTGCTTCAGCTATGGCAACATTGTTTGTGGTCTTCGATAGGGCATTTTGTTCTCATTATATTGTGCAATTTTTGTTTTGATTGATTTAACGGTTTTCAAGATATTTACTTTAAACGTATATAATTCCATGATATAACTTTTTGGATATTCAGATTTTGAAGCACCGTAGCTTCTATCCTTATGGCTCATAGCACCTTAAAATTTGTTCATTTTCATTTCTCACGATGCTCTATCAGATGTGCTATGTGGCAATCAGATTTGAGCGAGAACTTGTGGGACCTTTCCGTTTAAGACTGTGAAGCTTCGTAAAAACCAATTTAGATTAGTTACTAAGACAGTGGGTCTGAAACACTGTCTATGCTCTATTGCCAGTTCACTTAATATGGCCTCATTACGCACATTCATATAGTCCAAAATTAAATTTCATTTTTCTCCATAAGCAGTTACCGTTCAATGATGACCTTTATTACCTTTTTCGTTTGTCTGGTTTTATTTTCATAGAATTCTATCAACTTCCAAGTAAATTTTGGTATATGCCAGTTTTTTTTTTTTCGGGAAGGGGCACTTTTTTGATAAAAATTGTTATATTTTGTTATTTGCTTGCCTTACTAAAAATAATACCAAATTTACTATTTTTCTTTTGCGTGTTTATTCATCAGTAAAAGAAGATAATGAAATGGAACTTACCACAATCATAGATAATACTATTCTACAACAGAAAATATGAACCTGAAGAAAATTCAGTACTGCCATCCATAGAAATTACAGTGTTGCCAGAAAAACAACGCCCCTAAAATCTAAGTTAAGGCAACAAGTAGAGGAACGAACTCAACTGCATTTGGTTACGTATTATGTTGTTTTGGTTTCTGTGAACTACTTCTTAGATAATAGTTGTATTTAGTTTGTAATAAACAAAATAGTTTTAACATACAGTTATTAAAACTAAATAATAATGTTATTTAAAAATTAGTTCACAAGAAACCTAAACCACATAATACGTAACCAAATGCAGTTGAGATCGTTCCTCTAATCGCTGTCTTAACTTAGATTTTAGGGGAGCTGTTTTTTTTCTGGCAACACTGAAATTTTTATGGATGGCAACACTGAAAATCCTTCAGGTTCATATTTTCTGTTGTAAAATAACATTATCTATTATTGTGGTAAGTTACATTTCATTATCTTCTTTCACTTATGAAAAAGCAAGCAAAAGAAAAATGTTAAAATTTTGCATTAATTTTAGTAAGGCAAGCTCTTAAATAACTATTGGCTAATTTTGATTTGGTTAAGTTAGGTTAGGACATATGTGTTATATCACTGGACCACACGGAAATCGGAAAAAGTATCAAAATGTAGTACATATGGTTAGACTGCATTACTTTACGTTACATTAGCCTAGGTTAGGTTCAGTTAGAAGTCAGTCACCTTCAAAACAGAGGCGTGTAAACTTTTACAATTTGGGATAGGAAATTAATATCTGCGTATAAATACGACGTCAGGATGTATGACGGAAACTACAGTGAAAAAAAAGACCTGCGGTAGCCACTATAAAGCACGAAGTCTAGCCGACTCAGGGCAGAGCGAAGCTGGTGGGCCCGTGCGAAAGGAGCAAGCGCGTCAGCGAAGGTTAGTATATGCGTCAGAGAGGGTATAGAAAACAGGTAGGTTTTAGCAATGACACAAGTTTCAACAGCACTTGTCATAGTTTCATATTAGTAACGTCCCACTTGTAAACGAAACACCGTGTCTTCCACACAATTTTAACAACTGAATTGACGGTCTTAATTTTGAGTAATTCTATAAAACTCAAACACGATATGTCATAATCTTGATATGTGCGCGCCATTTGCACACTGTCTTTCTCGCCACTAAATCAAAACAAGTGTACCTCTCCGCCAAATAATCCCTTTCGCCTCTATATTCAGTGCCGTGCCGCTAAGAACATCAAAAACAGCCTACAACAACTACTTTAACTTCAACTATTCCCTTCACCTGACTTTCACTCACTCTTCTTCACAAACCAAAACAAAATCTCCAATTCACCCGGTAGTTAGTTTATGTTTCAATATTTCTCTTTCGTTTCCCATATACGTACGTATGAAGTTTAGAACTGAAATACCACATCCTATGCATGATCCCTCCATAGCTCAGAACGGCCAAATAATTCTATCTGTGCATTCATATACTCTCACGTACACTTCCGCTAACTGCAAATAGTCCCTGCAACATTTCCCACTCCTCCATTGCACAAACTGCGTTTCCATTCTATTCATTTCACAGATTATTCACACATCAATTACCCTTCCGTAGCATGAACTCATTCTTCCTGCACTTTATGGTGGACAAACACCATATGCATGGATTTTCTCGAGGTCTTCCATTTCCTCCCACTTTCTTTATTCCACCATTTCATTCTTTCTTATCGTCACCATCTCCTTTAGCCTAGCCGGCACAAGCGTGCTGCGTAAAACTTAAAGATTTCATTTAATTTTAATCTAACCAAAATCAGGCTATACTTATCCAAAAAGTATGAACTCAGGAAAAATTCCGGCTCTCCGTAATTTGAATTCATCATTTCCTGATAAAAGAATTACCTATCGTACATAACTAATGAGGAAAGAGTGGACTTTGAGCAGAACAGTGGATTCTTGTTACAGGATGTGGCATAAGAGGAATAAGATTACTGTTCTTTGCACGTAATAGGTTACGTTAGGTTCAGTTTTGCCAATCTGGGAGAAAAGTCGCTAAATCTAGGGATTTCGACTTCCAAAATAGCGACAAAAAGTAACATTTCCGATTACCAACTTTTTTTGGTGATTTTTAAATAATGATTTGGCGACTTATTTACAAATCTAGCGATTTTTGTGATGTGAACAAATCAAGCACTATTAGTTGAAAACAGTTTTTATATGTTTCTTTCCTTTTACTTAATTAAATTAGTCCAAACGACAATGAGTTTTGCTAATATACAGCCCATATAGCGTGTTATCTCTAGAATCCCGCTTTGTTTTCTGATAGGCTACGTCTTATCATCTAACGGAAAACTATTTTAACCTTCCGTGCCATTTAGCTAGCAGAGCTTCCATTGAAAAGCAGAAATAATACAGTATTACTTCTAAAACCTGAACTAATTATTTTTGGGGTATGTTTAGTACAAGGGGTCCAGAACCACGTAAAAAACACAAAATTTACAGGAGAAATGAGTGATGCAAGTACTTAGACGTAAAATAACGTAACCTAATCTAACATAAACTAACGTAAGCTAATCTGAACTAACCTAAACTAACGTAATATTAGCAGAAATAAGCGAAATTCTATCATTTTTTTGAAAATTATGCGAGACTTCTACACTTATATAACATAAACTAAACTAACCTAACGCAACCTAAACTAGCCTAACCTAACTTAAACTAACCAACCGTACCCTAAACTAACCGAATGTGAACAGAAATTACCAAAATTGTAACATTTTTTTAGAGAAAAGAGCTGGACTCCTTCTGCTAAACATAGGCCTTATTTTTCTCTGTAAACCTTTAAATCTCTTTTTTTTTTTTTTTTTTTTTTTTTTTTTTTTTTTTTTTTTTTAATTTTTTTAGCGAGCTTTCGTACACGCGAAATTGAACCTAAGGGTTCTATATGGCATGGAGTTGATTTTCAGTTTAACGCCCTGTTCAGCAGCGAGGCTATATATGTGGACCTACTAACATGTAATTCGAACCACTGCCGCAGGGAATCAAAGCTGGGTCTCCCGATTTGCATGGATATATATATATATATATAGCGAGAGAGAGAGAGAGAAAGAAAGAATAACATGAATAATTTTTAGCGACTTTCCGTGTCAACTTTTTGGCAACACTGGTTAGGTTAAGTATCGGTTTCTATGAATGTTCTGCTCAAAGTGGACTTTTGGCAATAATGAAATCACGGGATTAAAAGCTCCGATTAGCCCTGCTGCGCCAAACCTATGTACTAACTAAAGTTAGGTGAGCGGAACAAAACCTATCCTAAACTAACTTAATCTATTCATAAGGACCATTGTCGTGTTGAAATACCAAATTATGTATGTAGGGTTACGGTGCCAATAATGGACCAATTAGTGCAGTTGACCACTAATGAGATATTTTTGAGCATGTCCCATCACATTCTTTTTTACCTAATGATTCAGGAGGTTCTCCACAATGCTTGAAAACTAAAAAAAATAGTTGCATATTTACCTAAAATAGGATAGCACGGTGTACCTCAATAATTATTTTTTGTAGACAGCCACTAACTGCAATGACCTTCGAAACATGCAAGTATTGTGTATTTATTCAATGTCTATCTGCTAGATTATGTAAAATATTTGCTACTTTTTTTTATTTATATTTGCGCCTTTCTTGTAGTGGCACATCGATTAACATCAAAAACAACAGCAGAAGTTTTTAATCCATTACTTTTTACACAAAGTCAAGGAGAGAGCAAAACAATTTACAAACCCATTCAACGTCTCGATGAATACATATAAACACACAGCACCTACGACTTCCTTCAGGATTAATTTAGGACACATTCAACATCATCACTGTGTTATTATATTTATAATGAAGATGTATAAATATTTATATACAACTCGTCCAACTATAACAGAAACAACAGTGTACAAACTTGTCTTATCTTGAGACCATTGTCGGTCAAATAGGTAGGTACACCAGCATTAAAATCATGTGTGATACTTTTGCAAAATTGTCTTATGTGTACCTCACACGGAGGATTTGTGATTCAGGAACAAAATTGAATAAAACACAAGGCACAATTGGGAAGAAAGGACGCAATCTGGAAAAAGATCAACGTCAAAAAACAAAATCGGGAAAGAAGTTGAGACAGTGAAAGAGGGCTGAGAGCCAATTTGAGCAGGGCAAAAAGTGGGAAGTGTAAAATGAAAGAAGAAAAAGTATAAAAAAGACGGGGATGTATGTAGTGTAAATGAAAAGAAAATGTAAGTATAGTGTAGATGTATAGGAAATCCCACACCACTCTCTTACTCACACGGTCACAGAACACCCCAACACACGAGGCACTCGCCATAACGGCCACTGTCGAACTCCAATTCTACTTGTGTACAATCTATGAGAAACATTGCTGTGCATTGCAGTCAACACGACCTGATACTTCCTCACCAAAGCATGAAACTTTATCAAAAAAGAACTACTGATGGAATCCCAGGCTACTTCATTCCACTAATATTAAATTACCACTTAATATGGGCTCCTTTTGATTTTTGGTTCTGGTCTTCTTTAGCACACCACATTTTACAAATTTTACAGTCAATAACCTAGGTGGAAAAACATGTTTAAAAAGAACAAATTCTTGTAGACGTCTGAATTAAATTCTACGTAATACGGCTGTGTTTTGGGTATACAAGTGTAGGGTTACTAGTGTAAAAATCAATATAAGTGCTTTACGACGGTTAAAATAAGTGAATGCATACGAAAGACGAATGAATTAGATACTATAGTCGGTTGGCGAATACTTTGGCACATTGTACAAAAGCTGTATTTTATATTTACAAGTTTAGCGTTACTAGTGTGAGGCCATTGTAAGTGCTATTGCAAGTCAATCATTCCGAAAACCCGCTTGTTTTCAATTACCCGCCTACCCAATTCAACCTACTCTCTTCGGACGCACGATCGAATTAATAAGTGGGCTAGCTAGCTATACTGTGCCGACTCGATTTGAAATCGTTGGTGCTTTTGTGACCACCTAGCAGAGATCGGTTTGTATTTTTTGCACTCTACCTTTGATGCAATACACTCGAATGCTGTACTTATACGCAAATCGCAATTTTGCAACAATTGCTTCTGGTTACCCCATTGAATTTTATAAACATGAACGTCTCGAAGACAAAGCGAATATTAAGAATCATACATTAGTCAGGGATAGGGATGTAAAATACCTGGGTATTTATTTCAGCGGGTAAATACCCTGGGTAAATACCCGGGTATTTACCCAAAATGGGTATTTTAGTGGGTATTTTATGTTTCAATTACCAATAAATGAATTTTATCGTTGTCAGTGAAAAATATAATGGTCATTTGTATCACCTGCAACAGGAGCACTAAATAATCACTAAATTAATCATTTTTTCTATCAATTAAAGAATGAATTTGATATTTATTAAGTAACGCAGTACTGATTTCCTAGCTACTACCCATTATTTTTCTTTCTACTTACACTAAATTTCCTACTATTATCCTTGGCGGAAAATAATTCTCCATTCTACCCCGTAAATTCTTACCTTAGTGTGCCCTGAGGCGTCAAATCAGTTGCACGGTATAGAATTGGATAGTGGGCCAAATCAACACGAAAATGTAAAATTTATGATAGAACATGACGATGACCAAAGAAAGTGAAGTCAGTTGTCACCAAACTAATCATACACTATTATTAAGTATTCTGTCTGCCAGCAGCTCCTGGTATTAATAACACGAAATTTAAGTTATTCCTTATGTTCGCGTTTGATGAAACTGTTTTCTTCATTTCTCTCGATCTGGCACATCTTTTATTTCCAATACCTTCTCCAGTTTCTCAAATCACCGACGAGCACACTAACTAAACTATTTAAGTAACAGTGGGATCTTTATAACTGAAATGAACAACCACTTTTTCTTTAGGTTTACCAAATTCATTAATTGCAGAAAATGAATTATTAATAATTACTTTCCTATTATAAGGGTCTAAAGTTTACATTACCTTAAAAATGTGAATACTACTGATGAAAAACAACTTCTTTAATAAATTAAAAAAAAAACTAAACTGATATTCCAAATACAGCTGCTTACTTTTTTCACACAAAATAATGTTATTTTTGGTATTTTATCTATTAGGCAATGAGATGTACTGAATTGTCAATTATGCAAAAAAAAAAAAGGGGGCCAATAAGTTTTTTATATTTTACTCCTGGTTTACTGAATTAACAAATTAAATCTGATTGAGAACCTATACTGTAACATCTAAGTTGTGGATATAGTTATAAGTACAGAAACTCGACTTTAGTAAGTAATAACCTAGAAAATATTCAGAAACTAAACAAATTACAAATTTACTAAATTGCCATTCTGTAGAAGTAATTATATAATTACGAAAGTTGCAGAATATTCAAAGTAACTGAATTTAGTAAATTGTTCGATCAAATTATTTACTAAATATGCCGTTGAAAGAAAATGATCTATAAAATAAGAAATAACACTTCGTAAAACACTTAAGTAATTCATTCCTGATTTTTAGAAGTGTTCACTAACGAGGAAGGTCCATAAACCGTGAGAGTTGAATTTTGATGGAAATTAGTGACAAGACTCAGTTCTAGATGCTAAGTAACGTAGTAATAGTCACTCGATGCGCAAATGCTTCGTTGAGCTGCTACACCGACGCTATCTTGAATTCCAATAGGCAATGTCCAAGAATACCCTTTTGGCATAAAAATGAAAAAGTTTTTGGTAAATTTGACTTCAACATTGTAAACCGGGATAGGGCATCTATATGTGGGATTACTTCCAGTGCATGACCGCCATCTTGAAAGGCGCCATATTGAATCCCGGTCAAATATGATAAATGGCAAGTGGGTCATGTGGGGTATCAAATAGCACTGGAATTTACTCCTGAATCCATTTCCGTAACCAATGTTTACATATCTGTTTTCAGTTCAGAGTTAGGAGCTCTCTCACCTACAGGAACATATAAAAACTGTTCGAATTAGATTTGTGTTATGAAACATGGTCGTGCGAGTAAATGCAAGGTTTTAACTAATGCAGTAGTAGTCATTTGATCCACAAGGGCCACTATACCAATAAGATCTTGAGCCTAGTGAGAGAAATCATTAATTAAATTGAAATGCCTGTAGTGAAAAATGGAATAGCAGCACTGTAATAAATTATACCTATTTCAAAGTGTGATGGAATAGACTGGTGGTCGATGAAACACTTGTTTAATAGTGCTGAAGAGCAGAGAATACCAATATATATATATATATATATATATATATATATATATATATATATATATATATATATATATATATATTAGAAAATCCACTATAATCAGTAGGTCCAGGTCTCCCTTAGCGTAGCGGGCATAAGTGTGGGACGTTGAACTGAATCAAACCAAAAATCTATTTTAGGCAATTTTACATGGTCCATTATATTGTGTTCCTTCTCCAATCTTGAAACCTTACGCAAATTCCCTCTTTGTTGCAGAATATTGCGTTCCTTTCCAATACTCATATTTGACAACCTATAATTTACCGTGCATATTACGAAGTTAAAATTCTTTAATGCATTTATTGTCAGTTTGTCTAAATAATATCGATTTATCGCTGACGCATTGTTACAATGAAGGGGATTTAAATTCAGTTCACAGTATTTTTAGAATATACACCTGAAAACTTAGAATTCACTTTTTCTTGTGTCTGTTAGCTGGTCTGCTATTAGTGATAAGATAATGCATACACACCTGCTAAGAAGAGTGGCTATAAAGATTATTACAAGATTCAATATCAAGTTGCAATCCATAAAAAGATCCTCTTCTTGCTTTTCCCTTCAATATTAAATAATTAAATATATGCATCTTTCCACCTTTAACGATAAAACACTAGCTTATATAAATAATAAGGGCAAGACTAGTTTTCATATCAAAACTGTGATAAATAACTAATTGTAGCAGGTGTTTCGAGGATTTATTTATTATTTAAATCACGTACTTGACAACTCAAGAAATTCATTTTGGGATTTGTTTATTCATGTGCTTTAACACTCACAGTGATATATATGGCTTTTTTTGTGTGTTTGAAATACTCTATGGGAATGTGCTGAATTTCCCATACTGTGCTGAATTTCCCGTACTATTACAACGACTCACCAAGGGTAGTCGTCAACCTGGTTCGATCGATGATATAAAGAACTTGAGTGGTAGTAACTGTTTTCATGTCAAAATATTTTTATAATTATGTATATAATACTATTCTCACCTTCTCTATCAGAATTATAAAGTAGATGAACGGTTTTAAATGATTTATTAGTTGATACACCTTTTTAATGTATTTGTCATTCACACCGTCGTGCACATACACCAGAATTAGGTATCCATAAACAATTACATAGCAACGAACTATATTTTTTCTCTCTAATATCTTACAAATATTAAAAACCTTCTTCTTTTGTTATTATTAAATTAACATTCTATAAGGTATAGTGCTTATGTATGAGCACTTTCTACCCAAGGTACAGGTAATTATTAACCTATCCAATATTCCGTTATATAAAAATGTCGCCCGACGATGGGACTGAATATAAAAGTCATAAACGAACTTGGCTTTTATCTTCAAGAATCACTGGTCCGTTTACAATAGAAATCTTACATTACATATGTCCTTTACATTTTGATCGCCCCTCGTATATCTTCATTACATTTCATATATATATACATTTATAACAAATCTTTCATTTCATTACTACTTATATTTTATTACATTAATTATATTCATTTATTAAACGTCGTCGCTTAATACATAATTTTTGAAGGGTACGAAGTCAAAATCGTAAGAATCAATTACGTTTTAATACATGAGTCACCATGATGCAGGGCGCATTATATATTAATTATTTCAGATGATATTTCAAAATAAACATTGGATCTATAAGGCATCATAATAATGAATAATCTTATTCTAGTAGCATATAAGATGTTACATGAAGAGAGTTGTCGGATAATTCGCTTGATATAATGAACCTTATTTTTAACATAATCTTTGACAACAAATTCTGAACATAAATTCATATAATATAAATAACCTTTTCCTTTAATCAATTGTGGATTAAATTATAATTCTTCACATTAACAAGAGAGAATTAAAATCATTTGAAAATTGTCATTGGTTAATGAGAATTAAAGAAAATTAAATTGAATAAAAATAAAATAAATGTTCATGAAAATCTATAGCTGATATGTGTCCAACCCTTACTCCATCAATTGTAGTCAGCTTAAATTCGGATTTGCATAAGATTCTAATAGAGTACATTGTACTGCACAATCATGATTAGGTTCCGTACTATTGTTCTGTATAGGAGTTGCATTAATATTTGTATTGTGATGCGAAGCGCCATCTCTTAATCCCCGATTACGTCTATCCACGTAGTGTCCTGTATTCCTGGAATTTCGCCATGTATTTCGTCGATTTTTAAATTTATTTTGACTATATGGTCTAACATAAGGATTGCTACGATTAATTAGGTTAGGTGTATTCCCTACATAGTTCTGCCTATTTTGCTCGTTTGGATTACTAGAACTTGCTCGGCTTCGGTTGTATTCCGTATCGTTCATACTACGGATATCTAGATTCCTAACAGGTACAAAATGATCTGAATTATTCTTACTTTTACTCACACCTGCTTGTTGATTCAAAGCATGGTATTGAGTTTCATAACATTGAACGAGCATTAACAAATGGTTGAAACTCATACACTGTGTAGAAAACAAGATTTGTTGTAACTTGAATGGGAGCAAATTTCGAATGGATGCTATTATTCTAGATTCCGACTGCAATGGATTGACAACTTTTAATTCGATTTACAACAAACTCGACAATAGATTTGTGTAAACGAGGATTGAAATGTTGATTTCTAATCGTGGCATCTCTATTTGCAAGCAAAAAATCATTTTCATAATTAGCGATCAGCGCTGCCTTGAATTCCTCATATGTATTGATGTGATCACGTATTGCCTTAAACCATAAGGAACATGGTGGGAGTAATAAATGAGGGATTAGCTTCATATATTGTGATCTATCTATACACATTATATTGCATTCGTCCTGAAATTTTTCCAGGAACGAAGTAGCATTCTCATGACATTTACCACTGAATTTACTCATGGCACGTATCTCACTCATCTTAACGCTTAACTTTACCTTCCTTTTATCGTTCCGAGTACTTATTGGGTGACAATTCCTATCTATGACGTGATGTGTTGTTGTACCGTCTCTTATCCGTCCATCAGTACTCTTCGGATGAATTTCCTCCAAAATAAGGTCCTCATCAGATGTGGGTGGAGGCGAGGTCATCTCTTGTGAATGGGGAAACTCCAAATGATCACTGACCGTATTATTGTGGTGTACGTTGTCCTTGACCTGTAGCTTCCTCATTTCCTCCTGTAGAGTAGCTATCAGTTGTGTATTTGCACGTATGTTGTTTGAATTATTGGTGACCTGAACCTTTTGCTGACGAACAGAAGATTCCATTACTTCTAAATCCTTTTTTACACCACTGATTTCTTGTATAATGTGGTCGTGATTATCCTGACAATCCTCAGATATTCTATTTAACTTTTCCTCGAACTGTGAGGTGATGTCATCCATCGCCTGGATAATTGATTGTTTCGTTTCATCTGACTTCTGTTCCATTCGTTTACTTAATTCCTCATATCGCTTGTTGGATTCTTCAGACTTCTGTTCTATCGTCTGTTTCAATTCTTCGTATTGTTTGTTGGATATATGAATCAAATTTTGTTCCAGTCGCTTCATAGCTTCCGAATCGTCTTTATGATATTGTTCTTGCCGCTGTAAGGCTAACAAGATTCGTTCTTCTAGTGTCATTCCAGGTGTTACACTATGTTCACCGTTGTCACTATCATTGGGTTCATTCTCCATAGCGTTACCGTTCATTTTTCTTATTATTATTCTACCACTTCTCAGTCTTGTGAAATTTGTATTCATTAACTTTATTACAAAAGTAAATTCACCCTTACTTTGCTTCGGGTAGCGAATTTACAAGAAATCCCGGGTGAGGTAAACCAAAATTTTTACAACGACTCACCAAGGGTAGTCGTCAACCTGGTTCGATCGATGATATAAAGAACTTGAGTGGTAGTAACTGTTTTCATGTCAAAATATTTTTTATAATTATGTATATAATACTATTCTCACCTTCTCTATCAGAATTATAAAGTAGATGAACGGTTTTAAATGATTTATTAGTTGATACACCTTTTTAATGTATTTGTCATTCACACCGTCGTGCACATACACCAGAATTAGGTATCCATAAACAATTACATAGCAACGAACTATATTTTTTCTCTCTAATATCTTACAAATATTAAAAACCTTCTTCTTTTGTTATTATTAAATTAACATTCTATAAGGTATAGTGCTTATGTATGAGCACTTTCTACCCAAGGTACAGGTAATTATTAACCTATCCAATATTCCGTTATACTATTAAAAACGAACAAAGTGGACTTATTAGTTCTCTTGACTTTAGACTATTGTTTAGGGTATTAAGACATAGCACGCAGAATTTAGAGAGTTTTCCTACAGGCAATAATTGCAACATGGGTGTGCAGTGCGGTGTATGGTGTCTGTCTCCGAATGACAAACGGTAGTAGCACAGCAAGTTTGGTGCGGGCAGGCGTGTGACGTCCGGTACGAACGTATTTGTTGGACCAGTAAAACATTCGTTCCGTGCATAAAATGCGAACAATTAATCCAATAAACGTAGTCAACATTTTAAATCAAGCAGTGGTGGAAAAGTATAGTGTCGTGAGTGAGAATGGGGTAGAAGATAAGACATTTGCAGGTACATTGCTTGCAATGATAACAAGCAAATATGATGGTAACATTTCTCTAACAGTGAGTGACACATTAGATGTAGACACTGACACAGAGAGTGAGCGTGAAGATTCGACAAACGAAATGGATTTGGAACAGATAACTAGTCCATCAATTAGTGAAAGTGAGCCTTCTACGAGCGAGTATGAGATGTCATCTCCAAGCCGGACAAAATCTGTACGTGTAAACGAAGCTGTCGTTAAAAAATACGAACAAATTCAGGAGCATGTTGCATTGTTGAAAAAGAATGGGAAGCGTAACACAGTTGCAGCTGCAGCGAAGAAATTCAAATGCAATACGGCGTTTGTGTATAAGGCTTTGAAATTCCGTAACAAACCTCCTCGCTCTCATGTCATGTCACTACTAAAATACGAAGTACTAAAAACATTCAACATTTATCGCACTAAAGGACTTACGGTACATGATTATCATTTAAAAGCGTGGATGTTGCTGACAGCGAGAAAATTGAACTATCCATTCCGTGCTTCTCGTGGTTTCATTAACAAATTTAAAAAAGAGCACAGGATTCGCTCACGAAGGATTACTCAATTTGTAACGAAGAAAGATGTTGAAAACGAAGGTGAATTACTTGATACTGCCCAAAATTTTGTGATTAAAATTAATAAAATAATACATGAGAAACCGTACAACAGTGAATGCATCTTTAATACTGATCAGTCTAGGTTCGAGTACGAAATGACCTCTGGTAGAACACTGTCAGAAATAGGTGAGAAACATACCACAGCAGTCGTTCAGTCTTTGGCCTCAGTGTCTCACGCATATACCATCCAAATTTACATTTCCCCAGTACGACTAGGCACACACATATATATATGTTTCCAGGAGCCTAAAGGCGTGTTCGGACCCAAAGTGAAACAACAATTAGACAGACACCTTTCAACATTGTTATTGATGCGAGCAAATCAGGCAAACTCACTCGCGAACACGTCAAACGGTGGCTAAAAGACGTGTTTATTCCTGATGTGAAAGAGGATTCCCTGCTGTTGCTTGACTCGTGGAGTGGACAGACGAGTGAAGACGTGCGAGAATTGTTACATGAGAAAAACATTCGTGCTGAAGTTATACCCCCAAAGACCACCAAATTTATTCAGCCTCTTGACGTATACTTTTTTCGGCAATATAAACTGGTAATTCGGAGACTTGAGGATTATTTTCCACATAAATTTATTGTTTCTGGTACACCGAACAAGTTATATGACAGAATTTTCATAATGAAAATGCATTCTGTTGTGTATCATCAATTTTGTGCGCCAGTCCTAAAGGACATGCTTGCATATGCATGGCAGAAATGTGGGTACGTCAACAGAGCAATAGTTGGTTCATTTACGAATGCTCTGGAGACTATGTTGCAAGTAGAAAATAGTGTCTGTGGTTATGAAGATTGTGACGAAAGTGCATTTGTTAAGTGTTTGTACTGCTCCATGATGCTGTGTGCTAATCACTTCGTTATGGATCTCCATCATCACAACTGAAGAGCAAAAGGTCAGTAGGTTAATATCTGCTTATGTGCACCAGTTTATATTATTTTTCTGATAATTTATCTATTAATTTCTAATAACTTCAACACATATCCTTGTAAAATCACATGTGCCGTTGCACCTAACTTATATTACAACATATAAGTGCTTATAATTTGTTACAGTGCTGCTATTCCATTTTTCACTAAAGGCATTTCAATTTAATTAATGATTTCTCTCACTAGGCTCAAGATCTTATTGATATAGTGGCTATTGTAGATCAAGTGACTACTACCCTGCAGGCATTAGTTAAAACCCTGCAACTGCTCGCATGACCGTGTTCCATAACACAAATTTAACTTGCAGAGTGTTTATATGTTCCTGTGGTTAAGAGAGCTCTTAACTATGAACTGAAAACAGATATCTAAACATTGGTTACGGAAATGAATTCAGGAGTAAATTCCAGTGCTATTTGATACCCCACATGACCCACTTGCCATTTATCACATTTGACCGGGATTCAATATGGCGCCTTTCAAGATGGCGATCATGCACTGGAAGTACTCCCACATATAGATGCCCTATCCCGGTTTACAATGTTGAAGTCAGATCTACCAAAAACTTTTTCATTTTTATACCAAAAGGGTATTCTTGGACATTGCCTATTGGAATTCAAGATGGCGTCGGTGTAGCAGCTCAACGAAGCATTTGCGCATCGAGTGACTATTACTACGTTACTTAGCATCTCGAACTGAGTCTTGTCACTAATTTTCATCAAAATTCAACTCTCACGGTTTATGGACCTTCCTCGTAAGTGGAGTTTAACACTAATAATAATGTTTTGTGAAAGTATTTATTGGAATAGCATATTTAAAATACTAATGTGATAAAAAAACGTTAAGTTGGATAGTAACTAAGTGAAGATAATATTGATACCTTAAGTTACTCAATATAGAACAGCAATTAACCCCCATCATATTTGGAGCGTTATAAATAAAAAGATCACAAGTTTTACTGTTCCACTCAGTATCAACCGTAAGTTTAAAGTCGGAATCATCACACATTTCTTCAGTATCAACATCAGTGTCAATTGTTTCTTTACTTTCTTCTATGTCACTCATTTCTTCTGTATCCTATTTGCAATGCCTCTGGTATTTTTTTTTCTGTTCCATGCCAACAGCTGGTGACTTCTTCCTTCTAGACCATGGTTCTGAGTGTTGCATCCGTGAAACTTCAGGTAATTTCTTATTTAAAAGCTTCCAGTTTATGAAAGATATTTCAGTTCCCCTGCCCTCTCCGATAATAAACAATTTATTGTTTTACTATGGTCCAACTAAATGTAGAGAAAGTTCTTTCTGTGGCAGCAGATGTAACAGGAGCACTAAGGATTCGAATTGTGACATCACCTAATTCAATGATGCCTTGAAACCCTCTCCATCAAAGTAGTGAGCTCATTTGTTCCAGTCCGTCCCACAAAAACTTCCTTGCCCATATTTCTTCCTTGTCCCTGTAGTCAGTCAAATGTGCTGTCAGTAAAACAGAATTCAATCCCATTTGTTTTCCAACTTTACAAATGAAGTTTACTTCATCAAACAATTCTTCAGCGGTCAATTTGCAGCCCTGAAAAAGTGGGATTGAGGAGATCTGCAGCCAGATGAATTGGACCCAAGCCGAATTCACTTCATTCTTTATTTTTTTCTATTATTGATTGTTTGTCTGTTTTTGAAAGGATTGACGATGGTAACTGTTCTGTCCGAGTTTGATGCATTCTCTGGAATTTTGAATACACAATGTCTATATGAGGCTCATTTTACTTGAAGCAATTAATCAAATCCACTATAGGTTTCTAGATGGCTGCAAGTTTTTCAATACAAACCCAGAATACATTATCAAGAGGTCTTTTCTTGATTTCTAAAGGTAATGACAATTCCTCACTCACAGCGAGCGTCTGAAGCCTAGTTTTATTGACAAGAAACTTTGGAGGCAGAGTAAATGGCTTCCCCATCTTGTTTTTCCAAGCAACTTTAACGAAATTGTAACCCTTCTTTCCTTTGAGATTTGTGTAAATAGTGCTTGGAAGTGATGTATATGCTTGTATTAACAACATCAGTTACACTTCCCAGTAACGTCTTTACTGGGACATCCGAGGATATCATCCGATGGACATCCGAGAATGTCAGAACAAAGCAAATGGAGATGAGCAAGACAACCCAAAGATACTATATTAGAATACTTCTGTTTTACTAATATAAAAGCTGCTCTTACGCGTTGTCTCCTATGATTACTAATTTTTTTTTCAGGGTTATATTGTTTACAGAACATTCATGATCTCTTCAGACAAGTACTGTGCATCTTTTGACAACGTGAAATCAACAAAAAACAGGTTCAGACTTTGAAATGACGAAATAACTGATAAATTCATTTCTCAAGTTACTCCAGCCGTCACACTGCAAATCTAGATTTGGAGAATTCCTCTAACTTCATTTTAACTTCCCCTTGCATTTCACTGTATTGAGCATCCAAGAAACTCGTAACCAGGCGATACGAAGGACGAATTTTCTTTTAAAAATTCAATCCACAAAGGGTGACCAACAAGTGACAGGGGACACCCACTAACGAGATCGCGTTGACAAGGCTTTCGTTCAACACTTCCTGTAATATACTTCCCGTAAGACTTCATTAACGTTCCATACGTCGTTATTAGTTTTAAGAAACGTCTATATTAAGATTCTATTAAAAATCCTAAATAGTAACGTTGAACCTAAGAAGCCATAAAAGCTAAGGAACACCTGTACATTTGATGGAAATTGATGTAATGTTTTTTATTTCAGCATATTTTCATATAATAAATGCGACTACATCAAATATATCGAACTCACTTTCTCCTTTCATGATAAAAATTACTCTAAAATGTCCTTTTAAGTTCGAAACTAGTAGACATAGGGCACACTTTTTTCATGATTAACTTGAAGTCCATAATGTTCTACTCGGAAAGATTTTGATAATTTTGGTTGTCTTTATTCAACTAGTTATATAACCTCTGATGTGTAATGCTTTAGATACATAATCCAGCTTTCGTTTATCTTTTATTTATGTGTCGGGTGTCTGAGTTGTTTTCTGTGAAACATTTCTGAGAATTTTAAAATTTCAAAATTGCACTTTTCAGGAAAAACTGTTGGATTGAAGTACTTTCAAAACATCTGCTCTCAAATGAAAATACACAATAACTTGAAAGGGTTCTTGAAAATTGATGGCGTATTGCAGACTTTACATTTAAAACTGGGCCTGTCCCCCAAAGATTCAACAAAGAGGGCTTATGTACGATTTCTATGTTTGGAGAACCTAAGGCTTGAAGTCATACTAAGATTTTTTTTTTTAAGTCTTGGTGTAAAACTAATCCAAGTTTAAAAGCCGTTCACACCTTGGAGAGGAAAGGGCATAGACGCATAAGTATAGTAAAATAGCCCCAGATAAAGCTTGAGACGACAAGTGGGTGGTACTGTAGGTACCCCGAGGAGACATTAATCCCTCAAGTTTCAACTCTGATTCTGATTCTCAATCTGATTTGTTCGTGAGCGATGACATAAAATCGAAAATGTGGTATGAATTATTTCTCAAGATTGGCTTGATCGACGTTGATCAAACTTTGATGTACGTATAGATGTACACAAGGGCTTGGTCTGAAAAATGTAACAACTCACCCCCACCATCCCCCCCCTTTTAAAAGAATCGATTCAATATTGTGATCTCTTTACCTATGAAGTTCTTCGAGAAAAATTATTTTTAAAAAATAGGTTTTAGATATCGTTTTAACCTAGAATAACCTATAATGTTCAAAATTGTACCGCTGGTGCGCCATGGTTAAAATTGCCTTCACCCCGCACCGCACCTGAACGGGGTCAATTGGATATTATTTTGCATATTTTATAGTGAATGAATGAGACATCACGCTCGAGAGACCACAAAATATAGAAAAACGTCACCGGTACGGTTAACAATTCTTAAAACTTCATAATAATTGAACTTTCGTAAAATACCCATTTTTTGGGTAGGTAAATACAAAAGGGGTAAATACCCGGTAAATACACATTTTTTTATTTACCTACCCACTGGGTATTTACCCGACCCACATCTCTAGTCAGGGAAGGGAAGAGGCGCAATTTTGAATGCAACACACGACGAGCTAGAGAAAATTGGAGGAGGTAAGTTGATTATATTCACATATTTGAGTTCCTATGTCCTACCACTAAAGAAAATGCATATCATAGATATGATAAATGAAACTGTGGAGAGATTAACACACCGGATCACATATTTTGGAATTGTAATATTTGTTTAAAAAAATAAAATAAATAAACTTCTAGAGATAAAATATTTTGAGATTAAAACTATACATTAGAAATAAACAAAATTAGAAAAAAATGAATATAATTGAAATATATATTTTAAAGAATCTGAGGAATGAGAGACAAGGTGAAAGGAGAAAATATTTAAAAGATTAAATTAAGATGAAATCGGTCAATGATTCATGTTTAGGACTATTCAATTTTATGTCTACATCACATAGAAGATCGGGCTTCCTAAGATAGGCCCATTTTACGTTTTATCTAATAATCTGTACTTATCTGTTGTCAAAATACATAAAATCGCCTCTTTTGCAGTGGCGACTAATGTAAGTGTTGCGGCGTTGCGCAACGACCAAGGGGTTACAATAAAAAAGTATTATTAGCAGCAGTAGTAAAGAACAGAAAAAATACTTTTTAATACTCCCATAAATATTTTAAATAAATTATTTTTATTTCTATAACTTCGTTCCGTTAATCCATTTTAAAAAGCGAAAAACAATCCGTCACAGAGTCTCAAATTTATATTGCTTTGCAGCAAGCATACAACGTCCAAATTTCTACAGCGCGGCAATTGGAGCGAATGTTAAGTTTTCTTTCCCATATCCCAGAATTAAATACTCTGGTAGTTGCAGTGCTTCCGCAACGCGGTACTCTTTTCAGTAAACAAGAAGGTTTTTCACACTAAATAAGATTTCTGTAGTTTTGGGTAAGTTACTTGTAAAAATGTAACGCGTTACAAGTTATTTTACTCCCCCTTAAAATGTAACGTGTTACTTACCCCAGAAATGTAACTGTTATCCTACTTCGAAAGTAACGCAAGTAACCCGCTACTTTTAGGTCTGAAACATCCATCCATCCATTTCACATATCGGTAGGTGTTAAAAATTTGTAACTGCACCTGTGCTTCAGGGTACGGTCGATATTTATTTTGTAACGTACCGTTTACCGGTAACGTATATATTATTGTTATTGTTATCATTATTTTTCCGTTGTTTGTTTCAATGGTTCCCATTTTGTAAAATCGTACCATTCATTTTTATTACTTGTTAATTTGACGTGTTCGTGAATGTTGTGTAAAGAAACTAATATTCATTATTTATTGACTTTCGCTAATCTCCCACAAAATCATTTATTGTTTGTATAAGAAACATGATATTCTTTAAGACTTATCTTCGGTGTTGTGAGACTTCCCTTTTTTTCTTCCTAATTACATAAAACTATTTCTTATGTGTCGAAGTACGCTAGTCATTCAGAAGTTTTAGTTAATGAAAATTCATTTATGTCCGAAAATTTAGTCAACGTTTTTCTTCCGTAATTTTGTGTTTTCGTAGCTAAATCGTAAATGTGTTTGTTTATGTTATATAATGTATTATGTCAATATGTATTTTATGTAATAAAGCTAAGAGAGCTCCTTTCCCAACTACCTGTCCATCTCTAACGTCATGAGTACCTGTTAAAACGAAAACATCTCATCTACACGTGCCTGGAGTCAGCAGGATTACCAAAAAATCTTTGTCTTTAAATACTCCCTCCAACCCGGGAACAAGGAGTCACACGAAGTCTTTGGAGTCGGTTATCAAAGTTAGTCTCCAGAGCCTGTCAAGAGTCGGTCTTCGGAGTCATCTTAGGACTCAGTCGCAAAGTTATCAAAAGACTGTCGAGAGTCGGTCCGGGGAGTGCACAGCGGTCAATTGGGCACTCCGAAAGTAACTTAGGAAACAAACCGAACAGACTATAATTCGGTTTTCGACATACAAAACACCGGACGAATAACAGGAGAATAACAAAAAGCCCAGCAAAAAATAAATAAAATAAAATAAAATAAAGCTACAGGTACTATAACATCAGATTTCTTCCCTTCTCTTCCTCATCTCTCAACTACCCACACTCTCTCTCTCCAAAAAAAGCTAAAATTCTCATTTTTATTTCTCTTAAAATCAGACAGGTGTCGTCCGGTCCCAGGACCTGTTCCACCGTTAAAAAACATCCCAAAAATTTCACTTTAACGACACAGCTTTCTTTGAAAATGCTTTTCAAATTAAGCACCCCGTAAAAGTTGTTCTAATGTTCAATTATGATACTTTATTAATAATATAAGAAAAATCTCTAAATTATGAGGTTTATTCTATATCTGCACCGCACCATAATTTAAAGTAAGGATACGCTTAAATCAAAATTAGTTACAAATGTGATTCTAAACCTATATCAAATTCTTCTGAATTTCTGCATAAACCCTATTACTTATTCGTATTAATATTATAATGATAACTTTTGCATAAACCCTATTATTTATTTAAACTCACCCATAATTTTTATACATGTATAATTACCAACATATATATGTAAGTAGATTACACACTGAAGTATGCTGTAACAACTACTTTATCGCCGAGTTTCGTTCTTCAGTTGTTGCATGTTGAGTTGCAAGGGCCAATGGTAAGTTGCAAGGGTCAATATGGCGATTTCAGAGTTTAGGATACGAATAGGTGTGTGCTGGTGATTGGGTAATCTGTTTTGAAAGGAATGACAAAAGTCAGTGAGATATAAAAATATTTCGTTCTTAGTTTGGGGAACTATTAAGATAGTTAAATATTTCATATTTATTAATAATTCGTTAGGTTTTAAAATTAAAGAAAGTAATTACGCTAAAAATTCTCAGTTTGCAGTAAGGGATATCGTGTTTAGTCTGGGGTGTGTAGTTGTCAAGTATTGAATGACGCAGTCTCTTCCATAAGTAGGTTGCAAACAAATGTGACGCATATAAAGCCTCCGAAACTTTAAAAACTATGCAGCTTAAATTGCTGATTTTTCGATGGAAGGGTGCAAAAATGATGTTTTCTGGCAGAACCTGTACTGTTTGGATATAAATTGGAGGCTCTAACATCAAAATTTAAATTTTAACCTGTCTCGGTAGAGCGTCACAGAAAGAAAGAATCATCTATGCTTCGAAACAGAGTTTGGGGCGGATGATTTATTAGTTGGATGCAACATCTTAATTCGTCTGGATCACGGATTTCCATCCACGGCATGGCGGCGATGACCAGAGGAGTTCAGATGATGTAAATAGCTCATAACAAGAAGGTAACAAGTTTCCTTATTATTTTCCTCGAACCATTTAGACTGGTGACGACTTGATTTACGGTACCACTTGTGCGAACTTCAATCCTTCGATCAATATTAACTGTTTAAAATTTTGTCAGCAAGTAAGAATATCATGACTAATATGTGTGCATAAACCTTTGAGTTGCGTCACGCATCTTATAGCTTCACCATAAGGTATCCGCTAACGCTAGTACAGAAATTTAATATACAGAATTAAGCACTTTGATTCGAATATATTTATTTCGGTACAACTGTAGAATTAGTCTCAGAAAATGCTTCCGGTACATAATTTAAACTTGAAAGTTAGGTCAGGTCAACTTGTCACTCTTCATAAGTAATGTACAGAAAGAATATTTTGTTTTCACTATTTGATCCATGAAATAAATATATTACGTTTAGGTTATAATCAGGAAAGCGCTAACTCTGTCACATATCGTAAACTTTTTTAACGATATCACCTGTATAAAAGTTCATTTCATCTTCATTATTATTAGTAGTAAGTAGTATAGTGAGTGTAGTCCCATGACTAAATATGTAAGTCAAAATTTATGACATGCTACAGATATAAAAATTTACATTTTAAATGAAATGATAGCGTAGTATGTACTTGGGACATAAGTAAGCTGTGACAGAAGTGATTATGTTGTATTGCACGGAACAATTGAAAATATTTATATTTCTTGCCTTTCCTATTTCTTTCGTATTTCTTAACTCTGGTTGACCTTCCGAAGAAGGCTACTTAAAATGTGTACGTGTCATCTATTTTGTTTGTTTTTTCTTTGTATCGGGCAGCTACTGAGATACACATCTGAAATACATGTTGGAAATAATTAGCCAAGTCAAATGAGATATACTAAAATTTATTAATATAAATAATTTCTATAATCATAATAATATGTTGACAAGAAACTATGGAATGATAAAATGTAAAATTTGAAATATTGCAAAGTCAAGGCATTTGGAACAAATTTATCTGGAAAAGCATCGATATTTTTTGTTTTTTAACAATTCTGAATTGTAATTTGATTCTGAATCTGAAACAAAAATAATAATTACAAGTTGAATTTATGATTTGAGTTGAGAAAGTCCTACTAGAATTTAACTGCAGATATATATATATATATATATATATATATATATATATATATATATGGTAAATTAGTGACGAACGTGTGTTAGATGGAACACTGATTAAAGTCTCATTGTTGGTCTACTGCTTTAGCAAGAATCTGAGATTAGTTGTTAAATTCCGTTGCGTATTTTTTTAAAAATCCAAGCCAAAAGCCATTTCCATGGAAACGATGTAACTGCGCACAATAAGAACGTCATAAAATTGGCCATACGATCCAGGGATTTGATTTGTTTTCGAGATTTTCCTCATTCCTGGAAAAGATCTGTTATAAAATTGGCTTAAATTAGCCAGGATACTGAATATTTAGTCTTCCCCTGTTTTACTGGAAAGTAAGTAGTAATAAAATTGACATCCATGATTTTTTTAAATTCACAGTACCTGTTATAAAATTGGCGACACTTCAGCCTCAGGATAATTGATTTAAATGTTAGCTATAGTATGTCAGACTCACTCACTCACTCACTCTATGGCCTATGGAATCCGGAGGTTCAGTGCCGCGTTCACAAAAGCTCTCCACTGACTTCTATCCTTAGCTAATTGCATCCAGTTTCTACTTTGTATTCCTATCTCTGCGAGATCCATCTTAATATTATCCTCCCATCTGCCCCTAGGTCTTTCTAATGGTCGTTTTCCTATGGGTCTACCAGTCAAGACTTTGAAAGCGTTTCTACTTTCTTCCATTCTAGCTACATGACCTGCCCACCTAAGCCTCCTAGACTTGACGACCCTAACAATGTTGGGTAAACCGTATAAACTATGTAGTTCCTCGTTATGAAGCTTCCGCCATTCCCCATTCTCGTTCCTCTTGAGTCCGAATATTCTTCTCAGGATCCTTTCTCAAATACTTTCAGTCTATGTTCTTCCCTCAGAGTAAGCGACCATGTTTCGCAACCATAAAGAACCACAGGCATTATTATTGATTTGTATATTAAGCTTCAAATTTCTCGACAGAATTCGCGACGACAAGAGATTTTGAACCGAATAGTAACACAAATTCCCTGCTTTTAGTCTACATTTAATTTCTCCGTGAATATGATTTTCCTCTGTTAATATTGATCCTAGATATTTGAAACTGTCCACTTTATCAAAAGTATTATTTAATATTTTAACGCATCCATAATTTGCTGTATTCCGGTCCCGACGCACTTCCATGTATTTAGTTTTCTCTGCATTTACTTCTAAACCCATGTCCCTGCAAGCGTTTAATAAGATCTCTGCATTTCTATTGTTCTCCTATCATCCCCTATTAAATTTACATCATCAGCATATGCCATAACCTGGTGAATGCCGTTCAACTCTAGGCCCTGGTTGCTATCTTTGATTTTCCTTATGGCGTATTCCAGCACAAAGTTAAATAATAATGGCGACAACGCATCTCCTTGTTTCAGGCCATTTTCGACGTGGAAGCTCGTGGAGAAAAAATTTCCTACCCGGACTTTACTTTGGGATTCACTTAAACATATCTTAATTAATCTAATTAGCTTTCTCGGTATTCCAAGTTCTGTAAGAACGTTGTATAATGTTTCTCTCCTAACCGAGTCGTAAGCCTTTCTAAAATCAATAAATAGTTGATGTACCGGGGTATTGTATTCCCACTTCTTTTCGAGTATTTGGCGAATGGTAAATATTTGGTCGATAGTTGATCGATTTCGTCTAAATCCGCACTGATAATCTCCAATAATTTCATCTGCATATGGGGTCAATCTTGCTAACAGAATATTTGAAAGGATTTTATAGGATGTTGACAGAAGAGAAATGCCTCGATAATTATTACAGTCAGTTTTGTCGCCTTTCTTGTGAATTGGAATAATGACTGACTCTTTCCACTCTTGTGGCAATTCTTCCTTGTTCCATATAAGGAGAATGAGTTTGTGTATCTTGTTCCACAATATTTCGCCTCCAGCTAAAATTAACTCAGCCGGAATTTCATCTACACCCGGAGATTTGTGTTTCTTTAATTTCTTTATAGCGGCTTCCACTTCTATTCGATTGGGTTCCTGAATATACGGTTCTGCGGTGTGTATCTCCTTTTCTCCACGCACATTAGTTTTTGGCTGCGTGTTCAGCAAATCGTCAAAGAAATCTTTCCATCTATTTAAGAGGCTATCCGTATCAGTGAGAACTGTTCCGTCAGATTTCTTTAAAATATAAGCACGAGGCTGATAGCCTTTCTTAAATTCGCTGATCCCCTTATACATGTCCCGAATATTTTTATTTTTACTATTATCTTCATGTTCCTTAATTTTAGCTTTCAAAAAATCCCGTTTCTTTGTTCTAAAAGTTTTGGAAGACTAAGATGAGATTTTATAATGATTCGCGGAAATACTTAGAGTGAAGCTGAGAGATGCGTGACTCAATTAATGTAAATGTGAAATGAGTGAAATAGCTATGAGTCATGAACCTGAACAGTATAGTTCTTGTAATGGTACGTATAGTGCTGAAGACACTTTGTCTATTTATTGTGAGAGTTGTGATAAATGGTACCATATAAATTGCTTGAATATTTCAGAAGTGGAGCAAGAAAGTTTACGACAATCCTAAGGAACTAAAATCTTAGGTTTCGATTGTGCGAACAGAACACATTAATGAAATGACTATCAACAAAAATGATTTGAAATCTGAAATGAATAAAATGAGTAGTGAAATTGTATCTCTAAAAGAATCTTTTGCGTCTGTCAATGAGGAACTAACAACCGAAGAATCTGAATTGAGAACTGAAATCGAGGAAACTAAAAAGAAATTAGGCGAAACTGTAGAAAAGGTCCGTGGAAATTGCATGACAGAAATACATAATGTAAATCAGAAGATGAATAAGGTTAGGGTAGATTTGGATAATGTAACTAGAAATTTCACAGAAATTTCCGAGAATATAGACTATAAGTTAGGGGTTGGGGATGTTAAAAAGTGAAGTTGGAAAGATTACTTCAAAATTTGAAACTGAATTAAAATGTGTGAAAGAGCGAGAAGTTGAAAATCTTGTGACTTAAATGAACAAACCGTTAACATGATAAAGGTACTAGAAGGAGATGTTATCGATGCATATCGACAAAATCGTGAACGATGCGAACGGAACACTGAAAATTTGAGAAAATTACTTGAAACCCATTTGAAGGACAGACAACCTAAGAATGCCAATTCTTCTCGTGAAAATTATTCTAGTGAGAGTTTGGGTCGTTCGCGAGAGTATAACCAAAATATAAAAGAAAATTCAGCTGATACACACAGACTTTGTCAGGATGGTAGGGAAACTCCACTTCCGAAATTTGACGAAATCCAATTTGAGGAGATTATAAACACAACCGGCTTATCCTCGTTATCTGATTCGGAAGAAATCGGAAATGAATCTTTTAACAAATATAAGCGAGTTAGGAAGCGAACTAAAGGGAAAGGATCGCGGTGCGAATCATGTACTGAGCAATGTAAGCCAGTGGATGTTGTTGCCAATGATAATGAAAACATTGAAACGTCCAAATTAAATCGCGAAATTAAGCACTGGGATAACAGTCCTTCGTCTAAAAGGGGTGCAGGAACCTATTTGAAGGAACTGCATCACTTTCCAAAATTTGATGGACAGTTGACCCAGAGAGTAGCTCCAATATTTTAGACGATCTGTTACGAACGATGAACATGTACGTTCTTACTGACAGGGACCGTTCGTACATAATAGCGCGTTGCTTGGAAAAGTCAGCCAAAATATGGTATAGGAGTATTGTGTCACAAATAAAAACTTTTCCTGATTTTGTAAAACTATTTAGGATGCAATCCATATCGGAACGGATGAAGAAGGCGCAGAAACGTCACCTCTATTCGTTGCGATATGACAAAACTAAACATTTCTCTCTTCTCGGGTTTGTCCGTCATGTCGTGGAAAAATATAATTCCATTGTAACTTCTCCATCTGATCAGGAGTTAAAAGATTTAATCTTAGATTGTCTTCCTGGGAAAGAATCTAAAATTTTGAAATTAGGTTCGGTGAGTACGGTACAGGATCTTATTTTAAGAATCGCGGAATTAGAATGTAGTCCGAATCCTGGTCCAGATAATTATGGGGGTGCAAAATTCCAAAACCGAAAACCCCAAATTAGAAAAACGTTCATTTCGCAAACTCATTCTAATAGAATAGATAATGCGGTACAAACGGAACCGATAAGAAGAGAAGGTTTGGGTAAAGAAAATAATTTTGGTAATAAGAAACCAAAGAAATTCAATGGAAACCATTATCGGCTAAATTGGAAGAGAAATAAAGATCTAAAATCCACTTGGAAAAAGAGAAGTGTAAATAGACCTATGCCACCATTCCCGATGATGTATGGAATCGTACCAGCATCTTATGCAGTACCGGGAATGTATAGTTTGGATAATTTCAAACCGACAATTGGTCAATGTCCTTCTGGTCCGATGATGACGTCTCAATTTTCCCCGATTATACCTATAGTAACAACCTTCACATCTTCATTAAATCCGCCATATTCCTCAGTTGCGGCGGGACCAGTTAATAACAATAATGTTTCTCCATTTATTAGTAATTCTGCTATTATTTCGGAAAACATATTGAGCAGTCGTCATTAAGGGGAGACGATGGCTGCTCAACTGAACTTCTCTACCCGAACCAAAACTAAGAAATTAAAAATGAAATTGCTCCAAAGCGAAATGAGTTTGGATAACCTTCCTTAAAATTGTTAAAATACTTTGTTTTGAAGGAAGAAGAAGGAAATATATCTAATCAAGATTTTGAGATATTTTCTTCACCTTCTTTAAATCGTAAGGTAAGGAAATACAAATAAAATGTACCCTGGACACAGGAGCGGAGCTGAATTTTCTAAATTGTAATATTTGGCAGAAACTTCAAAATTCTTTCCGTTCGGCTAAGCTCAAACCTGTGCCCAGGGTACATTTAAATGCATTTACAGAAAAAGATATTAAATATTCAAAATATTCTTTTCAATGTGCCAGTATTTGTAGTTAAAGACATGAAGGCTGGACTATTATTAGGTTCACCTTTCTTTGTAACAGACCGATTACCGGTTTGTTTACATTGGATCCGTATTGTTATGTGTACCGGTTGAAGTCGAAGTTGGTTCCCGCATAATATTACTGTGCCCAGTTTTGTTATTGTTAATTTGTTTTCATTATTGTTAGTACAAGAAATGGCACAGAAGTATAAATGTATTCGATTTTTAACATGAAATACGCACTTAAACGCATCTGAAAATTTCATCCGAAAATTCTATTGTTTTCCTCCAACTCAGTAAAGTACCGGTTCACTTCAAATCATGTAACAATTTCTCTACAGTCTATACGGCATTTCTTAGAACAATTAATATAAGTAAAACTAAATACTACTAAATTTTAGCTTAAAAGTTTACCGAATATCTGATGTAGTGTGTTGTTATATTTCATTCATTTGTTAATTACCTTGACGTTCATTTGTTACATTATATTACTGCTGATATGGCGATCCCTCTGGCTATTGCCGCAAGAGGGCGTTCGAATCGCTGTATGTGAAGCTAACAGTTCAAACATGGCGGCTCGGCAGTGATAATAATTCTTCTGTTGTCATGACGAAAGGTAAATAAGTGCCTGGAGGAAGTAACCTCCTCTTTATAATTTATCCAATAGGATTTTCGGTAAGTCACATATTAAAAATAGATATAGAGATTCATGATTCTTACGGTTAGGTTCTTGTATCGATATGTATTTATGGTAAAATTGTGTTAATTATAGTCAAAGATATAACTGTAGAAACCGCGTTTATCGAGGCCTGGCTACGAGTGTAAGATGACGCAGTGAATTGATAGATTTCAGTGTGGAAGAATGATGGCTTGTTAGCTCCTCCAAAATTTTAGAAATTCTGTAACTAAAAAAATGTAATTCGGCCTGTAACCTAGTCAAAATCGTGATTTAGACTAACCTGAAATGTTATTTGGAAGAAATAGATACGGAGGAGTCTAACAAAAGTCAAAATTTAGTGAAACCTCTTTCGGCTACAAGCCATCGAATGTCATCTCCGCCATTTTTAGACATATGCAGTAATGGAGTGGGAGATGTAATTTATTGAAGTTGATTGCGGCGGTGTACCGGAAAGATATTCTACGTTTGTGGAGTGTGTAGCCGGTGTACCGAAGGAGTCATCTCTCGATTTTAAGAAAGCAAGTAGATGAAACCTACTTTGCGAAGTTTGATCACCCAGTTCAACCTGAGAACTATTCTGTGAAACCTGCGGATAACCGGGTAACATCTTTTCTTATTTTTCCTATAAACAATATAGCAGTTCGACAAATGGCATCTTTAAGAATCAGGATGGGTAACTAAATTAGAGGGCGTTACGCGTCTCTGAACTTGTCAATCGTCACCATCCACTCATACTATAAGCATGTATAATTGAATTACTAAATCTTATGTATGTCTCGACGCAAATTTGAAAAATGTGTATGTTGATATTAGGGTAATACTTTACTTTGTGCGTACCTTGAAGTATGTATCGTGATGATGCCTTATTTTGTGAAATATTTGCTGTAGGTTAGGTTAGGTCTAATTTGCAAGTGTGATCTTTAGTATCTATGTAGGTTAGGTTAGGAGATTCTCTTTTACCCGTGTTTCTAAATTTAATACGTGTCTTTTTTTATATTGCAATGTGATATATACTATTTTGTTGGGAACCTTTACTATGAACGCACATACGAATATTCCGTGTCTGAGAATTTAAGTCTCTCGTAATTCATTTCATTTGCTTCAATATTGCTTCATAATGTATGTCAGTGGTAAACATTAAGATGAAATTTCTTTGAGAGTGCTCTAATATATTAAAGTGTCTTTAGTCGTATTTGTAATATATGCGTGTAGGTTAGATAAATTTCCATTTGTAATTTGAGCGTGCTTTCCTATATTTTGTTGTGTGTCCCTTTGATATTAATTTGTAATGTATTTGGTATACGTGTTTGCCATATTTCGTCGTGTGCATATTCAATACGTATAATGTCGGTAAAATTGTACTTTGAACGTGTCTATATTATTTTGTCATATACCCTTTTATAGTATCTCTAAATGTATTAGTAATTTAAAAACAAAAATTTTCTTTTGTACGTGTCATCACATTGCGTTGCACCATATAGTTAAATTTGTAGGTAACGTGCCCCAAATGAGTGCGAATAATCGATCTGTGCCGATGCAGGAGAACTTTACTTTAGACATACTTCTAGAGTTCGATATCACTGTTTATAGAATACTATTTCGTGCTATGTTTGTTTATTTTTCGATTTAGGTAGATATTTACCTCAGACGTACCGTGATTACCATGTAGAATTAAATGTTCGTGCCTACATATATATTTGCTATATATTTGCCTCATCGGAAACCAATAGCGTTAGAATGTTTGTTTTTCAACTTGCAACTCTTAAGTAGAGTTTTCTTGTTTATTTGCGTATCCATCTCTCTATAAGTTTAATAAGTTGTGGACAAAGATAATAAGTTAGAATGATAGTGATAATAATTCTTAAAAGGCGTTTCAATAGTTGAACCCTGTCGAGTAGATGTAGATTTTTTTCTTTTCTTTTCGTTCACGCTTAACATTTGTAAATATATTATTTCCATTAATAGTAGTGCTTTCAAAGTAAATGTATTATGCGGATGACGCATAGGTTAACGTAAAGTAATATATGATGCTACTCATTTTTTTGTTTATTGAAATGAGATTGTAGTAGCGATGATACTGCCTATGTATGCATAGTTGCACGTTGTTTGATGAATGACAGGGACATTATAAGTAATGAACGCCCGATTAAAAAAAGAAATTTCTATGTAAATACATAAGTAGAAGGGATGGATCGCCAATTCTTTGAGTGATAACGATCTCTACATGTACTAATGAAATATGTCGAAGAATCATGTTTGAGAATCTAGATATGATAAAGCAATATAGCAACATCATTTTACAAAAATGTCGAAAAGTATCTTAGAGATACCATGATGGAGGCAAATGTTTAAATTTTTTTTCTTAATCTGTCATAATGTAAATGTCAACAAATGGCACGAATAAACTAATCACGGAAAATTTAACTTTATGATTTCAAATACAATCTATAAACTCGAACTTATACATTTCTAATTACTAAATTTTTTTTGTAATATACTAATTAAGCTGAACAATGTTGATTCTTATTCTTGGTTGGCCACAAAACAAGAATCTGGAAACTTCTGATGATGAATAATAACTTTATCGTTGTGTCTTCCTTCTCTTTTGCTAAAGCTAATGCAACCTGAACATTAAGTCTAATATAACCTTGATTTTTTTTTCCAATACCCTAAGATGGTATTTACTTTAGCGTTAAAACACAATGGATGAAAACGATTTGTTATAATTGGCGACCTCAGCTTTAGGATATTTGTTTAGTTGATAATTTGTGTTAAGATATGTCTTAATATATTTTTATAATTATTGTTTTGTGTGCCAAACTGAGATAAGCATGTAAAGTAATGAGTGGATAAAGTAATGAGTGGATGTGACGATGACAGGTTGTTAGACGCGTGACCCAATTAATGCAAAAATGAGTGACGAAAGTCTTAGTGTAGATGGTTCTACCGAACACTTTAAATGTTGTGAAAATAAGTACAATACTAGTGACAGTGTATCCATACGCTGTGAAACATGTGATCTATGGTTCCATATCCGTTGTTTAAATATTCCTGATGAGGAACAGGAAGTGCTACGTACTACGAACAATAAATGGGTTTGTTTCGACTGTAAATTGGATAGTGCGTTAGATACAGAAACTGAACCACCTATGGTGCGAAATCCGAAAAAGAAAGGTGTACCCGAAATCGAAATTGGTGGGGGACCATTACTTAAAACTTTAATTGGGATCATTAAGGACTTGAGAACTGAAATGTCAGTTATGAGCGGTAAAATGGACGCTGGTAACAATGATTTAAAATCTGACATAAATAGGTTAAATGATAAAATGGACGCTAACACGAATGACTTAAAAGCAGATATTGTTACGATTAAAGAATCCCTTTCCTCGGTACAGGAGGATTTATCAGCTGTTAAACGTGATCTGAAACGTGAGGTTTCACAGTTAAGAACTGAACTGGACGAGAGTAACCAAAATTTAGGTCAAACTATAAAAAATGTCAGAGAATTTTGTAGTAAAGAAGTAGATAATTTAAATGTTGAAATTACCAAGGTTAGGTCGGACTTAGAAAATACAAGTAAAATTTGTAAAGAAACTGCCGAAATTGTCGATTGTAAGGTTGAGACTTTGGCTAAAGATATGGAAATTTTGAAATGTGACATTAGTAAAGTAAATGTAAGATTAAATAGTGAATTCCAAAATGTAAAAGAGAGGCAAGTTGAGGAACATAGACAACTTCGGGAAGCTAATGAAAAGACAGCAAATATGGTCCAATTAATGGAAAAAGATGTAATTGATGCGTATCGTCACAGTCGTGAGCGATGTGAACGAAATGCCGAAACCTTGAAAAATTTGATCGAGAACCGTGGTAATCTAAATTTAACTGAAACTCCTTTTGAAAGTTGTAGATCGGTTCAAGATGATAAGGCACTTCCGAAAACTCCGATATTCAAACTGGATGACATTTTAGCGAATGACACCGAGAATGACATGAATTATTCTTCATCTCCGTCGGATTCTGAAAAATGCCGCAAAGAATCTCGCAGAGCTAATCGTCTGAAAAGGGTGAAAAGGACAAAGAAATCGGTTCGTACGGGGATTAATGAAAATCAGTGTGGTCATAGAGATTTGGTCATTAACGATCAGGATAATCCAATGAGTTTGGAGCTAACTCAAAAGATGAAGCCTTGGGAGACTAGTCCTTCTTATAAAAGGGGGGCTGGCACGTATCTCAAAGAAATTCATCACTTTCCAAAATTTGACGGTCAACTAACGCAAGGGGTAGCACAAATTTTCCTAGATGATCTTTTACAAACGATGAGTATGTACGTACTCACGGATAGAGATCGTGTATATATAGTGGGACGAGTTCTGGAAAAGTCAGCTAAAATTTGGTATCGCAGCGTTGCTTCTCAAATCAAGTCTTTCTCTGACTTCGTTCGACTTTTCAAGCTTCAATACATATCAGAGCGACTAGAGAGGGCACAAAAGCGCCACATCTACTCGTTACGGTATGACAAGTCAAAACATGCTTCCTTGTTGGGTTTTGTAAGGTATATTGTGGAAAAATACAATTCAATTGTAACTTCACCTTCGGATCAAGAGCTAAAGGATCTGATCCTGGACTGCCTTCCTGAGGAAGAAGCAAAGATTTTGAAACTAGGCTCAGTTAGCACAGTGCAGGATCTGATGTTAAGAATAGCTGAGTTAGAGTGTAGTCCAACTCCCTCGTTAGGAAATCAGGGCAATCAAAAATTTCAACCTAGGAAACCACAGGTTAGAAAAACATTCTTTTTACCTAATAGCTCTAATCGAACCGACAATGCGGTACAGACCGAGCCGATTTGCAATGAAGGTGGGGGAAGAGAAAATAACTCTAATTTTCAATTCGGAAATAAACCTCAAAATTTTAACGGGAGATCATACCGTAATAACTGGAAAAGAAATAGAAACCAAAAACAAGGATGGGACAAGAATAGAAATAATAACTTCAGACCCATGAACGGTATTCAGCCGGTTCCGATGTATGGGGGTGTACCAGTACCAGTACCATATACGGTACCGGGCATGTATAACTTTAGTAATATGAAACCGGTTATGATGCCAGGTCCTTCGGTTACTATGGTAACTTCTTCGTTTCCCCAAAGATTACCTGTTGTGACTACGGTCACTTCCGCTTTACGTCCACCGTACCCTTCGGTGACTGCGGAACCGACAAATCCGGTACCAAATTCTTACTTCTCACGAACAATGTAGAGATTACGGTGAGATTTCTGAATTGGAAATCAGAGAATACATTAAAGGTCGCAATGATTTAGATGATGATACAAAATAATGTGATTGAAATTAAGGAAATGGATTTGGTTATGGTTAAAACCCATTTTCAATCGGATGCATTTAAGAAGGTCACACACAAATACATGCCTGTATTCACGGGGCCTTTTGTTGTGACTCGAGTGCATCACAACTCTGTTTCTTTAAAAGATTTGGAGGGCAGAGAAGTGCCAACTCAAAATTTATTGAATGTAAAATTGTTCAATTGCTCTCCGGAGAAGAGAGAAGAATTATGAAAAGACTTTAAACAGTCATAAAAAAAGAAATTGTTAATATTCTAAGTAGTTTAAAAAATTTTTTTTTGCAAAGCCGGCGGGAAAAATTTAACAGACCGATTACCGGTTTGTTTACATTGGATCCGTATTGTTATGTGTACCGGTTGAAGTCGAAGTTGGTTCCCGCATAATATTACTGTGCCCAGTTTTGTTATTGTTAATTTGTTTTCATTATTGTTAGTACAAGAAATGGTACAGAAGTATAAATGTATTCGATTTTTAACATGAAATACGCACGTAAACGCATCTGAAAATTTCATCCGAAAATTCTATTGTTTTCCTCCAACTCAGTAAAGTACCGGTTCACTTCAAATCATGTAACAATTTCTCTACAGTCTATACGGCATTTCTTAGAACAATTAATATAAGTATAACTAAATACTACTAAATTTTAGCTTAAAAGTTTACCGAATATCTGATGTAGTGTGTTGTTATGTTTCATTCATTTGTTAATTACCTTGACGTTCATTTGTTACATTATATTACTGCTGATATGGCGATCCCTCTGGCTATTGCCGCAAGAGGGCGTTCGAATCGCTGTATGTGAAGCTAACAGTTCAAACATGGCGGCTCGGCAGTGATAATAATTCTTCTGTTGTCATGACGAAAGGTAAATAAGTGCCTGGAGGAAGTAACCTCCTCTTTATAATTTATCCAATAGGATTTTCGGTAAGTCACATATTAAAAATAGATATAGAGATTCATGATTCTTACGGTTAGGTTCTTGTATCGATATGTATTTATGGTAAAATTGTGTTAATTATAGTCAAAGATATAACTGTAGAAACCGCGTTTATCGAGGCCTGGCTACGAGTGTAAGATGACGCAGTGAATTGATAGATTTCAGTGTGGAAGAATGATGGCTTGTTAGCTCCTCCAAAATTTTAGAAATTCTGTAACTAAAAAAATGTAATTCGGCCTGTAACCTAGTCAAAATCGTGATTTAGACTAACCTGAAATGTTATTTGGAAGAAATAGATACGGAGGAGTCTAACAAAAGTCAAAATTTAGTGAAACCTCTTTCGGCTACAAGCCATCGAATGTCATCTCCGCCATTTTTAGACATATGCAGTAATGGAGTGGGAGATGTAATTTATTGAAGTTGATTGCGGCGGTGTACCGGAAAGATATTCTACGTTTGTGGAGTGTGTAGCCGGTGTACCGAAGGAGTCATCTCTCGATTTTAAGAAAGCAAGTAGATGAAACCTACTTTGCGAAGTTTGATCACCCAGTTCAACCTGAGAACTATTCTGTGAAACCTGCGGATAACCGGGTAACATCTTTTCTTATTTTTCCTATAAACAATATAGCAGTTCGACAAATGGCATCTTTAAGAATCAGGATGGGTAACTAAATTAGAGGGCGTTACGCGTCTCTGAACTTGTCAATCGTCACCATCCACTCATACTATAAGCATGTATAATTGAATTACTAAATCTTATGTATGTCTCGACGCAAATTTGAAAAATGTGTATGTTGATATTAGGGTAATACTTTACTTTGTGCGTACCTTGAAGTATGTATCGTGATGATGCCTTATTTTGTGAAATATTTGCTGTAGGTTAGGTTAGGTCTAATTTGCAAGTGTGATCTTTAGTATTTATGTAGGTTAGGTTAGGAGATTCTCTTTTACCCGTGTTTCTAAATTTAATACGTGTCTTTTTTTTTATATTGCAATGTGATATATACTATTTTGTTGGGAACCTTTACTATGAACGCACATACGAATATTCCGTGTCTGAGAATTTAAGTCTCTCGTAATTCATGTCATTTGCTTCAATATTGCTTCATAATGTATGTCAGTGGTAAACATTAAGATGAAATTTCTTTGAGAGTGCTCTAATATATTAAAGTGTCTTTAGTCGTATTTGTAATATATGCGTGTAGGTTAGATAAATTTCCATTTGTAATTTGAGCGTGCTTTCCTATATTTTGTTGTGTGTCCCTTTGATATTAATTTGTAATGTATTTGGTATACGTGTTTGCCATATTTCGTCGTGTGCATATTCAATACGTATAATGTCGGTAAAATTGTACTTTGAACGTGTCTATATTATTTTGTCATATACCCTTTTATAGTATCTCTAAATGTATTAGTAATTTAAAAACAAAAATTTTCTTTTGTACGTGTCATCACATTGCGTTGCACCATATAGTTAAATTTGTAGGTAACGTGCCCCAAATGAGTGCGAATAATCGATCTGTGCCGATGCAGGAGAACTTTACTTTAGACATACTTCTAGAGTTCGATATCACTGTTTATAGAATACTATTTCGTGCTATGTTTGTTTATTTTTCGATTTAGGTAGATATTTACCTCAGACGTACCGTGATTACCATGTAGAATTAAATGTTCGTGCCTACATATATATTTGCTATATATTTGCCTCATCGGAAACCAATAGCGTTAGAATGTTTGTTTTTCAACTTGCAACTCTTAAGTAGAGTTTTCTTGTTTATTTGCGTATCCATCTCTCTATAAGTTTAATAAGTTGTGGACAAAGATAATAAGTTAGAATGATAGTGATAATAATTCTTAAAAGGCGTTTCAATAGTTGAACCCTGTCGAGTAGATGTAGATTTTTTTCTTTTCTTTTCGTTCACGCTTAACATTTGTAAATATATTATTTCCATTAATAGTAGTGCTTTCAAAGTAAATGTATTATGCGGATGACGCATAGGTTAACGTAAAGTAATATATGATGCTACTCATTTTTTTGTTTATTGAAATGAGATTGTAGTAGCGATGATACTGCCTATGTATGCATAGTTGCACGTTGTTTGATGAATGACAGGGACATTATAAGTAATGAACGCCCGATTAAAAAAAGAAATTTCTATGTAAATACATAAGTAGAAGGGATGGATCGCCAATTCTTTGAGTGATAACGATCTCTACATGTACTAATGAAATATGTCGAAGAATCATGTTTGAGAATCTAGATATGATAAAGCAATATAGCAACATCATTTTACAAAAATGTCGAAAAGTATCTTAGAGATACCATGATGGAGGCAAATGTTTAAATTTTTTTTCTTAATCTGTCATAATGTAAATGTCAACAAATGGCACGAATAAACTAATCACGGAAAATTTAACTTTATGATTTCAAATACAATCTATAAACTCGAACTTATACATTTCTAATTACTAATTTTTTTTTGTAATATACTAATTAAGCTGAACAATGTTGATTCTTATTCTTGGTTGGCCACAAAACAAGAATCTGGAAACTTCTGATGATGAATAATAACTTTATCGTTGTGTCTTCCTTCTCTTTTGCTAAAGCTAATGCAACCTGAACATTAAGTCTAATATAACCTTGATTTTTTTCCAATACCCTAAGATGGTATTTACTTTAGCGTTAAAACACAATGGATGAAAACGATTTGTTATATCTTTGCTAAGTTGCAAGTTACTTTGGATAGCTGTAATAAGAAATACATTTTGAAAAATAATCATCAAGAAGAAGTAACTTTGGATATTTTGTATCCAAAGGTATTATTAGTTCATTTAAAAAATGCTCGGACTTTACCTGAATCAAGTAGGAATCCTCCTTCTTCTTCTGAGAAACAAAAGAATAATTATGGTGAAATTTCGGAAATAGAAATTCAAGAATACATAAATAATCGTAATGATTTGGATGTAGATACTAAAATGAAACTACAAAATTTGTTATTAAAATATAAACGTTTATTTGGCGAATATCCTAAGCCGATAAATTGTGAAGCCTACAAAATTGACCTTAGCGGTCAGGAACCAGTCGTGGGAAAAATATATCCGATTCCTCAAGCAATGCAGAAAGAGTTTGAGGAAGAACTTAAGAAATGGATTAAGTTAGAAATAGCTAAAGAGCTAGCAACTAGTTACAAAAACCCTATACATTGTGTGAGGAAGTCTTCTGGGGGCGTGAGGCCAGTGACCGATCTCCGATCCCTGAATTCTAAGGTCATAAACCCTAGAATCAAAATTGAACCGATAAATGAAATACTTTCCCGGATTTTTGGAGCAAAAATTTTTAGTTCGATGGATGTCACCATCGGCTATTACGGTGTTAAGCTTCATCGTGATTCCTTTCCATGCACTAGTTTTATTTATCTAGGACGGCAATATGTTTTATGCGTTTTACCGATGGGACTTAAATCCAGTCCTAGTATTTTTCAAAATGAAATAAATTCTTATTTTGGATTAGACACTCCTTAGTTTGTTGTAGTATATCTTGGTGATCTGTTATGTTTTAGTTCGAATCTTATTGAACATTTTGACCATTTGGAAAAACTTTTCAACATTTTGGAATTTGGAAATTTTGCTTTAAATTTTAAGAAATATCAGTTTGTAAAAACTGAGATTTCATTTCTAGGACATGTTGTGAATGGAAAGGAATTGGAACCTAATCCTAAGCACAATGAAGCCATCAAATGTTTCCCGGTTGATAAAAATAAAAATAAATTACGATCCTTTTTAGGTATTGTTCCGTGGAGGAAGAAATATATCCCTCAATTCGCTGCGTTAACAGCTCCATTCTTTGATCTTTTAAAGAAAGATAGAAAGTATTGTTTTACAGAGGAACTACTGAATAAATTTCAACAATTAAGAGAGTTACTGAGTGAACCTCCTGCACTTAGTCAACTGGATTTCAACAAGCCTTTTCATTTCTCTGATGCGTCATTAGAAAATTTGGCGGGTTATCTGGCTCAATATGACGATGATGGAGAACTTTTGGGTATTGAGTATGCAAGTCAAAAATTGAAACTTTATGAAGTGTCTTACTCGATCTTTCAATTGGAATTGTTAGCTATTTTATTTTTGTGCGAGCATTTCTCGTACTACATACTAGGTAGAAAAGTTACGGTCCACTGTGATAATAGTGCAGTGACGTGTGCCTTTACTCTACAAAATATAGATCCTAGAACTACCAAAATTTTGCTGAAGCTCCAAAGATTTGAGCACATTAAGGGAGTAGATAATAAAATTGCAGATACATTGAGTAGATATATTCCTGAACTCCCTGCTAAGTCGGAAGAATATCAAGTGAATTTTATTAATTATAATGAAAATACTTTGTTTGATGTAAATGAGTTGGAACGGATTCAAGCATCCGACAAATATTGTTGTGAATTAAGAGCTACGATGAATTCGGAACCTATGAAATCTCGAGTTCGGATTATAAATAATTTGATTTATCTTCAAAATTTAAAAATAAAGAAGTGGCTGGCAATTCCGGAAACTCTAATTGAAAGAACAGTAAGACAAATTCATGAAACGGGACATTTTGGCGTTGCTAAATATATGAAATTAGTACAAGAGTTATTCTTTTGGAAGGGTGAAAAACGAACTTTTCGGCAATATATAAATAATTGTGAATTATGTGCCAGAACGAAATTTTCAAATCGAATTATCGCTCGAGAAGACTTGCATATTGAGGCAGATAAACCACATCAAAAGTCATGTGTTGATCTCGTAGGTAAGCTTCCATGTAGTTATGGATTTTATTATGTGTTATCAATTGTTGATGTTTATTCTAGATTCCTTTGTTACTTACCATTAAGAACAGCGACAACTGCTGCAATTATTCGAAACCTTCAAAAATATTACTTCTATCTTTGTCCTTATCCAAATTATATCGTCTCCGATCAACGCCCACAGTTTGTTTCCCAGAAGTGGAAAACTTATTGTAACGATCGTCAGATCCAACATATTCTGATTTCTCCGTATAACCCTCGGGCTAACGGGATCCTGGAGAGATTGCATCGCGAATGGAACAGAATTATCAGGTTCCTGTGCAGTAGTAATCATACTAAGTGGAAGAATGTCTTAAAAGTCGCACAAGACCTGCTAAATTACTCTTACTATAGTTCCATTAATTGTACGCCAGCGGAAGTGTTCATTTCCTTTTCAGCTATCGATCGATTTCGAGAGAAGTTTCCGTGGCGTCCAGAACTACAAAATTTAGAAAATTCAAAACGATACATACAAGTTGAACCTCGGTTATTATCTAAAAGAAAAAGGAAATCGCAAAATAATGTAGTTGAAGTTAAGAAGGGAAATCTGGTAATGGTCAAAACTCATTTTCTCCTGGATGCTTTTAAAAAGGTAACTCACAAGTATTTTCCTGTGTATATCGGACCTTATATTGCAACGAAGGTACAGCATAACTCAGTATTTTTGAAAGATTTAAGGGGGAGAGAAGTTCCGGTACAAGATTTAGTAAATGTGAAACTATTCAATTGTTCCGAAGAAAAACGAAGAATTATTTAAAGATTTTAAATAATTCCAAATTGAAAAAAAAATTTCGAGGCCGCTCGGAAAAATGTAACGTACCGTTTACCGGTAACGTACATTATTATTATTATTATTCTGTTGTTTGTTTGAAAACAAATAGGATAACAAATTGGCTTGAAAACTCTATGGAATAATGATGATTCATGTGGGTATATGGAACGGCTGTTCTAATGTAGAGTGTGAGCTGGGAGTAAAATGTGTTATTAGATCGAGGCGATTATTATTCAAAGAAGACGGTGTCAATTGTTGATGAAATTCCTCGATCCAGGTATATCCAGGAAGCTGGACTTTCCTTGGTGCAGATAAGAGATTTTTAACAGTTAGAAATTTCAAGATTTTTGTTTTTGGAGTTTGATATGAAAGGTTGTTGCAGAACTCTTGCCTGTGTTGACGTTGTGTTTGACGAAGTATTCTTTTGATAAGTGCAATCGCTTTTTGATAAGCTATAAAGTGGACCTTTTTTGGTGTGCAGAAAAGTTTTCCAGGTTCTTTGTCGGAAGTTAAGACATTGTTGGCATTCGAATGTCCACCAAGGAAGTTTGGCTAGAGGACGGCGAGTTGGCGGTAATTTAGAAAGATATGTTGACTGCAGTTTGGAATGACAAACTGCCGTTATAAGAAGACTATCAAAGTTTCTTGCTGCATTCCGTTGGTCTAAAAGGGCATTGAAAAACAACTTATTGTTTTGATAATGAGAAGTAATGAACTCACAATATGAAGACCCATGTACAGCTGCGGTAATATGAGGTAATTTCGATTTGAAAGGGGAAGTGTGACCATTTTCGGTAGTAGGTAGTTTGCAACTTGATACTTTTATTAAGGTGGGAAAATGATCACTTCCTAGAGCGTCGTAAAAACATTCCATGATGAATAAATGTAATGAGTTGCTTTGATAAGTGAAATATCGGGTGCACTAGCAAAGTTATAAAGGAGATGCGAGTTGATGTACAATCGTTTAGAAGAAAGTAATCATTTGTTGATAAAGCTTTGATTAATAGTAAACCAACTCAATTATTACGGGCTCCACCCCACCAAAATCCTTGGGTATTGGTGTTACCGGTTATGATGTCAAAGTTATTATCATGAAATAGTTCCTGCTAGAAATCTGTTTGAACAGTAACCGAGGAAGGAATATAATGTTGGCAAAATTAAAATTTTGTACTTGAAGTCCTAAAACTTGGACGGTATGAGGTGTGTGAGTTAAATGTATCGGAAGTTTGCTATAGGGGATGTCATGACGGATGCCAATGGCAATACCTCCATAACATCTTCTCGAAGTTGTTCGATGATTCGGTAGTTTTTAACATGTAGCATAAAGCGAGGTTTAGACCAGGTCTCCTGTAGCATAAGTAAATGTGGGTGAAATAATTTAATGAGGTGATTTAGTTCATAACTCTTCCCTTTTGCACTTTGCATGTTCCACTGAAGGAGTAATAAATTTTTAAAAGAATGTAGAGCCATTAAGAAACTATTTAGTGTTGAGTATACTAGTAACTTGTTGAATTAAATTATCCAGTATTTGGGGATTGGGTTCATTAGTAAAGCAAAGAGAGGCCGTAGTCAAGAGTTGTTTTATGGCTTTTATTTGATTGTTGAGAATATCATTGCGGCGGGATAATTCCCGATTCTCTTCCTGAGCACGTTGTTCAGTATCAGTAAGAAAATTATGATTTTTATTATTGTTAATAGGGCCATATGTAGATTCGAAAGTATTAAGGCCGACAATGGAGTTGTCAACGGAATGTATGGTTTCAGACGGACTAGAAGGAACCGCTGAAGGGGACAAGTAACTTCTTTTACTAATCCAATGTTCTCGGGATTGCTGCCAGAGTGAGTGTTAGTGTGCTGAGCTTTCGTTACCATACAGCGGAAACATCTTCAGAGCTATGTGTTAGAGTGTACTGGCCGTACAATTTATATTGTAGTCTTTAGGAATTGCTGTATTTCTATTGGTTGTTTTTGTTGACCAATGGCGTGCTCTGATTTTGCTGGTGGTAGAAACTGTTCTCTGATTGGCTGATGGTTCTTTTCGTACTGAGAAGATGGATCCAGATGTCAGGTAGATGATAACCTTCGTCTCTGTTGATGGATGGCTTGTATGTACGGATGAATAGAGATTCATGTATTTTCCTGTCCCAGAACTGTTTGCTTTTCTTTAGTACTTCAATTTGGTCCCACATGACCGTATGATTGTATTGTATGCAGTGTTCGGCTATTGCAAATTTTTCAGGTTGTTTAAGTCTGGTGTATCGCTGGTGTTCTTTCATTCTGTCTTCAATGTTCCTTCTCATTTCACCTATGTAAGTGCCGTTACATTCAGAGGTGATTCTATAGATGCCCGGTGTCTTTAATCCCAATGAGTCTTTTGCAGTTGGTAGTAAACTCCTGATCTTCGGTGGAGGGCAGTGTACAGTCTTGATGAATTTCTTCAGTAGTCTTGCTAGTTGGTTGGAGGTTTTTCCCATATATTGAATAACTGCAATATTTTCCTTGTCTGCCGTGTTGTCCTCTTTTGTGGTGCAATTTCTGCTACTGTATTTTCTCATGGCTGTCTTGATCTGTTTCGACGAATATCCGTTGAATTTGAATACCGTTTCCAGGTGAGACAGTTCTGTGCTTATATTATCTGGATCTGCTATTTGGTATGCTCTGTGTATTAGAGCATTTAACACCCCTATCTTCTGTGCAGGATGATGAAAACTGGTCGCATCGAGGTAGAGATCAGTGTGCGTGGGTTTCCTGTAGATTGAATGGCCTAAACTTCCATCTGGTTTCTTGTATACGAGTACGTCCAGGAACGAGAGTCTTCCTTCTGTTTGTGTTTCCATTGTGAACTGGATGTTGCGGTGTATAAAATTCAGATGCTGCAGGAATTCGTCGAGTTGCTGTCTGCCATGGGCCCATATGACGAATGTATCGTCTACATCTCTGTAGAAGTTCGCTATTACTGGAGAGATAGGAGAGCCCATTGCCACACCATCGCTTTGTTCATAGAAATTGTCTTGGTAACTGAAGTTAGATGTTAGGGCGTGTCTGAAGAGATTTACTATATCCTTGCTGAAGTGAAATTCCAGGAGTTAAATAGAATCTTCCAGCGGTACCCTCGTAAAGAGAAAAACCACATCAAAGCTGGCGAGTATGTCATCTGCGTTTGTCTTGATGCTGTGTAGTAGTTGTACGAAATGGCAGGAGTTTCTGATATGGTGTGTACACTCTCCTGTTAGTGGCTGTAGCAGTCCTGTTAATTTCTTGGCCAGGTTGTACGTGGGGCCTCTTATGGTGTTAACTATGGATCGTAATGGAACTTCCTTCTTGTATATCTTCGGAAGGCCATAAATCCTTGGTGGTATTGAACCGGAAGGTTTAAGCCTCTTCTTTTCTTCTTCATTGAGACTGGAACTTTGTATTAATCTGGAGGTTTTCTTTTCGATGGCCTTGGTTGGATCTCTGTCAATTTTTCTATATGCTGGATCTTCCAGTAGGCATGTCAATTTGGAGTGCTAGTCTTCCCTGTTGAGAATGACGGTCGCATTCCCCTTGTCTGTTGGTAATATTATGATGCTGTCATCTGCTCGTAGGTCAGTGAGGACTTTCCTTTCTTCTCTGGATAATACAGCAATTCCTAAAGACTACAATATAAATTGTACGACCAGCACACTCCAACACATAGCTCTGAAGATGTTTCCGCTGTATGGTAACGAAAGTTCAGCACAGCAACACTCACTCTGGCAGCAATCCCGAGAACATTGGATTAATAGTAGACGCCAGCAAAGCTTTAAGATCAACTTCTTTTACTGTTTAGATTGAATTGAGAAAGATGGAATTCTTCATTATGTGTACCTCTCCGTCTCTTTTCAGGCGGAGCTCAGTAGAAGAGGAGGGGGAAATTTTGGATGGATATGATGTTCGGAGTCAGTAGAAGAAGCAGGGGAGTGATTTGAAATCCATTTATTAGAGGGTGAAAATACATTGTCAACAGGAGATTATCGGACCATTTTACTGTAAAGTGTACGAGGGGAAGTAACACTTGTAGAAGTATTAGGCTGTTTAGGAAGAGTTGTTAAGGTACTTGCTTCGTTAAAGGATATATGTAAGTTAGCCATATTGTACAATTCTTTTTTGTCGGAGTCGTTTCGGTCATTGGTCAGAATTATTCTATGATTAGATTTACAATGATAACATTGTAAGGAGTTCGTGCATTCATTTGAGGTATGATTTTGGCCACAATTAATACATAATTTTATCCTAGTTTTACACGAACGTAACGTGTGACCGTATTTTAAACAACTTAGGCACTGGCTGATGGCCGTAATGTATGGTTCTACTGGAAGTTTGAGAAAATAAGGTTTTCTTCTGGCGGTAGCTGGCTGGAATTGAAAGTAAGTATAATAGTTTTAGTAGTTATCTTTGTGTCATTGTCTCCTTTACGGAGAATTCGTCGCGCCGAATTTATCGGTATATCAGAGTCAAGATCTTGCAAAAGGTCTTCTGTGGAAATGTCTGCATACACATCTTTGATTACACCCGTGAAGTACAAGGCATGATTAGGTATGAATGATGACCAATCTTGTGTTTTATGAATTGGATGAGTTAAGAATTGATTTGCCTCAATAACAGTATTAAATGAAATTTTAAGGAGGTTTCTACCTATTGTTTGCATTTTAGTGATACCAGAGTTTTCTGCCAAGTACGGTTTCCTGTTTATGGACTGATATGTTTTTTCCCTATTTCCGTGTTGTTAGCTTTCAAAAAACAAAGAATGGTGCATAGTGGTGGGTACCATAGAGATTAACCACATGATCTTGGTGTTTGGAATATATTGGGATGCCCTTAGAGTGATCTTTATTTACTTTATCCATGATTACTGTTTCCGTGTCCTGCTGATGCTGAACGTCATTATTGGAGATTGCAACTTCGTTGGAAATGTCCATGATTTCAGAAGCATTTGAATTATTAAATGTATTTATTTCTATCGTTGATGGCAAGGTACCATTTATATTTGTAAGAAGTTCTGATGAAGAATAACAAATTGTTCATAAATTTAGAAATTGATATCAATATAAAGATAGGCCTAACTAATAACAACATTTAAATATAACAATTAACAAACACAAAACAATTAAAAATACCACATTTACAAGAAATGTGGACAGATCTCACCAAACTTTCAGTTCTTTGATAAAAAGCGATGCATTTACACGACAAATGTAACTTAAAAATATGTTCATCCACTAAAACACTTTTCACTTTATGTATGTATACATGATGTCCTGTGTAGTCCCTTACGTTAGAACTCAGTACACAACTACGACACAAACTGGTCTGAAACTTTGAATATGTAAAAAAAATCTTATTACTTCAATTTTCTCAACTATTACTACTATCACTATTATTATTATTATTATTATTATTATTATTATTATTATTATTATTATTATTATTATTATTATTATTATTATTATTATTACATGTTCGTTTTATGTGGATTGAAGAACAACTTCTTCCTTCATATCTATATGAACGTTTTCTTATAATGTAAAACTTACTAAAATATCATACTACGTTAGAAAAAGACGGCTGCTTATTATTATTCTGCTCAACTAAGTATATAGTAATTAGGGCCCGGATTTTTATGTGCTAAAAACTGTAAAATATTTATTTTTTGCGTGCTAAAAATGAAAAAAAATGTTAAAAATTAAAAAAATTAACAAAAATAACAAGGAAAAGTGTGGGAAAACATCCAACGTAAGAAAAATAAATACTGGTGCTCACAAATAGCTTCTTTTCATCAGATGTCGAAATTCTACAGGCATTACAGTGAATAACTAACGTCTTCTCCAAATTGCCCATCGCAAAACCATGCCTATTGTCACGGAAGATTGCCTTAAATTGAGAAAAAGAACGTTCTGCGTACATTATACGATATTAATCTCGCGTATTTTAAAAGTAACATGTCACGAATAGTCACACCATCAATTTTGCTTGTGTTTTGGCCTTCCAATACTTCAGATATTCTACACAGAGTTTTATAACCAATGTTTTTCTCAAACAAATCCTTTTTTTTTTCTTATGACTTCAGCTTTCGAAGCAGAAAGAACATTAAGCATTCTTTCAATACAATGTACTTCCTGTATTTGTTTAACCGAAGTACCCAATAAATCTTCCTTATTTTCTAGTTTCTTTATAGGGTGAGTCAAGACACCGAAATTGGCAGATATGAAAGCCAAGTCACATTTCAAGCCGCTGTCACTTACTAAATTTTGAACAATTTCAATGGCTGAAGCATTGTTTGGTTTTAGTTTAGTTACTACAGATACAAATGCTTCAAAATTCTCCACATAACATAGTACTACATTGGCTGGTACCAGGTACCTGGTACCTGATTACGGGTGTTGGAGGAAGTGAAAGATCAGACTTGTTTCTTTGAAAAGTTCAGTTCTAGTTGGCGATTTTACGATTTTTTTTTCGATTTGACACTAACTTGTTCACTTTAGTACAAAGCGTTCTTCAAAAGCTTTTATTTTTTTTTTCACAAGTTACTCCAGCGTTGATAAGCAGAATTTATGACGACGCTGTTTCTGCAGGTGGTAAATTGCTTATAAAGCAAGGTAACGCTTTGTAGTGTTGGAGAAAGATGGAGGACATAAAATAAATGGAGAGAGTAACAAACGAAGATGTTTTAAAACGGATAAGAGAGAGAAAAGGGTGTTGTTAACCATCATCCTTCGTAGAAAGGCCAATTGGATTGGGCACATCTTGCGAAGAAATTGTCTTCTTCATATCGCCATAGAGGAAAAGATAGAAGAAAGGCGAAGAATGGAAAGAGAACACACAATTAACGATGATGAAGGCAAGTGAATGATGATAGAACAATTAGTGGAATGAGAATACGGGAGGAAACGGGAGTATCCCAGGAAAACCCACAGATACGATGTTCCTGACCACAAACTTCGAGCCCAGGCACCAGAAGTAAGCGCTCGCTTCCGCTCTACAATGCAACTATTGCTGTACCCAACATAACAACAAAGAGTAATAATATTAATCTAAAGTACCTTTAATATTAATTTAAAGTAAAGATTACCTTAAAGTAAGTTAGATTTACCTTAAATGATTAGATTACAAAGCATTTCTAATAATTTCTTTAAAATGCTTTTATTTCCTTATTTTTCCGTTTGCTTGTTAGAGTTAAATACTGCGACTTAAATTTCACGTTTCTATATTAAGTAGAGCTTTGAAATTTTACAGATATGCAAAACCAATAGCAAAAAAAAAAAAAAAAAAAAAGAATCACATGATTTTCGTTCTAGCCTGTGGTGTCAAGAGTATTTTGGAACCGGGAGAACAAGAACTTGCATACTAATTAGTAGAGCAACCCAAAAGCATAAAAAGCATAATAGCAATTTAGACATATGTTTGGTATCTTGAACATGGTTGTGGTTGTTTAAGGATCCAGAAGAAACTAATTTTAAAAGCATAATTTTAGAAAATAAAGCATAATTTAAAATATATAGCACAATTCTTGGAAAATTCTTTTTAACTGCAAGTTTAACATACTGTATTAATATTTTTAAAACCAATATTTACAAAGCAAAATCATTGATAACATAACAATGCAACAATGAGAAGCTAATTTTTATTTCTGTAAACTTTTCGGTGTAATCCTTTGATGTGGAGAAAAGAAGAAAGAAGAAGAAAACTTTCCGCCAACAATGTCTGGGGAGTATGGCGGATGCAATAGTGTTTCCCATCCAAGGCTTAGAATGGTGTCCCGGGTTATCCTAACCACGTAGGGCTTAGCCATGTCCTGTTACAAGAGGACCCCTTTGCGATTTAGAAGTGCTGGCTCCAAAATTTTGAGTTTTTCTTCAACACGGATCAACTGCTGACAGTACATAGTTGCATTGATGCTCTGACCAGCTGGTAGCAGTTCCCGATGCATGATGCCGCATGCAGTCCACCAAACACACAGGAGGACCTTCTTCTGGTGCAGTGCTGGTTTCGGCTGTTTTGGAACCGGTTCATGGGATGCTAACCAATGATGACGGCGCCGTAGAGCTTCGTACAGACCCAATTCTCATCACATGTCAACACACTGTTCAGAAATGGCTCCTTCCTCAGACGAGACAGCAAAGAAACACACGTGCCTGCTCGCGTTGCCTTCTGGCCCGGAATCAAATCATTTGGGACCCATTGAGCCAACTTATAGTGCTTCCTAAATTGATGGAGGTGCTGCCGAATGGTTTCTCCACTCACACTGAATTATAGACTCAGTTCCTCACATGTCTGGCCACTGTTTGCCTCAATTGCTGCCTGAAGATCTTCATTTTGTACACGTGTTGGTCTTCCTTCACGTGGCGCGTCTTCGAGTGTTTCTTCACCGTCCGTAAACTTTTTAAACTACAGCTGCGTTGTCCGCGTAGTCACGACACCCTCACCAAAGGCCCGGCATATCTTCCGTCCCGCTGCAATAGCGTTTTACCCCAGTTTGAACTCATACAGCATACACATCTTTATGACGCTCTGTGGAGGTCCATGTTCCCTCTATCTTTACGCATGTTCATGGTGTAACTGAACTGCCACAACCAGGTAGTATGTTGGATATACCCACACCAACACTGACCTTCGCCTATCTCCATTAGAATTCAACTCACAGTGTGAAGGCCAATTGAACACAGACCTTCACAAAAAGCGACAAAACTATTAGTTACCTTTATATTTTTTTAAAGCCTGAAAACGAAAATGAAAATTTCACTTTTGTTTTCGCGGAGATTCTGTTCCTAAAAGTTTGTTAATACTCTCTTGCAATTTCCGAGATTTCCTCACATAATACTCTATATCACGATTTTAATAAGCCTCACATGGTTTATACATAAATTTTCCTATTTTTCCCCTATTCGTGCTCGAAAATATATGCCTCAAATGTAGTTAAAAATATTTTGGAACAGCGAAGTAAATCATGTTATGGACGATATCGGAGTTGAGGTCTTTGTAGACATCTGAAATGTTTTCCTTGATCCGTGCAAAGAAATAAGGTAACTTTACTGTAATTAATTCTTTCAAGTACAGTACATACTAAAAGATCTTTTCATGTTGATTCGTCCACATTAGAGTTGCTGACATGCACGGACGTCTCTGGCAGGGGAAGAGGATAGAGGGGAGGCGTCACCCCAAATATTTTAAGTACAAGATAAATAGATCAATGCTGAGAGTATTTAGATCTAATGGAAGAAGTAAAAACATAGACAGAACAAATTAAAGTTATGCCTGTTCTTAAACATTAGGTTAATGTGATTAGAATGTGTACCTGACGTGTGTCACTTTCAAGGAAAGATTAAAAAAAAAACCGAAAACGTTACGCTTCTTGGTTAGTCAAAGAAGTGCAGGCACTACTGCAGGCACACAAATGTTTTCATTGTGTAACCAGCAACAATTGGTTTCCATGACGAAGGGAGACTGAAGAAGCGAAGGAAAGGATGTATAGAAAGTTGATCTGCGAATTAAGAAGGGAAATCTACAAAGACAAAAAAATATACAATTGAAGCGAAGGTGACAAGAGGAATTTAAAAAGACAGAGATATTTGAATATTATATATGAGAGTAAATTTCATGCGAGTACTGTAGAAAGACAGCAAGGAACAACTAGAACACAGAAACTAAAGATATGATAATGATAATATATGATAATATAGAAACTAAAGATAGAAATGAATAGTGTTTAATGAACGAATTGAGTTTGAGGGAGATGGAAAGAATACATTGAGGAGCCGGATGACAGCAAGAATAAACTACATTTTAGACATTAAAACGGAAAACGAAATAAACCTGGATGGCTCAATTTCAAAAACGTTCAGCGAAATGAAGAACAAAAAGGTAGATAATATACCTTTTGAGTTTATTAAGAATATAGAAGAAGAATGAAAATCAAAAATCCGAAATTCGCAGTCAAATCAAATGCCATCGTAAGACTTCCTTCAGAGAGTTAAGAATTTGTTAGCTAAAACATCGAAATATATGATTACTATAAAACTACACTACTGCAAATGCGTTTAAGAACACTGAGCAGGAATTTACCGGTAGGAATATCAAGGTGAAGAAATTACCTAAGAACCATATTATATATAAACTTAATTTTTTCCCGGCAAGTACCGGTAGTCTACCAGTGATGGAAGAAAATTATGATGACTTGCGTTGCTAAAGGTAGAAAGAGCGGATGTATTAGTAAAGTAGATTCCAGTTTACTTATAATTTTGACGTAACTTTAGTTGGGGTCTACTAGCATTCTAGTCGTCTCCTCCTCCCCCCCCCAAATTTTAATATGCCAGACACCCATGCTGACATGCAACAAGGCAACAATATAAATGATAAATACTTGCCAGTTTTACACTTACTGCTTCTAAAACTCCCCCGGGAATACTAGCAGCGTAAATAAGTTAAAATGTAGTAAGAAAATGTAACAAAAAATCAGATTAGGGACATATCATTAAAAAAAATAGATTTGTCTGACCAGAAAGAACATGATTTTCAATAAAATCTTCTCACTAATATAATCATACACAAATAACTAAAAATATTGACAAACCAAATAAAAACATTTTAAACAATCATTCACATCTAACTCAATGGCTATTCTTGAGGGAAGCTTTATAGGAGAAAAATAAAATTTATCTTTACAAGCTAAGGTATAAAAATTTTAAATATGCTCCAATTGTTGTATATAAAAATTAGTATATTAAATCAGTTTCGTTCTGAGATGTAATTTCCCTCAACTGTCGATCTAACTATACAGTATGGAGTAAATAGGTATTATTGAAAAGAAATATTTTCTGATCACGAACAAATTCTTCGTTTACATATAGTGGCATGCACCTTATCCAATTTCTTGTCATTTTTTAAAATATGATCTGCTATTAAATCTGGGGGAAATCCCATGCAGGGATCGAAAATTTACTTTTAAAAGTATTGAATAGAAAGTTCAAAGATAAATATATATAAATAAAAATAAAAAAGTTACTATGTTTGTGACTTCGTACCTCATGAACCACCCAACCGTTCTCGGTCAAATTTTCAACATAGATGAGGCTAGGGCCAGGGATTGTCTTTATCTTTTTACTTTGACGGTGCAACTTAGGGGAGGAGAAGATATTTTAAAATAATCGAAAATGACCGATATTAGTGTCGAATTCATAGTTTTCGGAGTCACTGAGACGAACAGTTACACTCCCAATGCCATTTAAATCCAAATCCGGCCCCGCAGCTTGGGGGGGGAGAGGGAGGAAATATATAAAAATGATAGAAAATGACCTATATTTGTGTCGAAAGCATTAGTTTTCGGGGTCGCTGAGATGAACAGTGACACTTCGGATGTAGTTTAAATCCAAATTCAGCGCTTTGTGTCCTAAATGGAACTTATTCTCTCCGTAACAAGAACGGTAGGGGAGAGGTGGGCAATGGCGATCACCTAAGAAAAATGGGTTATTACGTAGTTTCATTTTCAAAATATATTGAATCAAATTTGTAAATACGTACTCCAATCCTTCTACAATAAGTGTGTAAAATATAAAGAGGATCATTCTTTCAGTTCGGGAACACGATGGAAAAGACTCAAATTGCTATTTTAGTCGCGATTCCCATCACATGTTGGTAATGGCGATCACAGTACAAGCTTAATAAACACGTATAGTTTCATAGACAGTTCAAGATTTTTTTTATCACACCTCTGTTTTTTTTCTACCTGTCCCTTCGAGAGACTGAAAAACGCCAACTGAATGTTTTATTGACGTTTCTTCAAAGACACGCCACAGATATATCCATGTGGTGAGTTCACAACAGTACAGTCAGCATGCATCTACAATCCACAAAGGTTACAACGATACCCAAGTTTCAGTGTTTGACTCAAGTAGGCGTATTACCTATCTTAGGTCTAGCCTCTTTTATAATTTTTGGCTGGAGAAATATTCCAAATGTTTGTTAGGAATGGCGATCACCATGATGGTAAACCGATCACGTTGATCGGCATTCCCAACATAGCGCCACTTTGAAAATTGAGCTGGTTATACCGTAAAACGTAGTTTATTTGAAATATAACTATGTGTCGTGCATTAGACGTAAATATAACTTTTTTTTATAAATCTTCAAGATCTTACAACTTAAAATTGTACGTATCGTGAGTTGAAATATGCAGATCCTTATAAGAAAATCAACAAAAACAAGTTTCATCACGATGTAGACTTCAGTCTTCTCTGACAACTTCCTCGACAATACACAAGAAACCTTGCTACAAGAGTCAGATGGCAGCACTAGTTTGACTACTCCTCGGGTCACGCAAGAGGGCAAAGTAGGCTGATCGCCATTCCCTATTCTCCTCTCCCATATTCTGTTAGTTTTTTTTATATACATATTTTCCTGAATATGAAGAAAGTTTAGTTTTTTTAAAAAAAAATGTTAAAAATAACTAGAATTCAGTCTTAGTAATTATACTTTATTCACATTTTAGATATAATTACATCAATTTATTTCAAAATTATGTTTCTCGTCCGTTGATTATTCATTTCTTATCCTTTAAGTATACACAAATAATTGATAGTTACAATGAAATACATTGCAAAGTTGTACATTATTGGTTATTTATTATGTAAGGTTAGTGAAGTCTGTAGATTGACAAATATTTAGGGGCAAGTAAAAGACTCAAAGATTGACGTTAAACACAAAATTATTTTGAACTTACAGTCAGTAATCAGTATTGCTAAGTGTACAGTAGACTGTTCACAACTTTCATATTATTGCTTTGGTATTTTTGATGCTCAAATTCAGCTCCAATTTCAATTTCGAAAAACATCAACATGTTTCTGTATTCCATGTAGATTTAAAAAAAAAAAAATCTCCCGGATTTTCAAAAGTATTATTGTCGATAATATTCAACATTAACAATAACTGAAGAATTACCATTTTGTTTAATATTTTAACAATAACTAAGACAACAAATTACGTAGCGATTTAGATAAAGATATAGTATTTTCACAATATTGCGAGCGGTGATGATATTTAGTAAGAAACAAGCAAACATTCTAATACTCACCGGAAAAAAATAGAGAATTTTCTTCTACATGTAAGAATCGCTTTCGGAACAAACTTCTTCTATCTTTAGCTTACGTAAAACTCAAAGAAGATTTTAAAAACATGAAGGAAAATATGGAAAGGCAAAAAATGGTTTAAAGGATTAAGAAATGTAAACCACAAATCTTCTGTTTAAAATTAAACACATGCGAATAGGTACTCACTGTTATTGTTCACTGCTGTTCACTGTTTTCTCTTCCTGCTTTCCAGAATTAGGCAAAAGCATGTACTAAAAAGATTGCTCCAAATTACATTTATTTCTCCTTTATCTAAATTCGCATTCGCTTATTCCCGTGTGTTTAATTTTTGACAGAAGATTTGTGTTTTACATTTCTTAGTCCTTTTAACCATTTTTTGCCTTTCCGCATTCTCCTTCATGTTTTTAAATCCTCTTTGAATTTTAAATACGCTGAAGATGGATGAAGTTCCTTCCGAAAGCGCTTCTTACTCGTAAAAGAAAACTCTGTTATTTTTTGCAGTGAGTATTAGCCGTTTTGCTTGTTCCTTACTAGTACAGTATTTACATTTATCGGTCAGAAAATTTCTTCATAAAATTTTACAGTTCCCGGCACAAATCCATTTTTATGTTCTTTTCTCAATAACTTCACACAACTGAATGGATTACTTATAGTAACGTTAGCACATTTTCTATGTGCTACCGATAAACCTATTAATATTGGACCATTCGTTCCAAAGTTACTGGCAAAAGAACATGTATATGGAAAGAGTATATGTACTTTTACTGAAGATTGGACATAGACTCGTTAGGTAGATTCAAAAAAAGTTATTGCGAGAAGATATCTTACACAGCTCAAGCTTTTTATTTTTCCTCAGATCATGTATTTTTTGAGAGATCAGCTAGACAACACGTTCATCAACTTAGATAACAATATTAATTACTTTGCACTCTTTAGTCAACATTCACACCAAGGCAAAAACCCAATTCCCTATAGTTGTGTACAATAAATAAATAAATAATAAAAACACACAAAAGTTACAAAGAAAATGTATATTTAATAATTTCACGGTATGGTACCGTACGGAGTGTACGGTATAAATTTAATATTTATATGATACTCTAAAATTAATAAAAACACATGAATATTTATGCCTAAAATTGAGTGTGGTGTCGAAAATTGATAGATATACTATTTTGTTTCTTTTTTTTAAACTGGAAATGACAATGAAAATTGTATTTTAGAATATTGAGTCAATGGTAATCATTCTTACACCAATAATATGTTCAAAAACACAGTTCGACTTAATAACTGAAATCTACTGTGTGTTTTAAATGCTATAACGAATAAAACAGTCACATTTCTAGTAAAATACTTTCATTACTTCATTTATTTACGCTTATTTAAAATGATTGCAATTTAGAAAGCATAAATATACTCATCACAGTCTTAAATAAGGTACAATTTCTCGTGATTTGCTATTATTGTTAAGATATTTTGAGTTATTTTCTTACCTTTCTTAAAATCTAACTTAGTTTATATAACAAAAACAATTAGGTATTAAAATTCATATCGCATCTAAAAAATATCTACATTTATAAAACGAAATACCGTTTGAACAGTAATACAAACCACTAATTAATACTAAGGTGGGTTTTTTTGAGTTATTAATATCTATAGTAACTATTACATACATCTCACTAATGCACACACACAAATATATTTACCCCATTTAGTACCATTAGTACAAATAGACTTTTTTTAAATTTACTATCAAACATAGCACCATTCTTCTGTTATATACACTTTTCTCGTATCCGCAAATAATAGATATTGCACAAGTGTAAATTTGCGTATGATTCATTAATTACGGATAGCTTCCAAATACAAAATTTAACCTGCAAACTCTTTCAATAACATTTATTTTCATTTTTATAATTTTTTTTTTGTTCCATCCATCTTTAAGTTTCGCAGTTTTTTTTTTTTTTTGACGAAACTGAAGAACACTTCTTAATATCGTTTACACAGAAATAATTCTCTTAGTTATACTTACAGGAAAATAATAATAATAATAATAATAATAATAATAATAATAATAAAAGTCAAAATCACATCGAGAACTGAACACTAATAATCTGACTTGGGGTGCTAACATAAAAAGTAACGCATCTACGAAGGTATTTTAGATTACAGGTATACTTATATATATATATATATATATACAAAATATGCACATTTTTTAAATCTATATCTTAACTGTATCTATATTTAATAATACACAAACATTATTTCATAGTCGTAACAAACTATATCACTAAGTCGTTTTAATAATCAACAAGGTACATATTTTGTGCAGAATAATTACATGATTATGTTCACAGGAAAGAGTATTCCAGTTTGTCAGTTCACTTAAGAGCCTGACTTACTAAAAATAATACAAAATTTACCATTTTTCTTTTGCTTGTTTTTCATAATTGAAAGAAGATAATGAAATGCAACTTACCACAATCATAGATAATGTTATTCCACAACAGAAAATATGAATCTGAAAAATTTTCAGTGTTGCCATTCATAGAAATTACTGTTGTCAGATTAACATTTCCCCCAAAAATCTAAGTTAAGGCAGCGACTAGAGGAAAGAACTTAACTGTATTTAATTACATATCATGTTGTTTTGGTATCTAGTGAACTATTTTTAAATAATAGTTGTATTTAGTTTGTAATAAACAGAATAGTTTTAGCATATAGTTATTAAAATTAAATAATAATGTTATTTAAAAAGTAGTTTACAGGATTCCAAAACAACATGATACGTAATCAAATGCAATTGAGTTCGTTCCGCTAGTCGCTGCCTTAACTTAGATTCTGGGGGAAATGTTATTCTGGCAACACTGTAATTTCTATAGATGGCAACTCTGAAAATTCTTTAGGTTCATATTTTCTGTTGTAGAATAACATTATCTATGATTGTGGTAAGTTGCATTTCATTATCTCATTTCACTTATAAATAACAAGCAAAAGAGAAATGGTAAATTTTGTATTATTTTTAGTATCGCAGGCTCTTAATCTGTAAATTCGCATTTTTGTAGTTACAATTACATGCACTACAAATATATATATTACTCTTTTGTTAAAGAAAACAACAAAAAGAAAACAACCACAACTAATGCAATATAGAATTATTGATATGCCATCTTAAGGGATATCTTTCAATATATATATATTAGTATGCATATTTCCGCATACTTTCAAGTAAGTTTAAATTTCTTTTACATACAGAAACGAAAAGCCATCCAACCTAGATAAAATCAAGGGAAAGATAACCCCTAAAATGGATATTTTGTTGTTTCAATTACTAAGGCTCTATAATACTTAGTTTTGCGATTTTAAAACACCGTCATATTCAATTTATTATTACAATTATTTGTTAACAATGTCTGACTTAAACCATTTATCTATAAATTGTGTTAACGGTAATTGTTAATAGTGTGGAATTCCAGAATCTGCATCATGCAATACTACTACACAATACATAAAACACGCCTCTAAAGATTGTTTATAGTTTTTTTTTTTTAAACATTGTTGTGGTTCTAAATAAGCTGCAGACAGACAACAATTAAGTGTTATTTAGAGAATGAAAGACAAAAGGCATTGTTAACTATATGTGTGAGTGTTTATGTATATGTATAATGTATATGTATATATATATTTGATTTACAATAGAGCTTTATGTTATTATCATCATATAAACAATATTCAAGAGACACTTTTCCGTCTCTGTGACCACAACCAAATTTTCCTTTTCAACCAGATAACAAATTTATGATTTCAACATCTTTCCTGCTCTCTCGTTGGCCATCTTTATTCTCGTTTCGTTTGAAGAAGCCTAGAAGAAGAAATACAAGGTAATGTAGTCTAATATAAATTTATACATTCTAGTATGAGTTAATTTATAAAAAAAACAATAAAATGCCATATATCGACCAATTGTAAGCTTGTTTCGTTTCAAGCAGTCTAAAGAAAGAATAACAAAGTAATGAAGTCTTTTAGGTTATATGTTATGGGTTAATTCACGTGAAATAAAGAAAAAATAAAATGTCATATACAAGGTGTTTCAAAACAACACCGACAACGTTTGGGAGGTGATTCCTAACACCAAGATAAAACAAAAAGTATAAACCAACCTGAGTGCACAAATGCTTCCTTTCGGAGCTATAGGCTGCCGAAAACATGAAAAATAAATAAATAAATAAATAAAATAAACTTTAAAGGTTTATAGCTCCACAACTATGGGACTACCGTAGTCGGTTCAAGACTTCACTTAGGAACTAGTATGTGCCTTATCCAAATACCCATGTTTCAAAATCCTGCGATACTCACACAACAATTTTTATAGAAGTAGTTGGAGAATACTTCAAATTATATGACCGTAACGAAACTCCCTCTACAAAAATTGTTGCGTGAGAACCGCAGAATTCTGAAACACGTATTTTGGCTAGCTCACATATTAGTTCCTAAGTGAAGTCTTGCCCCACTACGGTAGGTCCCATAGTTTTGGAGCTATGGACCTTTAAAGTTTATTTTTTCAAGTTTTTGGCAACCTATAACTCCGAAATGACGGATTTCTGCACCCAGGTTGGTCTATACTTTTTGTCTTATCTTGGTGTCAGGAATCATCTCCAAAACGTTGTCGGTGTTGTTTCGAAACACCCTATATATCGGTCAAAACTTTCTTTAAAAGAGCGTGGAATTAAATAAACATATCTCTAGTATAATATCTTCATAAAGATACACTAATGTGCAGTTGTAAACAATACAGTGATATGACAGTTCATATCATACCCTATTCTTAAAACCTTCCAATGGATCGGCCTATTTTAGTACACTTTCCCGTTAATTAATGATAATCTAATTTAGAATAAATAATAAGACACGTAAAGATCTTGTTGGAATTCATAATTACTTAATGACGTATACGCTATACATCTGCTAAAGATATTAATACTAGAAATGCACTCGGTCAAATCTCCGATCTTCATCAGCCCCAAAATAATAAGGAAAGGTAATTAAAAGGAATGGGTAAATTACATAGGTATTCTGTATTCACCGAGATATACTTTATTTACAAATTATACGAAAGCTATGTAGTAAATATAAAGAAGCCGCTCTTTTTAAAGAGATTTCTACCATGTTAACGTAATAAATGAACAACGAATCACAATAGCTAGAATATATTTCCAGGAGAAATTTGACAAAATCGAAAGTTACGCTGGTTTAAATTTTTTAGAAAAATCTATCAATTACCACCATTCTTTAAAAAATTTATCTTGATTTAATTATATTTCAATTATCGAATACTATCACTTTTTGATTTAAATTTAAAATAAGTTTTATATGTCAGCAATAAGAGCCATACTATTTCTAAACTTGTGTCCCTAGGAACGTTTATACATACACAGTTATACAAGATATCAAATTTATCACGTTGTGCTAATAACCTAGAAACTTACAACGATAAGATTTATTTATTATTTTTATTTTATTTAATATGTTGGACAAAAATGCTATTTTATCTGGCAATAGCTAAGAGTTAGAAGAAGAAGAAATAATCAAAAATGTCATGAATAATCTCGATTTGTAAATGTTTTATGTTACTGCCGCTAGAGGTAAATGTTTGTTTATTCGTCATGGCTTGTGTATAGCCCGCTCCCCCCAGTTCTTTGTCACCGGAACTGGAAGAGTCACTACTACTACTTATATTGAGAACAGAACCCAACCAACCCCTGCGGGGCTTCTAACCCGTTCCTACTACTACTACTATTACTATTGCTACTAACTACCACTACTACTACTACTGCTACTACTACTACCGCTACTACTACTACTACTACTACTACTTATACTAAAACTTCCTTACCACAGGATTTACATCTTAAATCTTTATAACATGCGGTTCCGATTCATTATGAACTAGTATGAATCGTTAGAATCATTATGATTCGTTCAAAATCACTGGGGGGAGCGGGCTATACTCAATCCTTCGTCATAATCCGGTTTCTATGGTGATAGTTCTCGTTACCAAGGTTTTGTTTATAAATAAGTATAAATATAATTCAGAAAGACGCCTTATAAGTTAGAAGTTTATGGAGTTGCTGAGAAGCAAATATCAATTACTTGGAAATATTGTGCTCCTAAATGATCAAAATAGTGTCTAATTACTTGAATTATCAATGTAGTAAATAGTAGAAAGTTCTAATAAGTATATTCTACGATAAATCTCTTTAATTTAAAGTTTAAGTTTAAGTTTTATTTTGCCTCTTTTCACTTACAATATGGAGAGCATCTCCTATAAGTTCTACAGTTGTCATACGTATATAAATGCAAATTGTAATTACAACTTATTACACCATTTGTAGTACAAAATTATAAACAAACATCACATGTTAAATTTGTTACATCATTACATCATATTCATACATCGTTATCATTTGGAAATTCCTGAACTGAATAATATGCTTTAGAAAGTAACAGAGTACGAATTTTGTTTTGGGTATTACAATTTACCTCTTTATAATGTGATGGTAACATATTATAAAGTCTCGTACAATTTAAATAAACATTTTTTTGGTATTTGGAGTAATTTTGTTTTACAACGTAAATGTGGTTTAGTTGCCGCGTGTTGTATGCATGAATATCTCTTGTTTGTATAAACATCTGTTTGTTTTGTTTCACGAAGTGTATAGATTTATATATGTATAGGCTTGGAAGGGTTAAAATTTTTTGTGATCTAAATATTTGTTTACATGATGTTCTTTTATTTAGTCTGAATATTATTCGTAGTATTTTCTTTTGTATCCGAAATGTTTCCTGATTGCATGCGGCTGACCCCCCAAAAATAATTCCAAAACTGAGGAGTGATTGAACTTTTGCATAGTATATCGATAATAAACTATTTCGTGAAACTGTATCACGTAACCTAAAAGACGCAAAACATAAAGTAGTCAATTTTTTATTTAATGTTTTAACATGGGTTTGCCAAGACAAATCATCATCGATGTAAACACCAATCGAACTGGTGTGGCGTTACCTATATATAAACTATTTTGCTAAATGCCTGATCACATAGAGAGTTAGATCATAACATGCATCAAAATCTCATGTTTGTAAAGATATTGCAGAAATTTTCAGCAGGAAAGAAGAAAATGTAAACCCTACACGAAGCAAATCTCAGAATCATCAGATTAGCATTCGCAGTAAATTTCTAGTTTTGCAGATCACTATAAAATAAAACTATTATCGATATTGACGAAACGTGGGTAAACATCAGTGATGCAGTGAGAGAAGTAGAGCAAGAAAGCATAGGATGTCAGGATGGGGTAATATAAACCGTGGTTCCACGAGAAACGTAATGATGCAAAAGAACAAAGTAAAGGGACCCAATACCATTGGCTTTAGAATCCTAACACTATAACCACTGAAGGATATGAGAGTAGTAAATCCAAAGCTTAACACTGTTGAATACCTACACCATCTTTGAATTTTAGCTCATTGATTGGTATTTTATATTTTCTTTGAAATTAACTGGAATTTTTACATTTTGATTTTATTGAATTCTTCTTGAAGTGAAGCTAAATCTTCTTTTACTTATCGAGCGTATGGAACCCATTTTAACATTTCAATTACTTACCTAGGGATGTTATTGAATCAAATTTTCCTTCAATATTTCCACTATAACATTTGGACAATCATCATCAATGCACACAGTGGCTTAAATCCTTATTGACATCCGACGTTTCAAATGCAGACATCGCATTCATCTTCAGGAATTGTAATGAAGAGGCCGGAGTTGTGAGCATGTATACGCGTATATGGTGGCTACTTAGGGGCAGAGCTGTGAATAGGGGGTTGTGATTGGCCCAACCACAGCTCCGTCCCTAAGCAATCACCATATATTCGTCCTCACATCTCCAGTTTCTTCATTATAATCCCTGGAGATGAATGCGATGTCTACATTTGAAGCGTCGGATGTCAATACCTTCATCTGGCTGATGGGATTTAAACCATTGCGTGCTCCTGATGATGAGTGTCCGAGTGTTATATTCGAAATATTGGAAAAAAAAATTGAATAGGGACATTACTACTGTAGGTGAATAATTTGAAATAAATGACCATTGGTTTTCCAAACTGAACTTGCCTTAGAGATGAATTAAATATTTTCGTTAATTAAATTTGATTATTAACTATTAATACGAGGGTTGTACAGAAAGTGACAAGCGTTTTGAAATAAAAAAAAGTAACAGAATGAACAAACCAAATTGTAATCGCCATGCAAATTAAGGCACTTATCATATCGTGCAGAAGATTTTCAATAAAGTCGCGGTATCAATCTGCCGCCTGCGATTTCAACCACTGGCTTACATAGGCATGCAGTTCGGCATTAGTCTGAAAACGTTGTGTAACCATGCCTTCATCGCTCGGAAAAGATGGTAGTCGCTCTGCGCCAAATTCGAGCTGTATGGTGGGTGATCGAACACCTCCCATCCAAAACCATTCAAGAGCTCTCGGGTACGCTTGGCCGTGTGTGGACGTGACAAAAACAACACCTTCACTCATTATTCCTTGTCCGTACACTTCATAGAGTTGGCGATGGGTTTTAGTTGTCTTTTTTTTTTTCAACAAAAACCTAATCAAAGAACGCACTTCACCAGAGGGGAAATTTTCGATTGCAGTGCACATTGTAACACGTTACAGAAAGCACAGTAAGAGCTATCACAGCTGGATGCGTACTGAGTGTAGCAACGTTCTGATACTAAGATGGCAACTATAGCCCTGCCTACTGCCGCGATAGGCGAAAACGTCTGGGACTTGCTGGACAGCCCTCGTATTATCTATTACAAAATTTAACTTTCATTTAAATAGACTTAAAGAACAAATCAATAAACTTAAACCAATAAAATTACAGTTTATTAAAAAATAATAATTATAATAACAATTTCCAATATAAATCAATGGGCGAGAAGACGAAATAAATATGGTGTCAGTACTCAGCATTTTTAATAGGAAGGAATTATCTACAACACTGAACAAGCTGAGTCATATAAGTGTAAGTGAAATTCCAAAGAAGGTCTAGTCTGTAGAAGTATCTTAGCCAATGAATAATGTGAGAGTATCTTAAAGAATTGTTAAATTGTCAGGAAAAATTGGCTGTAGAATGCTTACTACTATTACTATTATTATTTCTACTACTACTAATAATAATAATAAATATAACAAACAATAACAACAACTGTGTTACTTATTATTGTGTTACTTATGTGTCTATAAACGTTTCCAAAGAAACAATGTTAGAAATGTTCAAATACATGTTGCTGTTCTGTTAACCTATGATTTATTTTTGACTGCAATTAAAAAATGATTGTCGACAATAATTACAATATATACTTATGTGTTTGCATGAGGAATATACATTTATCGGTTTCTTACCTTGACATTAATTCTGTCAATCTGCCTGTTCTGGTTCTCTAACTCTGAACCCATGTCAATGGCCATATTTCTGAGGTTTCCAATCATCGCACTTACTTGATCCATATTCTCTTCCATTTCATCTTCACGAGCATCATTTGTGATCCTGTAAGACACAACAAACGACTTTAAAATCAAAAACTCATTGGAATAATAATAATTTAACTTACGAAGGACAGACTATTATTATTTCTAAGCATCCAAGAAGATCGGCTAATATTATTTTCAAAGTACGAAGACTCCCTAATGTCAAGATCAGGTCAAAATAGTCTAGATTTACATTGACAGTTACTCAAGTCAGTAAATGTCTTAAAAAAAAAAAAAAAAAAAAAAAAAAAAAGTTGATAAATGTATTTCTTAGTTTGAATATTGAAATATCATCAAGATTGAGTCAATTTTCATTAGGTCTTGGCATTTCATGTAGTCGCATCAAAAGAGCCAATATATTTCAATCAAAAATTTGGAGAACTACATATAGTGTAGCCAAACCCAAAATACCACTTAACTCAGTAAGATGTCTTTATTCCGTAAAAAATACGAAAATTTGATTTAGGGGCCGTTCAAAAATGTTGTGGTCCAAAAGCTAATTATTGGCAAAGATCGCAATCTTTTGATCGATGTTTTTGGATCATTCCTAAAATTCTTGTTTTGCAAATTTTAATAAGTTTATCAAAGAACTAGTCTTAAGATGCAACTATGTTATTGAACAATGATTTATATAAGCAGACCAACTTGCTTTCTTTATCCGTCTGTGGTACAGACATACACACCTTCCCTTACACCTTATTAACACCCACACATCCACACACTGTATATTAATATACATATTTCGTGAGTAAACATGAACATTATGTTGTTTTTGTAAGCCGTGGCTCACAGTTTGTAAATAATTGCAATTTGGTGGCATTACTAGTCAATGAAATAGTATCTGACGAGTCAGTCTGTAAATAAATATGTAAGTAAATAATTGATAATGTATACGTAATCTTTATTTTGTAAAAGAGGACTCATGTTTTACGAATAATGTGCATGGCTCAAAAATGTCCAGATCTTATCGTTTCATATAATGCAAAGAGTTTTGCTTTCTGAGGGCTCAATAACTTTGTTTAAAAAAAACGTAGAGAACTCCTTTTCAATCCTGATTAAGTTGAAATAGGATCCAAGGATCCAATGCCAATATTCAATTTTTATGGTGCATAGCCTTCGGATTTCTTACCTAAAGAATTAAGGAACAGTTACGGAACTAGTTTCTCAAAAATGTTTTGTTTCCGATTTATTCATGCATATTAAACCAAAAATGGAATAGGAGAAGGTTTCTAATATACTTGTCTTACATTTGGTATTGGATTTTGCTAATGGCCAACCTGACTTGAGATTAAATTAATTTTCGTTAATACCAGGTAACCATGAGTATCGAAAAAAAGTTACGTAATAGTATTAAATGACCACTGTTGAGACGAGAAAGGATGTAATCCATTTTGTACCCCTGAAGATGAGTGTCCGAGTGTCATTCTCGAAATATTGGAAGAAAAATTGACTAGGAACATTACTAGGAGAATAATTTGAAGTAAATGCCTCTTGCTTCTCCAAAATTAACTTGCATTACAGATGAATTTAACATTTTCTTAAATTAAATCTGAAACATTATGTCTTTGATATGTAAGACCTTAGTCGACATCCTTCCAAATATTTTTCTCATGTTTCATGTTTGTTTTCAGGGTGAAAGAGGTTTATGCAGGTAACTTCGTTAATAAAATAAGTAAATAAGTAAATTTCTGATGATGATATTACACTTTTAGAAGTTAACAGAAAATTTGCAAAAAAAGGAAGAAAAAAGTTTACTTTCTCAGAGTAAAATGGTTTCATATTTCAGTAATACAAAATCTGCTATATAAATAAGTGAGTCTCTGGCAATAAGTTCATGAACTTCAAAATTACAGACACTTTGCACAAATATAATAGGGAAGAAAGAAAGAAAGAAAAGTTTCTTTCCCAGTGTAAAATGGCTGCACAAAAGTATCTTCAACTTAGTTATTAATAAATAAGTACGTACGTAAGTGGATCTCTGACATAAAATTATGATTTTAATGATGACAAAAAATTGTAAAGAAAATGTTTTTTTAAAAAAGTTCTAAAATGACTTCACAACTTATTATGAAAGTTCGTTACTGATTAAATACGTGGATCCTTGATGATAAGTGTACTATCTCAATAATTACAAAAGATTTGTAAAAAGTATATTTTTTTTTTTAACATAAAATGCTTCCACAGAAGCATCTGAAAATTTATTAATAAATAAATATATAAATTAGTGAATCTCTGGTATAAGCAAATCTCAAATCATAAATGAGTGAATCCCATTCTCAGTTCAGCTTTTGAATTAACATTTGAACAATTGAATTAACGAAGGATGATTGATCGCTACTGGTGGCCTTACTTTGCAATATAACCTGCTTGAGGCCCTAATCCATTGCTCTCATCTGTTATTCTTTGCGGCTGGTTGCTCACCACTTTCCCATCATCATTTCCTTTCCACGTCCCTTCATCTTCCTTGAATTGTGCTGACCTAGTGGAGTAAAAAAAAATAGATGTGCCTTAATTTCAACACATTACATAATGAATAACAAAATCTTAATAGTAGTGAATGAATATAAAAGTGAGATCAATCAGTTTTATTACATATATATGATGAAATTATGTAATAAAACTGTTTGGCTACGAGCATATAATTTGAAGTACTTAACAACTATCTCTACAAAAATTGTTGCGAAAGTACCACAGTATTCTGAAACTCAGATATTTGGATAGGGCACATGCTAGTTCCTAAGTGAAGTCTTGACCCAACTGCGGTAGGTCCCATAGTTTTGGAGCTATGGATCTTTAAAGTTCATTTTTTCATGTTTACGGCAGCCTATAACTCCGAAAGGAAGATTTGTGCACCCAGGTTGATCTATACTTTTTGTCTTATCTTGGTGTCAGGAATCACCTTCGAAACGTTGTCGCTGTTGTTTTGAAACACCCTATATATATATATATATATATATATATATATATATATATATATATATATATATATATATATATATATATATATATATAGGGTTTTCTGAAAATAGCGCCCACGGACAACTAAAAGATATTTGCAGGTCGAACTAAAGGCAAAATGCTATATAATGATATACCTTTCTTCAGTCTCTATGGGGAATCAAAAATGTCACTGTGTATCAACGTAGTAGATTAAATTGGAACCATTAGCATTGCTTTGAGAATACACCAAGCAGTTACATTGATTATTATGTTAATAAGTGGTGCTAGTATCAACGTCTGTCGAGCTTAACTGCCGTCTGAAAAGGATCGATGTAACTATTTGATGGATTGGTAAGTCTACTCTATGATTCTATATCTGCGACGTTGCCACATGGTGCGATTCGCGTCTCCAAACGATGACCCGAAAGGTGTAACTACCTAGGTAGATATATATTTTTCGCTTTATTTTGACTTCTAGATTTGTAGAACAGTGCTCTGTAGTCTGTGGGTGCCATTTTTAGAACACCCAAGATCTCATCTAAACGCAGCATAAACACACAATATCAATTTGGAACAATAGTTCAAGCATAATCAAACATTCTGCGGTTGCAAACCGAAACTGTACTTTCCACAATTTACAGAAGTTTTTGAGAACAGGTCTGGTTAAACAGATTGTTCAGTTTGATGGTTCGGATATGGAATTATTGATTTATTATAATGTTTTATTATTCAAACTTTTATTTATTATTTAACTATTATTCAAACATTTAATTATACAAATGCAGTGGCAGTGTACATCATATTGAAAAGTTAGGTATGATTTTTAATAACATCCTAAATTTTACCAAGGGCTTAAATATAGTATTTTACCTCAAATTAGATAACCGTACTTTAAGGTGAATGAATATTTGAAAATCGAAAATATTTCTATCTTTAGATTTAACGGGTAGAAACTCATTTAATTACATTTTAGTGTTGTATTCCACGGAAAGATAGTATTTTGCATCCTGGAAATTATACTGATCCGCTAATCCTAATACCACTGCGGATAGTCTATCAAGTTGTGATTCTATTCATAATTACTCGCATAGAAATACGTGGAAAGCCGATTTTTGTTTGCCCATATCTTGGAATCACCTGGATGGATCGCGCCTATCAGTTAACTCAATCCCTAACTTTTGGGCCCCTACATCCTGATGTTATTGACCCGGTAAGTAGTTCTAGAGACTTGTGTCTCCGGGATGAACAATAGATAGATAGAGTGAATTTATAAAGGAATTTTGATAAACCGAATTCTTTAAAAATAAACATTGATATGGATAATTGAATACAAACATCCATTGTATTATTCATAATTTTATTTCGGGTTGCCCAATATTTTGACAACAGACACATAAAATATACAATTTTATATATAGTGTAGAAATGCAAAACTTTTCTCGTATCACTATTTAAATTTTATTTTTTATTTTGCACAAAATTGCAAAAGTATATTTTGTAATGGAGGATGCTTTTATCAAATTATTACAGAATAAAATTGTAGATAAATACTATATTTTCGTCCTTTATTTACTTTTTTCCTGAAAAATCAAGGGCATTGCATATCATACGAGTTCAACCATGTTAGGTGATGTGAGTTGTAGGGTTGGTGATAGACATTTGGTGCAAGAAGTTCAACCATGTTAGATGATGTGAGTTGTAGGGTTGGTGATAGATATTTGGTGCAAGAAGTTCAACCATGTTAGGTGATGTGAGTTGTAGGGTTGGTGATAGATATTTGGTGCAAGAAGTTCAACCATGTTAGATGATGTGAGTTGTAGGGTTAGTGATGGATATTTGGTGTCAGAAGTTCAACCGTGTTTGATGATATGAGTTGTAGGGTTAGGGAAGAGTGTTTGGGGCCAGAAATCAACCGTGTTAGATGATATGAGTTCTAGGGTTGGTGAAGAGTGTTTGGTACCAGGTACTTGTATTAGTGGAAGAAGATGAAATGTTTCTTCTGGTTGTTATGGAGTATTTGCAATTAACACTATTAAGTAGAATTCACATTAGGATTAAATGATTTTTACGATAAGGATACAGACACATTGTATCTTGAAGATGTTTAAAGAGAGTTGATTAAAGTTGTGAAGTTGAGCTTGAACATATAGATAAAATAAATAAGGTAATATATTAAAGAATTAGTGTTAATTGAATGTTGTAACCGAGTGTATATCAAATTAGTATTTGGTCGTGGATATTTGGAGGCTTAACCACCGCTGAGTTTATTATTTATACAAACCCAATTCATCCGATTGGAACAAACTTCGCATGGTGGTAGACATTAATGTGCTATGCAAATATGTGAAGTATTATGTTGTACAGGCTTTTGCTTCTCTGGTTATGCCTGGTAAAATTTGGAGTCTTATTTACGAAAAAAAAAAAAAAAAAAAACATTGAACGAACTTATAAGATTGAGATCAAATTTGGCGTGATGGTAGACCTTGAATTGCTACGAGGGGAGGATTAGAAACTGAGGTTATAAGGTCGGTATTTCTGGAGTTTCGTCTGTTATAGGGAAATTAGGAGAGTGCGGTAATTTTAATACATGGAGTTGGCAACTGTGCAGAGTTTCAGCCAGCTGCCACCTACGGCGCTATTTGTAGGTAAGCATAAATGGTGACTTCTTTGGAAAACTGGTTTCTCGAAGAAGTCCGCTCAGTTATTCGATTTCTGTGGGCGAAACATCTAAACAAGGCGCGAAACAATCAGAAGGAAACGGCCAGGAATTGTCACCGAGGGCGTTATCTTCCTTCACGACAACTCGTGCCTGCGTACAGCCCTAAGATCACCACGCTGCTGAAGCAGTTTCGTTGGGATATCATTGACAACCCTCTCTACAGCTCAGACCTCGTTCCAAGCGTCTTTCACCTGTTCCCGCATTTGAAGAAGCAACTAGGGGGCCGTCGCTTTGCTTCAGATGTCTGTTGGCTGTATACATGGTGTCTCAGAAGTCCCCTGACATAGGGTAACTGTGTTATTATCAGAGTTGCAATAAAATGTAAGAGGGGAAGCCATCTGCGAATACAATGTTTTCGATCTAAAGTGAAGATTTTTTTTTTAAAAAAAATCAGACGAGCCGTTTGGGCTGTACACTCTTTATGCGCCCAATATTAAAATTAAGATAAAACGTTGCCATTTGCCTGGGACTGGGGGAGGGAAGGACGGGCAGGAGGTGGACAGATTTTGTAAGAGTATGGTGAATGGGGACATGTTTGAAATGGGGTCTGGCCATCGAAACGTTAGCATAACAGACAGTAAATTCATTCACTTATATTGTGGATCCAGGTAAATGGAAACGTTTGATTCTCATTTAACATTGGGTGAATAAAGAGTATACAGCACAAACGGCTAGTCCGATTTAAAAAGATCCTTCACTTTAGATTAAAAATATCATATTTGGAGACGGTTTCCCTGCTTACATTTTGTTGTAGCTCTAATAATAATATCCTGTCAGGGGACTTTTGAGACACCCTATATATGTTTCGCTGTAGGATTTTTGTAATCTTACTTTCTGATCACCCTCGTATATAAAGGTGTGAAATAATATAATGTACAGGTTTCTGGTTTCTAAGTTCAGCATAATCATAATTTGAATCAATTCATCGGGCATAATAAAAACACAGCAAATAATGTTTAAATAGTAATTAAAGGTTAATCTTAGACAAGAAATAGAATAAAATTAAAACTTAATGAACGACGAGTTGTTGTTGATGATAAGTATTTCGCTTGTTTCTATCAATTGTAACGGTGGAAAGTTATAAATATCGTAGTCTTTACGCAGAACATTTTGAGATCCTATACTTTTCACATTCATCACATAAAATATATTTGAATAAAAGATATGTCAACATATGGAAACACTTTTCATGGCACATGTTTGACAATCGTAACCAATTAATTTTAGCATTTTAGAATTTTATCATAATACAACCAACACAAGTTTTATTAGATAAAATAAAGAAGAAAAAAATTAAATGTAAATTTCTGTAAGATTTGTCTTATAATTAAGCTTTAAAAAAAAGTTCTCACGTAGTTCTTATCGGTTCTATTACGGATTCGATGAACAATCAGCAATAGTGTAATTTCCGCTGTCCTCACTTAAATAATGGTTTAGGACATGGCAAGAGAAAATTGAGAGGTTTCGCGGAGTAAAATGAATGGTCATTTATTTACACTAACATATTATAACATAAACGTAAGCACCTTGAAAATTAACCTCTAAAGTCCTGACACTAAACTATCCACATTTTTGTTTGTGCTTGAAATATAATGATTGTTGATACTATCTAATGAACAAGATTAGTAATACACACAGGTGGGAGGTACACAAACGTTACAAAGCAGTTTCTACTACCATGCAAACCTTAGAATAGAAAAAAAAGAACCAGAGGTGCACATAGTGCACCTATGGACTGAAGAGGTTAAACTGCAATGCTTCTTGTGTGGTTGTTGATAACGATGAAAATATCAATGACATTCTTTCAACTTTTCTCGAGTATGCTCAGATTGAGAAATAATCTTGATCCCCTCATTCGATTAATTAAAGTATTATAATCTAACGTTTTTCATGGAAGACGAAAACTCTTTAATAACTTATATCAATGTTATGTTTTGTGTTTATTAGGAATTTTGAAAACCTTGATGTTGGAGTATCGTTGTATTTGACGTTATGGATGTGTTCCTATTTGTTATGACGATAAAGTATCTTGACACACATCCAGATTTGACGAGACGCGAGTCTTGATCTGCAAAATTCAGCGGATTAGTACGGAAACGTTTGTATCATTTAAAGGTTTCTCCACATGATGACTGAAATATTTTTTTTATTTTTATTATTAAACACACGTTTTGAAAATTGGTTGTGTCAGGTTGAAATATTAATCAAAACTGAGCCAGATACATGTATTTTTACCTAACCATTGAATTTTACACGTGCTTATTAACTCTCATACAGGTGCCTGGACACTTATATAGGCATGATGGGAAAGATAATAAACCCAATCTTTAAAAAAAAAGCCATGAAGTCAAATATAATAATACTTCAATATTAGTTCTTTGAAAGTATCCGTACAGATTGAACGAAGCACAAGAACTTGAGATATTTACGTACACTGTGGAGAAACCCACACTAACAGTTTCAAGATGCTTGTGTTTATCTATTATTTTGTGTCAATATAATAATTGTAACCATGTAATTCATCCCCATTCATCACAATTCTCTAACTTCCCTTTTACCTATCTTTTTTTATGAGTGCAGTCAGTTAAGGCAGTGAGAATTCTACCATTGAAGATGGTTCGATAACGGCGTGATACAGCAGAGGATAATATGGTGAGTACATTTTGGGTTCATTTAGGAAAGTTTTTTATCAAGTTGAAATTGATACTATACATATTTTATGAATTTTGTGTATTTCCTTAATGCATATTTTAATATAACTAAAAATATTTTATACAATACCATTCAATTAAGATATATTCACATTGATTCCTATGGAAACTTACTTATTCCAGGGAAGAACACATAGACCACAACATTTTTCCATATCGGCCAAGGCCTTTTCTGCTTCTTTCATGTCGGCGTTGATTTGATCCATTCCCTCCTCGATGTGGTCCAGTTTTTCTGCAGAAAAATATAGCCAATGTTAATATAAAACCTCCAGTACCAGGTAAGACCACAATGGATCTTCGAGTGATGCTTTGTAGTAACGCATTGAAGGAATGATCAAGTCCTCAATGGAATAACATGCAAGCTACAAATCGCTATTGAATTAAGAAATGAGGATTAAAAAAAAAAGTAGTTCTCACTTACCTACGTGTTCAGAAACAAAAATAATTTATTTATGCTTCAGGTGTCATCTTTGGAAATAAAAATATATCATAATCAAGGGAAGTGGAGATCCTCTTCAAGAAAAAAAAAATACGTATGGAGGACACAAATTTCTTTCCTATGTACAACCAACTCCAAAGGTTTAATTCCTTTCAAGAATAATAAATTGTTAATATTTTTATAACCGTTAAATAATTTCTGCTACAGTGGTATTCAATGAGTTAGAAATTCTTAATTAAAAGATTAAAAAAAAAATATATCCAAAAGATTCTGGAAATAATTTTTAAACCTGCTAATTATATTTTGCCAACAAATTGCTGGTTCTTGCCATCAGAATAGTCTCTTTTAATTCAACTACTACAGGTATCCACTTTCAGCATTGTAGTATTTCTGTCTTTCTTTTAAGCAACTAACTTGCTTATTCTTTCTTATCCTAACCATTGCATATTTAAAGGGTAGCCACAAAGTCCTGTTACCCCTTGATAAATGCTAATGCAATTTTTCCCATTACCCCTTGATAAATCCTAATGTAAGTTTTCCCGTTACCTCTTGATAAATGCTAATGTAAGTTTTCCCATTACCCCTTGATAAATGCTAATGCAAGTTTTCCCGTTACTCCTTGATAAATACTAATGTAAGTTTTCCCGTTACCCCTTGATAAACGCTAATGTAAGTTTTCCCGTTACCCCTTCATAAATACTAATGTAAATTTTCCTGTTACCCCTTGATAAATACTAATGTAAAATTTTTCCGTTACCCCTTGATAAATCCTAATGTAAGTTTTCCCATTACCCCTTGATAAATGCTAATGTAAGTTTCCCGTTACCCCTTTAGAAATAAATGCTAATGCAAGTTTTCTCGTTAGCCCTTGATAAATACTAATGTAAATTTTCCTGTTACCCCTTGATAAATACTAATGTAAAATTTTTCCGTTACCCCTTTATGAATAAATGCTAATGTAAGTTTTCCCGTTACCCCTTCATAAATACTAATGTAAATTTTCCTGTTACCCCTTGATAAATACTAATGTAATCTTTTCCGTTACCCCGTAATAAATAATAATGTAACTTTTCCCGTTACCCCTTTATAAAAGCTAATGTAAGGTTTTCTCATTGTTTCAGATTGTGTGAACAATGGCTGATACTTCCAGTTACAGTATTGAAGAACATGTTATTGCAAGTTGTTGGGTGCACGAGAGAAACCACACAGATAAAACACTGGCAGAAGTACGTGCAGACTTTCGGACAGCGTTTAAACTAGATTCTCCTCCGAAACAAACACTTTTACGATGGGAACAGAAACTATTCGCCACAGGAAATGTGAAGGATAAGGAAAGAAGTGGCAGACCGTCAACACGAACAGAAACATGTCGTTTCGTTGCGGCGTCCGTGTAGAGATCGCCGCACAAGTCGACGCGTAAGCAATCTGCGGAACTGGGTATACTCCGGTCGACTATGCAAAAGCACACTCCCGTGCAAGAATTACCCGGATGCCAGAGTAACTTATTTTCAGGTTAACGGGACTTTATGGCCACCCTGTAAATATGACATCATAAATGCAGATGTTTGACTACTAAGTTATTTCTATGTGTGTTTTACTTCCAGTCCTCCCCTCTGGTCTAGTCATTAGCATACGCACGTGATCCTTTGGTGCATGTGGTCCTGGGTTTTATTCCCAATGGGAGAGCGTTCAATGCATTACAGTGGCTCGTATTTCATCTTAAACTGTAGGTCAATGTCTCATAGAGGCTCGGCGCTGTAAAAGGACGCTAAACTTAAAAAAGAAACTTCTACGAGTATTTTGATGCGTTATAAACCATTTGTAAATTTCTATGTAGAAATTCATGATTCTACAAATGTAACTGATCAAGCACTTGGATCATTATGGACAAAGTATCCGAGATGAGATATATTTATATTTATAATATTCTTGAAAATTTCTTTAAGATATAATGTAAGTTGCATGTCCACAAAAACATTTAATGCTATCAATTTCATCTATAGTTTATTCAAAAATTCTATTTTCATAAAAGAAATTCAACTTTTGAACTTACTGTACACTTTTGAAACAAGCTGCAAATAACATTAGTAACTAAAATTATTATCTATAATATTGTAACTATTCAGTAAATTATTTGTTTTCTATGAATCATGAGTTACGCAAAGAATTAAATACGTAATTCGAATGATCCTCAAAACAGACCAAATTTTAACGGAAAATATTAAAAAAAAAAAAAAAAAAAAAAAAAAAATTAGTTTCACCGCCTGCACTACTGGCATCACTGACGTTTTTATATTTAAATTTTCTAAATATGTATAAAGAAACCAAGCAAATCACGAAAAGAAAGTGTAATCCGTATTTCCACTTATGAGATGGCGATTTCTTAAAAAGCAGTATTCAATTTATTTTGAAAGGAAAAGTTTTCATCTTTCTCTACGAATGAGTCACAAAATTATCTTTAAATTTCTTGTGGTGGAAACTTTGGTGTATAACACTCATTTAGCTATTGTTTAAATTTAATAATTTTTATTTATTTATTTATTTTTTTTTTTTTATCAAGATCTGAATTTTAAAACTGACTTTGGTAGTTTCTATGGCGAAAGCTTCAATTGCCTGTCTTTCTGTTGTGGGAGTTTGTAAAATGTTTGCTTTCTTTTAATTCAGAAAAATGAAGTTTATTGTATTGTGGATGCTTATCATATCCTTTGATTCTAACGTAAATATTTTATTTATTTCATGCAAATTTAGTACTATAAACAAATACGTCAATGAACATAATCATTTGTCTGAAAGATACTTCATAGAAACTACAAAATCTGCTTTAAAGATAGACCTTGTCATATAAATGAAACTTTGTGAACATTATTAATACATACACAAACTTTCCACTATTTAAGTTTAAAGATTGTGTTGTAACTCGTTCCTGATAAAAAAAAAAAGCGTTTAGTACATGTAAACTGGTTTATTATTTTTTTTTGTTTTATTTTGTTCTTTATATGTGCATTTTTCTGTTTTGATTTTCCTTTCACAATTCATATCACTCCTGAAGATTCCAAACCTCCCTTTCTCAGTAGATCAATTTAGCAAGTTGTTTTGAACTACTGAGGAAGATGGGTATTCCCGTTGAAACTGTTTAACACTAAGTTCAAAACGACGGGTAGATTAATTTAGTTATTTAACTTATGATTGTTACTGACTATCGTTCCGTTAGTTGCTTTACTAGCTTCTTCAGGATATATTTACAAAATAAATTCTTAATATATATATATGGTTTTAAAGTGAATATACTTGTTGGTTTCTAATTTTAATTTACACTTTTAAAAGATTCTGGTTTTTAACACCCTTCTCTGTTTATACTATTATTGTTCCCGGAACCAATAAATAGAACTGATTGTCACTAATTTAGTTCTCTCTCTCTCTCTTTCTCTCTTTATATACGAGGTATGTTCAAAAAGTATTGAACTTTTGGTTGGCAAAAGCACATTTATTGATTTGGAAATCCGAAACACTAATCCCCTTCAAAATAGTCTGCTTGGTAATGCACACACTTCTTCCAGCTGTTCCATGATTGTTGGAAACATTTTTGGAAAGCCGGTTTTGAAATGGTGAGCAACCGTGCAGTCGCATTCCGCACTATTTCTTCTCTCGACTCAAATCGAGTCCCTTTTAGTGGTATTTTCAGCTTGGAAAATAACCAAAAGTCACACGGAGCCATGTCAGGTGAGTAAGGAGCCTGACGACACACAGGAATCTTGTGTTTGGATATGAAATCTTAAATCAAATTTCGCGGACACTCTCTTCATTCCCCAATTCTCCTTGAAAATTGAATGTACCGATTTGATTGAATGATTTCCGCTTGGATATCGTCAAGCTTTCGGCAAAATTTGATGTACTATTGCGGTTCAAGTTTTTCTGCCATTTTATAAAAAGACTGACGCTCACTACACATCTTCACTCGTTGACCGACTGCCAGTGAATGACAGTTTCAACAGGTGAAAAAAATTCAGGACTGCGCGTAAGTGCCTCATCTACATCTACATTGAAGAAAATCTTCCGCGCTTCATTGGTTTACGCGGGAAAAAAACGAGGTTCAATATCTTTGAACACATCTCGTATGTTTAGTTTTTCAGCAAATTTTCCATAAGCACCAGTGAAAAAAAAACAAAAAAAAACTGTATCTGCTTTCATTATTAAAATTATTGTTATTAATTTTAGTTTCTAAATTTTCTTTGAACTTTATATTAATTTTTAATCTTTTGCAACTTAAAAGATAAATTTAAATATATGTCCTTCCAGAATTGGATGTTTCATCATCCCTAATTTCTTTGTGTTCTTTCTTTGTGGTTGTTACAGTATATACTACATAACACATTTCATATTCTCATTTACATTTTAGTTTGTATACATCCGACAATTTTAGTAGCAGCTTATCTTCCATTGCCTTTAATTCTTTCTGTATTTTTTTAAAAATTGATATTAACATACTTTTTTCATAAAGTGCTCTGAGGAAACTACTAGAGTAAATTCTGAAACGATTGTACATAAAAATGAACACAAGTAAATACCCCCCCCCCAAAAAAAAAAAAAGTTTGCTTAAGGGCGGATTTTCATGCAAACGTCCGTTGCGTTCGTTGCTTGCGATTTCTGTGTGCAGTCAACAGAAACTTGTGTTACACGTACAACCGTAATTAAAACAACTTTCTCAATTGGCTATTCAGCCACATCGTAAGCGAAGAATGCAACGGAAGTTTGCATGAAAATCCGTCTTAATAGTTCAAATGAATAAAAAGTTTTGTTTTTTGCGATCCATTTTTGGTGATTTTATCATTACTTAGTGCGACTTTTGGATGCTGCCTTTAACGTATTTGTTACTTATAATACAGAATACCAATTATATTCTATTGTTCTATTTAAAACTTACATTCTGACTGCATTAAAGTTAATTGATTGACATTTAAATTATTATGTACTTTATCAAGTTACACATGTTTTGTTAATTTAAAATATTATCCCATTTTTTTCCTGACAAATAAATATACAGTTTCTAAAGGGTTAAACATTGATCCTGATTTATAACATACCATATTTTTTATGATAATATTTACGTTTTTAAGTAAAACAGTATACGTATATTAATCAATCTTGTGAAAAACAAATTAAAAACGTAGAAACAAATTAAATATTAGTAAAAATGTAGTTTCAAAACTATCAACGAATTCAATTTTCCTTGTCATGTACTTACATTTAGTGCACTATGTATTATTCTCATATTATTATAAGTAAACAACTGTAATACTTATATCTCAAAGTTGTAATATTACACTTGTGCTCAGATAAAAAAAATGACAATTATATATCAAACTAATCCCTGGGGAAATAAACAATTAGATTAGTTACATATCAAAGAAAGACTGCAAAATATCATATGTGAAATGATGAAAGCACTGTAGAAAATTTGATGTTAAGCTGCGGTCGGCACAAAAGAAATATTAATGTGCATAAATACTGTTTTGTACTATTTAGAAACTATTATTAGCTAGAGTGCATAATTAAAAATTCATATACGCAAACTGTTATCAAATCGTTGCAGGAAGAGTCTTTGATTTCAACGTATCTTCAGTGTAACATGCACTACAAAGAATTCGAAAATGTCCTTACCTTGATCCATCGATTCCATTTACTTATTTTTTTTTTAAAAAAAACATCTTTCTTTGACTTATTTTTGAAACGTTGGTTATAATCATTATTAAAATACTAAGTCCAGTACAGTTAGCAACAAATATCTGTAATTCGAACAATACTTTGCTTGCTATTTTATCTCTCTTTTTACATTCTCTTGGTGGGAAAAAACTGTTCTAATGTTCACTAAATTACTTCATTCATGTTAAATTTTACATGTGTAAATTCAGGATTTTTTTTTCTAAGCAGTAGTAAACCAGATAACTTTTCAATTTCTGGTTTGAATTATCTTACTCTTAAGACTGTATTTCCGTTCTGGAAAAATACATTTCTCATTTCCAACCTTATCGATTTGGATATTAATATTCTTGTTGACGTGTCTAATTTAAATAATCTTTTACTCTATATTTGCACCAACCAACCTATAGACGCCTTCTTTTGCAAATATCGCTTAAGACCAGTTGGTACTTATTTACATGACTTGTGACATTTTACTGTATCGTGTTCGTACAAGGAAGGTTCGTGAAAATTCAAGAAAGCGTAATGAAACATGTCCAGAAAGGAAAAATTACTTGAACACAGTTTCCAAGAAATTGTCTTCAAAGTTGTAATAAATACATTGGTTTCTGGAAGAACTAAAACTTAAATAATAATTTTGAACATAAAACTCTGAACATAGTTCTGAATTATTATCTATAATTTCCGACAAAAGACTCCTGTTAAAATTTATCAAACTGTCGTTTCTGTCGAGCACCAACATACCCTGCTTGTTGACAATTCAAGAAAAACTAACACCACATGCAAGTGCCCTTTCCTATTATAGCAATCTGGACACGAGATGAATATGAACAATTTAATATAAATCTGAAATTTAAAACAACCCTCTATTCACAATTATCTTTCAAATCTCATAATCTTTTGACCAAAGAAATGATTGATCTATAAATCTGAGACAAAATACCCGCTATTCACAATTATCTTTCGGGTCTCATAATCTCTTGACCAAAAGAATGATTGATCTATAAATCTGAGCCAAAAATACCCGCTATTCACAATTATCTTTCGGGTCTCATAATCTCTTGACCAAAAGAATGATTGATCTATAAATCTGAGACAAAACTACCCGCTATTCACAATTATCTTTCGGGTCTCATAATCTCTTGACCAAAACAATAATTGGTCTTACTTTTTCCAATTTCTATTTATCTTACTATTTTGCGGTTTTTCCTACAGAATTAAACGTGAAAAATAGTTGAGTCTGATACTCTTCGTTATTGCAAGTTAGTGGAGATTAGCTGTTCTAATGTGCAGACACATACTTGAAGTAAATTTGAAATCAGTTGTCAGCACTCAGATATGAATTTTGTTTAGCCAGAGTTCTTTTGATTTTGTTCAACTCAAAATGTGCTGAACTATTCGTAGTATTCGAAGACTTCTAATAGACTTGAAATTCTTAATGAAAAATAACTCATAGAGGATCATGATTCTTAGAGTTCAAATATTACTTTTATTTTTAATTATTTTCAGGGGCGAGAACAGTTTTACAGCCTTAATTCAAGGATCCAATCCAATATTTAACTCTATATATAGGAAAAATGGAAACCTAACTTAAGTTGATGGTGGCTTCTTTGAATTTGGAAAGATCTCCTTACCTATCTAGAAATTTCGCTATGAAAACGAACAACCACAAGTGAGACAGATTGTTGTCAACTGTATGGATAATGATAGAAATATCTCAAAACTGAAAACAGTTAAAAGACATTTCTGCTGTAAACTATACAAATATAATTGTTTAGAAACATTTACTTCTAGAACAGAATAATCTTAAAATCTAATTGTTCTCGGCCAAGTAAAATTTGTCATGGGCTTATGTGTGAGCTTTTTTTTTTTTTTTTTATTAAGGCTTCTTAAAATGTCGACTTTAAGTGTCAATTTGTATAAGAAATCAGAATCAGATATCGAGAACTTCCTCTGTGGTTAGCTCCGACTCACGACCTTGCTTTCACTGATTGATCAATCAATTTAATTTTTTGAAATCATAGAAGAAGTTTTCTAGTATTTATCTATGAAAATTGATGTTTTCTTTATGAGTTAAAGACGAAATTATATATGTTTTTGACCCTTTGGAATATGTAACAAGTTTTACTTGGCTAGAAGTGACTAGGAACTGAAAATAATTGTTTAATATAAGGAATGACAAGATTACTTCCTTTTTACTAGAAAGAGATTCTGTTCTAGATGCTTATTAGAAGGTTTCATTAATTCTGATTTTAACAGTCCATCATCTAGGAACGTTCTGTAATTTTATTATGTTTACAATTTGTTTGTATATTTTTAATGTGCTTTATCAAATAAAATCACATTGATAATATATATTCTTTGGGATAAAAGTAATGGTATGAAGGATCATATTCTTTTTAGTTGGCCTTCCAAGTTTAGTTGCTAATGACTACGAAGGTCTAATTAAAATGATGATTTGAAGAAGTGGGGGAATTTTTGATCAAAATATTTTGCATCGACAAAAATGTACTCCTGAATATCTTTATATGGGTTTATGCAATACTAATCACATAACAAAATAAAGAAATATAGGCGATTTATTGAATTTGTTAATTTGTTTTTCCTTATTATTATTACAATGTTTCAGCATTGTAGATATCTATCCATATGTAGGGTAACACAATGATAAAATATTTTGTTGAAAGTAGTTCTAATAACAGACAGAATTATGCTATAAAAGTGTCTCTGTACAGATATTCTACAGTATGTTAATTAAATAATTTTAAGAACTTCATATATTATTTGTTTTAAAGAAAAAGTACGTGAAAAATGTAAAACTTTGCTTGCCTTTTTATTCATGAAAATATAACACGGGGGACATGCCAAAAGTTTCTAGATATTAAAATCCAAATAGCGTTTAAAAGCGTATGCTCTGTAGTGATGAAACTTATAACTGTAAGACTGCAGGTTTGTTTGTTTGAAAAATAGAGACCTACAAGTGTAGATTAGTTTGAGTTTGTCAGTTGGTAACAATGGAGCTCGAGCGACGCGATTGTCGTGCAATGCGATTACGATTTTTTTTACGATTTAAGTACAGTTTAACGCAAGAATAGTGCCATGATCGTTTAGAAAAGTGTTTCGAGGACTTAGTCTCTTCACGCGCAACCATTTTAAATTGGATTGCGGAACTTAAAAACGTGGTCAACGAAGTCTGACAGATGAGCCTTGCTCTGGGCATCCTAGCACCGCAGTTATAGATGAAAATGTCGCAGCAGTAAGAAATCTTGTGAAAAAGGATCGCCATATCGCATACAAAAAAACTCAATCAACATTGAAGGTCGGATGAACTGCAGGCCAATTCATGATAAGAGATTATCTCGGCCTTTCCAAACGTTGCAGTCTCTGGCTTCCACATATACTTATGCCTGAGCGAAAAGATGGCCGCGTGGAGTGGTGCCGCTATATAACATTACTGCATCTATGCCTCCGAAACAAAACAGCAGTCGACAGTATGTTTTTTTCTACATGAAACTTAACCTTCGAAAATTAAACGAGCATGAAACATGTATAATGTTATGGTAGCATTTTTTTTCCCTCTAAGACCGGCCATATAGCAACTACACAGATGATCGACATACGGTGATAGCAGAGTGATATATTACTTATTGCTTTCTAAGTGTCTTTAAAGCTTGGAGATCTGCCCACAGAAAGTCTTCACTGTTTCACTTTCTTCTTCATTACGACAATGCACGGCCACACACAGCAGTCTATACTTTGGAATTTCTGCAGGAGAGTGAAGTCTGCATTCTACTACACCCGGTTTATTTCCCAGATTCAGCTCCGTGTGAAGTGTCTTCTTCCCAAAATTCAGGAAAGAGCTTCGAAGACGCCGCTTTTAAATAAGTGAAGAGTCTATCGCAGCATATAATAATGAAATTTCGGATATTCGAAAATACGAATTTTTAAAAATATTTGACTTGTGTTTTTTTTTAAGAATGCAAAAAAGTACAATTTCTCATGGGGAATACTTTCAGAAATTGTGAAAAGTTTCATGTATGTAAATTGATTTTCCCAACAGTTTCTAGAAACTTTCAGCACGCCCCTTGTATATTGCGATTTAATACTTTTTTGTAAAATTGCAAAACGTCTATTACTCACTGTATGGTAATATTTCACATACCTTTTCAATAGGTTAATCTATATTTACGGTATCTCTACTACACGAAGGGAATAGTATCACAGGGTTTTGATATTACTAACGTTATTCAAACAGACAGAAAAAACAATGTAAACCAATTGAGAGTATATTAGTGTAGCAATCTAATGTCAAAATGTAGTGTCTGTTTTTATGAAAAGAATGCACAGATTCAGTTCATAATACTGATAAGTCCTTAATGAATATTTGTTTGATCCTACTCGTTAGGTTAATGTTAGTTGACACTTCTCAGATATAAATAAAATAAGTAAATTTTTATAAGGTAAATCACAATGAGCTCATATGAATTCCTTTTTAAATATAGGCACTAACTACATTAGAAGGTAAATATATATATATACGAAAACGTCTAGGTAATACTTTACTGTTTTTTGGTTTCCAACATGCACGAGGAGTAAACATGCAAATGTATTTAATACGGTGTCTAATTATGCATATGTAAACCAATAATTACAATAATCCTTTTAATTTGGTTTTGTATTTACTGTAAATGCAAGAGGCATTCAATGCTAATTTAATAAATAACTATAAAATATCAGTTTTTGACATTAATATTAAATTACTAACAATATTGTGTACAAATTTTTCAGTTTTAAATTATTTGTTAGTTGATTAACAAAAATGTAAGTATAATCCAGTGATTACTTTAAGTTCTCGAACAACATTTACAAAATAATGTGTTTAATATTAATGTTTTTTTATATGATGAAGTTAAACATAATTATTTTAATTTTATAGTTTTACTTCACTTAAAATATTTTTAATCACAAATTCTATGATTGCTTATACGATGGTCTTATAGACGTAATGTTTTACTCAAAATCATAATAAATATGTACTCTATCTGAATGAGCAAAATTATATTATGTAATTACTATGAAGGTACCATGCTGAGTGAGCAGGAACTGTTTCTACTATACTATGCAATTTAACTTACTACTTATATATATACAGGGTGTTTCAAAACAATACCGACAACGCTTGGCAAGTGATTCCTGATACCAAGAGAAGACAAAAAGTATAGACCAACCTGGGTACACAAATGCTTCCTTTCGGAGTTATATAGGCTGCCGGAAACATGAAAAAATTAACTTTAAAGATCCATACCTCCAATACTATGGGACTTACCGTAGTCGGATCAAGACTTTACTTAGGAATAAATATGTGCGCTATCCAAAAATACATATTTTGAGAATCCTGCGGTACTCATGCAATAATTTTTAGGGAGGGAGTTTGGTTTCAGGCACATAATTTGAAGTATTCACCAACTACCTCTATAAAAATTGTTACGGAAGTACCGCAAGATTCTGAAACATGGATATTTGGATAGGGCACATACTAGTTCCTAAATAAAGTCTTAATGCGACAGTGGAAGGTCCCATACTATTGGAGCTATGGATCTTTAAAGTTCATTTTTTTTTCTTTTTTTATGTTTTCGGCAGCCTATATAACTCCGAAAGGAAGCATTTGTGCACCCAGGTTGGTCTATACTTTTTGTCTTATCTTAGTGTCAAGAATCACCTCCCAAACGTTGTCGATGTTGTTTTGAAATTCGCTATATATATATATATGGTGTTTCAAAGCAACACCTACAATGTTTGAGTGGTGATTCCTGACACCAAGATATATAATTTCTACTTTTAATTATCAGATAACATTTAAAATTCAGATAAATATTAAAATATTAATGTAAATATGGAGGTCAAACAATACTAATGCATTGAAATATACGTTATTTGAATGACTACAAATCTACTTAAATAATAATCTTGAAATGATAAATCCTACATCAAGCATACGTTGAATTATTTATTAATCATTTATTGTGTATATACATATATATGTGTGTGTGTGTTTAATTTTGAAGAAAAACTTACATATACTTTGGTTGGTAAAACTTCAGACATAGAATCATCAAAACTATCTAAGAAGAGTTTTTTCTACTTAGAAAACGAAAACTACTTTTACTTGCAACACTCAAAAAATATATAGCATTAAAATACAAAGTACTAAAGCCAATTGAATGAACCACAGAAGGGATATTACGATAATATCACATACAGAAATTCGGCATGTATCATTCAAATGAATATTTTCATCGGTGAGATAGTTTGAATCTAATATATCGGCAAGAAAAATGATTTGATGGTATAGTTAAAAATGTCTGGATAAAATATACTCACTAAGGTTATGTTCTTTACATTGTTAATTAGTTTTTTCCACTGTACTTTAAACAATTCTTATATTTCTTTATATTTTATCGTATCATCTGGATCTGTTTCACATTGTCATGTAGCAAATGTAATGTACAAACTTATATACTGTAGCATAGGTATTGTATATTTATATTTTTACAATTAGTACTATATACTATTTCAAATGTACATATAATACAGGGTGATTTTTTTAAAAAAGCTCACGGATTTCATTTGGGTCTAGAATTTCTAAGTGAAGTGCGATTTTCATGCGGTTTGTGGCAAATGATAACGAAGTATGAGAGATTTATGTTTACTAGTTTAAATTTATCCGGGGTAATATGGGCCACGCTTCAAGAAAAACAGCATATATTTGTTAGACCTTACAACTGGAATGAGATGCAGTGCGGTGTGGAAATTTGAGTTTTCTTCGTTAGATGGCAACCTCGCCAAGGTCAATAAGAAACAGGAAACTGGGCCGTTATATTAGGAATTATGCTATACATATTTGTGCTGCTGTGTGAGTATGATCAGGACACAGTGAGAATAGTGTACTCTTTGGAGCAACATGAGTTTATCGTTAAAAATTTTTGGAGAACGAAGTCTGTTGTTGTTAAGCAAAGGGCATTTAGAAACAAATTTGTCTCACGTTCTATCCCAGACAGGAACATAATATGTTCACTAGTGAATACATTGGAAGAGACATGATCGCTTCTGAGTGAGACAGGAAACCATAGGACCCCGCAGGCGGATATTGTGCAAGATGTCAGTTCTCGAATCCTTAGATTGCTCATGAAATCTCTCCGTCGTTTGTCGCAAGAAACCGGCTATAGCTATTCAACATGTAATCTATGGGTCTTACCACTAACACTTAATTTGTATCCTCACTAAAGCTTAATTTGTATTCAGCAGTTTCACTTCAAAAATCCAAAACCTCATTCCAATTGTAAGGTACGTTGGTAAATATTTGTTGTTTTTCTTGAGGCGTGTTCGATATTATCCTGGATGAATTTAAACAAGTAAACATAGTTCCATAAATGTTCCATCATTCCCTGATCTTTTGCCACAAACTGCATTAAAATCGGACTTAATGTAGAAATTCTAGAGCCAAATGAAATCTTTGAGTTTTAAAAGATCACCCTGTATGATCTGCTGGAAGATGAATAAACCTAATCAAATTTCTAAGCAAATATATCGGTATCAAAGGTTACTATTAATTTTATTTTCGTGGATATTATTACATTATTGTCTTCTCGTGTACACAAATGAAGGAAAATAACATATATGTTCAGTGTTCGCTTTACTTGCTGGTTCAGGAAAGAAATACATTGCAGATTTTTTTCTGTTAATTTTTATACAGTATTTCTCTCAAGATATTTTTTTTTCTCAAAATATGATTTTCTAAATTTTTAATAAAATAAATATAAAGCTTATAAATAAAAATGTATGAAATTGCACTTCTTATTTAAATGCTAACAGGGATATGATTTTTTTTTTTTTTTTTTTGTTTTACATAACTATAAAGTTTAAAATTGTTGGACAAATGGATTTAATGTTATGCTAAAATATGACGATTTAAACCCGCTGTATTCTCCTTTATACTACGCTGTTAACGAAAAAGTCTAATACTGTTGTAGCACTACTACTACTCTTTTCATAAAAGTGATAATATTCAAATTTGATGTTCGAAGCATTCCATTAAATCATATGTTTTGATTGCAGTTACTTAAGTTCGAAGCAAGTCTTGATCTTCTGCTGTTAAAAAAAAAAAGTAATCAAATACGATAAAACTTCATGCTTTCTACTGTCTTTCCTTTGTGCGAAGTTCAAGCAAAAAACTTGTTTTGCTTATATTTCTCTACGGAGTGTTACATTAGTTGGAATGCAGTAGCATCATGCTTCATGCAAGAGCAAATTCTTGTTCTTTTCAGTGCTGTAATCCATTCAAAATTCATCACTTCTACAAAATGAGTTAAGTAAATAGGTCTTACCAACCTTATTTCCAGATTTTTTAAATGTAAATATCATTAGATGATTACATGCCATAAATAATAATAATAATAGTAAGAATAAAGAATTTCAAGCAAATAGCACTGAACTGAATACAACCTACCTCCCTGGTCATCAAGAGCGACCAGTGTGCGAATGCCGGCTTCCTTGCTCTGAACAGCACAAAAGAAAGTGATATTATTTAGTTATAGAAGAAAGAATGTGTAATTACAAGTTTTTTTTTAAAAGAGGAATTATTTTTGATTTATTTCAGAAGTATGCAGTCCATCCGAAGAAGGATAGTTTTAGTGGCCTCCAATAATAAAGCAAAAAGTAATATCCTTGGAATTTGATTTCATAGAAGACAGAGTTTGTTTTAAAAAGAGATATCAGTAAAATGGCTAATTTATATTTCTTAATTAAGTGTTAATTTGACGGTGATCAAATATCAGAAAACGTATTCGAATGAGAAGGTGATATTACCTAGAAAATGAAATACATCCAGTAAAGCTTTGGGGTGAAATAAACAGAAAATTAAAAAAAAAAAACATATTCTAAATGTTCTAATTGTTTTCAAACGAATAGACAAATATCATGTAGTTGCCATTTCTAGGAAATCCTTTTTACCTCATATTGCTCTTTTAAAAGCAAATTCTTCAATTTCCTAAAATAAATAATAAGAAAAGAGTGTCACAATTCTAATAAAATTTATAAAATTTTTATTCTGTTTTTTTAGTTTTCATAATGGTATGTACAGAAAGAAGGAAACAGAGTCAAATAGAACAAAAAACACATAGAACAAAAAATTCAAATACATACCCATCCTTCAAGAGCGCAACACCGCCTACTTTTTACATTGTACATTCTCACTTTGCACTTGTAATATATTATATATCATTATTTGTAGATCTGTGATTAGCTCTGGAGATTCCTGTTGCTTCGAACAAATTCGATAGGCTTCGTTACTTTCACATCATTGTGGAGATTTCTAAGTGAAACACGTATTACCATTCCATAGCAACGTATGACAATATATGAAGCTGAATTAATGCAGGACTAATGTATAACTTTACTACATTTTTTTTCTTCCAAGATATGCCTATATTATTTATTTCAGAAGCTAGTGAAATTAATCACATGTTACAGACGAAAAAAAAAATCATGTCTTCTCTCCTGAAGATATTAAATATTGCATAGTTTCATACTTAAATGTTAATTGTTCTTTGCATTTCTCTTTTCAGGAATAAAGTCAGCAAATTAAATATAAGTTAAACGTTATTAATTATTTTAGTGTAAAGACTGTCATAACTGCAGAATTTAATTTCGCATTTCAGTTCACGATTGTTTAGCATGTATCTTTAACTAACATTAAGAAAACAGAACATTACTTGCATAGCGAGGTTAGTTTATATAATTTTAAGAAATAAAACACATTTCCTGTCATTTCATAGAATTGATTGCTACAACTACACGTACAGTTTGTCAATTTGCGTTCTCTGAACCATATTTTATATAATATTTCTTTTAAATGTTCGTATTGTTAAAGTATGACTTGCCACCCACCTACAAGTGTAAATAGCTTCCAAGCATCGTGGTTTCGTAAATAAATCATTTTTGTTTTACATTTAGTTTAAAATGGGTGTTATTTTTTTTTATTACCAAAGCACAAGAATGTATCTAATTTATTTATCAAGAGTATACTGTATTATCAGACAAAGTCAGAAGGGCATAATCAAAACCTTGAGAATAAAGTATGGTAAGAAGCACAACTAGGGCCTAATATTAAAGGCACTTTACGTGCCAACAACTTCCCTGGTAAGTCTTGAGGAAATATCTTAAGAAAATCTCATTTCGAATGGTAGATTCGAAGCCGGTAACGTCTCAATTGTTACCCGTTCATACATACTGGTCAATTTAAATATTAATACATTTTTGCTTTTATTATCAGGTGCATGTACCTTTTTTACTCGATGTTTTGATTGTGTTAATATATGATTAAAAAGTCGCAAATTCAATAACTAGATGATAACCAGATGTTCAGAACAATTTTAGTAAACTAAATGTTAAATAAAAATGTATGTCATATTTCCATAATATACATCAAGCATTAGGCAACACAGCAATGTATGAAAAGTGTGAGAAATATTTATGTTTCACTGTTGTACGAAAAATAAATAACGAGATTGATTTGTGGTGCATAATTACCTTGATTCACGTTCCTATCATTTGTTTAATTTTCCTAAACTTTCTTTTCAAGAAAATTATCATATAGCCAGCCAGCCGTTTTCGGAAAGTGTTGCTTTATGTGTTTGCGATGTGAACCAACCTTCATATTTAAAATGTGATCATTATTAATTGTCTTTCACTATATAATAGTTGTACAAATAAAATGCTATTTAACCAGCTGAAACATTCTTCTCTCAAAAATGTTCATCACAGGCACAACAAAAATTAGAAATACTGTAGAACTTCGATAATCCGAACGTTAAAAATCCGAACGTGGTCCCTAGAAGCTTTTTACATTTTGTTTTAACGCTAATGATAAACAAATAATAGGGTTTTCCATCGGCATTGTGTGAAGTTAGGTTTTTATTAAAGCTCATTCATATGTAATTGTTTGTCATACATATTTTTATTTTTATTTTCCCTTAGGCCTATACAAGTTAAGTTTTAAGTGTGAATTAGAACAGTGTAATTTAGTGTACGAGCAGGCTCTTCAGAAACATTAAATGTATGTAGCTTTACATATAGTATTGTAATTAATGTATGTACTGTATAACCATTGTATCGATAAAAGAGCATACCGCACAGTATATTTAAACCATTTTCATGGTCATTTTCAAAAATCAGAACAATTTGAAAATCCGAACTACCTGTGGTCCGAAATAGTTCGGATTTTCGACTTCCTACTGTACATCAGACATTTTATACAAACTAACTCTTATCAGAATATGTGTGTTTTTTCTTTATCTTAATTGACTTTTGTGCTATGTTTTCTTTCTAATAATGTATTACAATACCGGTAGTGAATTTATATTAATCAGATAGATTCATTTATTACGTGTAATAATGTAGAGAAAAAGACCATGTAAGCAGCCTAATAAAAAGTAAGACATTAGATACATAGTGTTTATTGAGTTTCTGAAAGTACGCAGTAATAAACTCGAAATGTAAAACTACGTGGTTAAGAGGACAAATCAAAATACTCAGATGAAAGACTATTGCATGGGGGTATGATGTTCTAATTAACTTTTCTTATAATTTTCAGTTACATATTCATTGTATAGATGCATGGAAGCAAATACATGGAAATCTTTCTTATTTTTTTTACTATCTTCTTTACATAAATTTTCGAAGATTACAGCGGGAAATGAACAGATTACTCTCGTAATGAAATTAAATAAATAGCTAATATATATATATATATATATATATATATATATATATATATATATATATATATATTAACATTCTGACTGCCATGCTATTCCATTTTATGTTTCTTGTAGATCATTCACACTTTTTGACATTTCAAGTGACAGTTGAGAGGTGTATGTACTATTGTGGTACAGCGGTGTCATCAGGCAGTTGGGATGTTCCATCATTAAAGTGTTAATATCCTCTATTAGTTATTTTCACCAGTAAGATGAATTTTAGGGAATTTTGAGCATACCTATACATACGTTAAATATTTATGGTAATCTAATTTTAACAGTGTTGAGCAGGAAACAGAAATCATTTGAATAAAAACTAAAATTATATCGTTGTATATATATATACAACGATATAATTTTATATATATATATATGTGTGTGTGTGTATGTATATGTAAAAAAGCAAAGACTGTTGGAATGTTGTTTTAACTGAGCGAGTTTCGCCTTGAAAATTAGGTTTGAACTTATAATTATTGCACAAATTGCTGTACTTGTATAACTGTTGCACCCGAGCTATCTCGGATAACTGTTGCGCAAAACTTTAAATAAGATCACAAGGCTATATTGCAATTCTGCACTTTCAAATATAGATAAAACGTATGCATGAACTAATTATTTTGATGTCTCTGTACTTAATATTCATTTAAAGGAACATAAGTTTCAACATAATAATCAGTTTGGCAAAGAACAAAGGTATAATTAAGTGAATATTTTGTTATTTGATCTTTGTATGTCTAAGTAATTTTTTGTACTTTCTTTCATTAAGCATGCCTGTAAACTTTCCTTTTGTATTATGTTTAGCTATGAAAGGAAATGATTTAAAACAATTTAATCAATTTCGGAATACTCAAAATCATAATTTGCTAGGTAATATGGCATAATGCTTAACATATTTTTCTTTGAGTATACTATTTTCCTAATTGTCGAAAATAATAACTTTAATATAACTATTATCTTATAGTAATAATAAAATAAGTTTAAAATTCTGTTTTTAAACAGAAAAGAATTTTAGATTGTCTTAGGTTCTTTTTCATTCACTGAGTAGGAATGAAGTAATAAAAGACCTATTAAGAAAAGACAAAAAAGCAATTGAAAAGTATTTTTAATGTAATTTGTCCAATTGAGTTGTCTTACTTGTTTCCATTACACAATTATTGTTAAAATTACATTTTCGAAAAGTTCTTTTGATTTATTCATATGCACAACTCTTTTAAGATTGTAATTGTTCAAATGGAGCACTTATAATTTGAACTTAATTAAAATAAGTTTTACTTTTGTAACTGCTTCACGGTTTAGTTAAAGAGCATTCATAATTTTTATTAACTTTGTAAGTGCAATATGTAATTAACTAGATACATACGCCATTTTAGATAATTTTAAAATCAATTGGTTTTGTTCCGAAAGGTATATTATAAATCATGCTTCAGGAGTGTTTTATTGAGACTGATGATGCCACTTGTAAGATTGTCTTCAGATTCCTCTCTAAGAAGAAAACAATGGCCTGGCTATGAGTGCAAAATAAAATTCACGGATTTAGTTGTCATTTAAATTTGCTTACACACAAACCAGTGCGGACGGTAGATATTTTTTTAATGATTTTACCTAAGTATTTCATAGAATATTTTTTTCCGTGAAAATGCAACTAAGAGTGAAATCATGCATACCAATCAAAAGTAAGGCCATAGTTTTCATTAAGATACTACCAAATTTAACATAACAACAACACTTCTAGCACGATAGATTTTATAACCAGTTTTTCCTAAACTGGTTAAATCTGAGAGATAATGGACGAGGTTTGAATAAATTTTAGGTTTGCATTTCGAGATCTTGTCTACTGCACGCAACAAACGCCTATAATTGACATTGAATCTCGGTTTTAATGTTAATTACATACGTTTGTTGGACGTCGAAGATTTTTGACATCGATGGTTGAATTATATTAATAATTTCTATTGATTTCTAATAAACTATTTAAACAGATGTAGATAATAATTCGTATCGGTGGGTATTAAGAGTCATTTTCAAAATTCTATTGTGTTTATATTGTATGACTTATAACGGTCTAAGTAATATTTATAATAATTAGTATTAGAAGGAACAACAATGTATACATAAGGATCACAAAATAATTTGTAAGAAACTGAAGTAAAGAGAAAGAAACAGTAGATGTTTAATTATTTTAGTAATAAAAACACATATACTCTAACATATAAAGCTGCTTACAACAAATAAGTAATCTCACCTCATCGCAAAGAGCCAGCATACGCCGTGTACTTTCCAGGGACTGTAAAAGGAAAGAATAATCAACTGTTAGTGAAGGTTAAATATAACATAGAATTATGAATAAAACTTAATACAAACTATATGAACGGGGAAATTTAATACGAACTTTTAGCTAATACAAAATATATGAATGGAACTTTTTAAATCGCTAATTAAGTGGAGAGGAGTTGATTTACAAATTCTCTGCAGTGGTTGAAGTTAGTGCAGATCAACAAGTTATTGATCGGTTCGTAACTAGATTTTTCCTTTAAAAAAAGAAGCATTAAGTTGAATTCAAGTTTTGAGCAGTAACCGACAAACGAAAATTTGCCAGACGATCCAAAACCGGCGCGGTTTTTAAATAACAATATATTAAGCTGAAAAAACAACCTTATGTAAGTTTATAAAGGTAAGTTTACAGTACTTTTCAATGCTTAATACAATATTAAAAAAAATATGCTACAAAGATACATATGTCGCTACATAAAAAGTTGTAATACTACAAAGCGTTTGCAGCAGTAGATAGCTCAGAACAAGAGCTGTTTATATACAAAGGATTTACGTACATTAACAAGAGTGTGAACTTAATCATTTTTCAAACTGGGTACAAGAAAAAGTGCACAATAACATTATAAGAAGTTAAAAGACTTCCATTTGAGTCCACCTGTGCTAGTGACAAGGTGACAGAAATCGCTGAAATAACTCTTTGAGCTAGTGACGAAGGTGACAGAAATCACTGAAACAACTTCCTGAGCTATTGACGAAGGTGACAGAGATCGCTGAAACAGCTTTGTATACTTATAATACACTTAACAAACGGAATAAATTATTATAATTTTACAAACTACATAAATATACACCAAATCAAATCATATTAGCAACTGTATCTGATTTGTTGAACTTCTTTCTACATTAATTAATTTTAAGTAAACCCACGATTTTTCCGTAGGGTTGTCCAAATACAACAGGAGGAATCAATGTGAGAGAAAATAGAACTCACTTCATTTCTCTTAAAGTGTTTGGACGACCCCACGAAAAAGTCAGTGTTGGCCTTTTTCGATATAAATCGTTGTAAACTTGCGTGTTACTAAATACAGATGTTAGCATCACGCCTTGGTCAAGCTCTTAATACAACGCTAAAAACAACTGTGCATAAGGCCCAATGTGACTTATACTACTGTAACTTTAGCCTATTTCTACTAAATACGTAATGACGCTCAGAGGAGAATTCCAAGAATATGTTATGGGATAGCCGTAAAGGAAAAAAAAGAAGAACGTTATGATTTACTTACTTCATCTGTGACCTGTCCCGCCTTGAACTGTAACTCTTGGAGCTCTGTACGGGGCACTGCGCCATTCTCTGCTGGTGCTGGTTCTGCAGCCGGCATGTTGGAGCTAAAGAATGTCAAAAGAAAGAACTACATTAGTTTCTTCCATCACAAAACTATGCTTACCTTAAAACACTTTTTTTTCGCAAGTAAAATATAACGTTTTAAAAATACACGGAGAGACGCATTCATCATAGATTAGAGTTAATTGAGTCCAGTTTTCAACGAGATTGTCCCTTCTTTCAGAAAATTGTCCAGTACGTCCAGAGAAAATTGCAAACGAGACGAGAATGCCCCTCTTTTATTATTTTGTAAAGAAGATCCTGTTTTGACTCGTAGTTCTGTAGTTTATTTTTAAAAACATGTTTCTAAAACCCATAATTGAATCTGTCTGGAAATATTTCGAAATTTTGTAAAATGGTTCTTTATTTTTCGAACAGATGGCTTCATAGTAAGCCCCATGCTTCGATTTTTGATAATTTTTTGGGGTTCGATGGACCCCACAGTGGGGGCAAGGAGTAGTTACCTCCGGCACTTTCAAAGAATGTTCAGTTCTTGGAAATACATATAAAACCATAATAATTTGCTCTTATCTACTATAGTACTTAAAGGGCAGTATTCAGAGAGAATTCATTAGTCAAGCGCTAGTCACGTACTAAGTTAGTGTCCTATTAGCACTGTACTAAGGATAGTTATTTTTTATATTCAGAGTCTGGAGTTCAGCTAATAAGCTGATTTGGGCATGATTAACTAATATAGCTCCAATACATCTCATGAGAAAAATAAACATTTCAACTACGGAAATCTAGATGTGCGCATGCGTAGTTTCCAAAAATGAAAATATACAGGGTGTTTCAAAACAACAGCGAAAACATTTGGGAGGTGATTCCTGACATTAAGATAAGACAAAAAGTATAGACCAACCTGGGTGCACAAATGCTTCCTTTCAGAGTTATAGGCTGCCGAAAACATGAAAAAAAAATGAACTTTAAAAGTCCATAGCTCCAAAACAATGGAATCTGCCGTAGTCGGGTCAAGACTTCACGTAGGAATTAATACATGCGCTATCCAAAAATACATGTTTCAAAATCTTAAAGTACTCACGGAGCAATTTTTAAAGGGAGTTTGGCTACGGACATATAATTTGAAGTACTCTAAAACTACCTCTATAAAAATGGTTGCGGAAGTACCACAGGATTCTGAAACTTGGATATTTGGATAGGGCACATACTAGTTCCTCAGTGAAGTCTTGACCCGACTACGGTAAGTCCCATAGTTTTAGAGCTATGGACCTTTAAAGTTCATTTTTTTTTCATATTTTCGACAACCTATAACTCCGAAAGGAAGCATTTGTGCACCCAGGTTGGTCTATACTTTTCGTCTTATCTTGGTGTCAGGAATCACCTCCCAAACGTTGTCGGTGTTGTTTTGAAGCACCCTGTATATGAAATACTAAATTCGAAATGTTTTCTTTATAGTTTGACATCACAACAACCTATAACTAGTTACGAAATCGAATTATAAATAACGTATTTATTTCTGAGGGATGCATTTATGAGGAAATAAGTAAGTCAATTAATATTAGCGACAATAAAAGAATTATCTTGTAATTATAAGGAAAGATAATTTATCAATCAGTTGTATGTATCCCTCAAGAAACTGGAAATTTTCTAGTCATGTCGCACTGTTCGCTTTAAGAAACAGTTCTGCTGTTATAGAGGACTCGGCTAAATAGTTGCTTCAAAGTTAATTCACCCGATGAGGGGAAAGGTTAGAAAGACAGGTAATTAATTGACTTTGTATTCTCATAATGTAAGTTTATTGTGGCTAAATCGAGATACCTTTTTCTTTCTTTCTTTCAGTCACCTTCCTTACGGGAGATTTATAAAGGAAGTCCCAACCTTAGGGCCTTGTGGACTATGTCACTATATTTGTTTTAATTATAAATTGTTTCAAATAAGTAAATGTACTAAAATGGCACGAGCCAAGATGGCCGAATTTGCCTGTTTTAAATAAAATTGTTTATCACACTATTAATGTAATAATACAGAACGATAAGCGGCGCATGAACATATTGAAAATGCATATAACATATTAAAATTGTAACAAATAATAAAATTGTCCAAAGTAATGAATTGTAAATAGTTAAAATTGAATAAACAATTAGAGCAAAGCTCCCCAATACTTAGTGTTTACAGCGTCATCTCTTATCCCCTCACCGAGATACCTTCTGCTCTAAATTTTAGTCACATGTGATTAACTTAGTCAACTACTAGGTGCTAATCAGAAATTCTGAATACATTAGTGATAACCATGTGTTAATCAAAGCCTTAGTATGCCGCTAATCACACGTCGAAACAACTCTGCATAAGGCCCAAAATGTTTATATTAAATACTATAGTTTGTTTACTGTATTTAATAAGAATGTGTGCGTAAATAATTCTTGTTTATATTATGTATTTTATGTATTATGTACATGCATGCATCAAGGAGTGTATGTAATTGCCACTGTGCTCTTGTGCCGGTCTTTTGACCCCCTTGGAATCGTTTTTTGCTCCTCTTGGAATCAATCTTTGTCCCCTTTGGAAAAAAAAGAATCCTGCGGACGTTCCTGGGTCAATAAAGTGCAGTGTCAAATTATGCCAGTTTGCCAAGTGTCGCTGTTCTTTTTTATAATCTGGTGACTCCATTATAGGTTGAAATAGAATAGTTCAATGCTAAACACAAGCTCAGATTCAATTTTCAGAATTTAAGAAAGAATATTATATACCTTATACATTAACAAATCCTATGTTTCCGTAATGGATTCTTCAGGTAAATGTAATGACACTTTTATGCTTATGTTGAAATTTGTAAGTACAGTGGGTGATCGGTTATTGAACAGTTCGAACTGCAAACAAATTTTACAACGAACATATTCGTGAAATATTCTTATGTTCGGACAACGAATAGATGTTGAAATAACGAAAACACCTCACAGCGCAAACTCAAGAATAAGCCAAACTGTGTGTAAGATGTGTAGAACCATATTTTACTGCTGTCTACAGAATAAAAGATTTCTTAAACAAGATTCCCATAGCTGTACAAGCAAGAGCGCTGATTTCTCTGTAACTTTGGTGGGGGGCATTCATAAATAAAAAAAAATACATATAACAATACATATAACAAGAAAAATACATATTCATAAAAAGACAGGGGTACCCACATGAGCTTTAGGGGGGCCCGTCCCCCCGGCCCCATCAGGATCGGCGCTCTTGTGTACAAGCTGTACTTAAACTTATTTTTTCGCAACAGTTAATTTATGTTTTCTGAATTTTTGTAAGTGCTTTTCTGAACTTTTTCTTTTTTTTAAACTCATATTTGGCCAAAAATAAGTACAGTGCTTATGTATTTAATGTTTATTTACGTATTTTTTGAGATCTCCAAAACTACGAGGGCTGTTTAAAAAGTAAGAAAGATTGAGCATCGCGCTCGGCGCCAATGCAATTGCATGCGCACAGTTAGCTTCGTCCTTCACCTCAGTATGAGCCGAGTCTCAATGCTATGCGGCCACGCTGCTTGTTTTTGCATCGATTCAAAATGGCGCAGCCAATCGAAAATCCCGCCAAATGTGAAGTACGGAGTGTCATTCGTTTTCTGAACGCGCAAAAAATTAAGCTTATTGAAATGTATAGGCAGATAAAGAATGTTTATGGTGAGAGTGCAATGAACGAGTCATCAGTGAGGAAATGGTGTACTATGTTTAATCAAGGAAGGACCAGCATGCATGATGAAGGTCAGAGTGGAAGATGGCTGCTTACAGCCCTGACTTGGCACCCAGTGATTTTTACTTATTCTCTGAACTTAAGGAATTTTTGGGTGGAAAACAGTTCGCAAACGATGAGGAACTCAAGCAAGCAGTGATAGCCTTTCTCAAATCTTTGACGGCAGATGAGTGTAACATCGGCATCAAAAAACTGGCCCCACGTTGTAACAAGCGTCTTGACAATTTTGGCGATGCATAGAAAAGTAGAGTAAGGTCCTGTGGCTTTCTAAATAAAGTATTGTGCTGATATCTTTTGTTTTTATTTAACAATGCCAAAACGTTCTTTATTTTCTGCACGACCCTCGTAATTAATCAAATTTCTACAAAATATCTATGGTAATTTCATAATTGGGTAGCGAACATCGCCTTTGAATGGATTATGTTTAATAACCGATTGCCCATTGTACTCTTATGGAGTACACAATTATGTTGACGTATTGACAATTTACATGTTCTTCCGAAATATTCGAGACGTAGAAAGTTTGACTTGTAACCTACGTTACACATAAGTATGGGAAGTCTTCTAGTTACTCATAAGTATGGGAAAATCTTCTAGTTACGTATAAGTACGGGAAGGCATCTAGTTACGTATAAGGATGAGAAGTCTTCTAGTTACACATAAGTATAGGAAGTCTTCTAGTTATGTATAAGTATGGGAAGTCTTCCAGTTGCGCATAATTATGGGAAGTCTTCCAGTTGCGCATAATTATGGGAAGTCTTCTAGTTACGTATAAGTATGAGAAGTCTTATAGTTATGCATAAGTATGGAAAGTCTTTTAATTAGTGTAAGTATGGGAAGTGTTCTAGTTACGCAAAAGTATCGGAAGTCTTCTAGTTATGCATAAGTATGGGAAAGTCTTCTAGTTACGTATAAGTACGGGAAGTCATCTAGTCACGTATAACGATGAGAAGTCTTCCAGTTACGCATAATTATGGAAAGTCTTCTAGTTACGCATAAGTATGGGAAGTCTTCCAGTTACGCATGAGTATGGGAAGTCTTCCAGTTGAGCATAAGTGAGAAGTCTGCTAGTTACGCATAAGTATGGAAAGTATTCCAGTTGCGCATAAGTATGGGAAGTCTTCTAGCTACGCATAAGTATAAGAAGTCTTCTAGTTACGCATAATTATGGGAAATCTTCCAGTTGCGCATAAGTATGGGAAGTATTCTAGTTAGGCATAAGTATAAGAAATTTTCTAGTTACGCATAAGTATGGTAAGTTTTCTAGTTATGCATAAGTATGGGAAGTCTTCTAGTTACACATAAGTGTGGGAAGTCTTCTAGTTAAGCATAATTATGGAAAGTCTTTTAGAACGAACCCTCCTCGCTGGTCTAATGGCTAGGGTATGTGACTTTGGTCTCTAGATTCTGGATTCATGAAATGAAATGTTTGAGTTTTACGTCCCACGGTTATGCCGGTTAGGCTAAAGGAGACGGTGATAATGAGAGATGAATGAAGTGGTGGAATGAAGAAAGTGGGAGGAAACGGGAGAACCAGAGAAAACCCACGTGTTTGTCCACCACAAAGTTCACTTGGCAGGAGCCGGGTTTGAACCCGGGACCCCAAACACCGGAGGTGAACGCTCTACCACTGAGCCACCGCGGCCCCCTGATTCTGGATTCAATCACCACAGTGGCTCAGATCCTACTTTAAACTGTAGGTCTTGTCCTATTTATATAGCCTTTTTATTAACAAAGAATGTAAATAATCATTCTTACAAAATCTTCATCTGTCGATAGGTATCAGAACATAAACGATAAAAGGTACCGAAGAATAATTATCTGACTTCAGAATTACATTAATTCTTACTGTCCTTATCCCTCAGTTGAAAGCGGAAGTTATAAATCTACTTCCGAAATCATATCGTATCCCAAGAGAGAAAGTGCTATGATGGGCACAGAAATATCAGCTCGACTAAAAAGTATTGAACTTTTTGCGCACGAGATGACGTTAGTGTCCCAAATCTCAGAGTATATAAGTCACAACGGGTCAGGTCTAACCTCACATGACGGCTAGAAATTGAAGCTTGTACATGTGAAAAAGAAAGTGATGGAATCCTTAGAATCAGTCAGTAGATATTGTGCCGTGAAGACGAATGAACTTTCCGCAAAAGTGCACTACATTTTACAATTTTATTTCGATACAGACATAAATGCTTCGCAGGCCCGTGAAGAAGTTTCTGTTGTTTATGGGCAAGATACGTTATCAGAAACAACAGTCAACACGTGCTTTAGTCGCTTTTGTTTTAAAATTTCAATGTCTAAGCTGCTTCTCGTAGTGGGCAACCTATCACAACAAAAGTGGATAATATTGTGTTAAAAGTCGACTAAGACCGGCATGTAAGAACTCATCACCAAATAACTAAATAATTACAGGGTGTTTCAAAACAAAACCAACAACGTTTGGGAAGTGATTCATGACACCAAGAGAAGACAAAAATATAGACCAACCTGAGTACGCAAATGCTTCCTTTTAGGCGGCCGAAAACATGAAAAAATGAACTGTAAAGGTCCATAGATATAAAACTACGGAACCTACCGTAATCAGGTCAAGTCTTGACTTATAACTAATATGTTCCCTATCCAAAAACACATGTTTCAGAATTATGTGATACTTCCGTAACATTTTTAATAGAGGTAGTTTTAGAGTTCTTCAAATTATATGCCTGTAGCCAAACTCCCTACTGGAGTTTTCGGCAGCCTATAACTTCACGAGGGAGCATTTGTGTACCCAGGTTGGTCTATACTTCTTGCCTTATCTTGGTATCAGGAATCACCTCCCAAACATTGTCGGCGTTGTTTTGAAACACCCTGTATAATCAGAGTTTGTGTAATTCGCAACTCCCTTTAAGCTGCAGGTCCACATCTAATATAGCCTTCGTGCAGAAGGGACTGACAACTAAAAAGCAATTAACGAACCACAATGTGCAACAAAACTCAGTTTTGTTTATATGCGCGATGGAGCAGTCGATATGCAAAATTGTTTACACACGCACCTTGTCAATTATATTTGCTTGTGTCGAGGAAGCTATTTGTTATCTTCAAGACAAACAATGTTTAATGTATTCTGTAACATTTCCCGTCTTTAGTTAATCAATATTCTCGGCACAACATACATGTCTTTTTATTTGCCTTTTGTCTTTTTTCCTTAGCCATGTGCTATTTACTAAGGTGCTGTGCACGCATATAAACTGGAATTATGTCAAGCACTTGACCTACGAAGCTAATGTTTTATCGAATAGGATGCAGGAACGGAAACATATCCAAAGGTTCTCGTAGTTGGCTCAATCTCCGCGAATGAGCACTCAACTCAATAATCATACCATTCAACGCTGTACACTTTATTCTCCTTGTCATATTGAAAAATTAAAAAAAAAAATAATATTTTCTTTGTCACATTGATATTAAAGAAAATAATATAAAGGCTCTCTTTGTCACATTGAAATATCAAAGAAAATCATATTAACATTCTCTTTGTTACATTGAAATATTAAAGAAAATAATACTAAGGCTCTCTTTGTCACATTGAAATATTAAGGAAAATAATAGAGGAACTGTACCAAACCCGGGCCCGGGTCCATAAAGCGGGCCCCCTCAATTGCTGCTCCGGTTACTGGCGTAGAATGCTAGAAATAAGCTGAATTGTAGTTTACCGTTATTGTTTCATGCAGCGCTAGTTCCCGTGTTGATCAGTTAATCCTTTGTTCTGCAATCAACATCTGACGAGTTTTCATGCAGTGCAAAGTTTTGAAGCTCCGACGAGCAAGCATTGTTTTCCATAGTTAGTAAAGAGATAAATAAGCCAACTATTTATTTATTTAATCTTAATGGTAAGAGGTATATTCTATGTAATTAGCTAGTAATTTAGATGTAGGAGTGACACATTATTTGCAGCGAAAGTAGAAACATGTGTGGTCGTAAAGTGGGCTTCCTTGTCAATCCTAAAGCGAGCCCCTACTATGTTGTGCAAAAGTAAGATATGTTTCATACCAAATTCTCATGATTCGTGCAATTTATTTACAATTTTCAAGAGGACCAAAATGCCCAAAACAAAGCTGAAACTAATACCTCAATATCGTGGTCGAGGGCATGGTAGTGTCAAGTCATTATTAAGATCCTATGATCCAGGAAAGTAAAAGACACCGCTGAAGGTGAAAGGAAGAGCCAAGGATGACGATTCTGATTCTGGCTCAATCTCTGATATAGCTCATCAACAATATTCTCAACTTTAAACGTTTCACAGGGGAAAACACCGTCCACGGATGACAATGCCACTTGCATTTTCTGCACTGAAAATTTTTCGAGTGATACGAGAGTTGAACTCCGGGTCCATTGTGTCATGTGCTTATAGTGAGCCCATGTAGAATGTGAGGAGATTGACAAAGTCATTTATATTTGTGACTTTTGCCAGTAGAAATCTTAACTTTGTGAAACATTTCATTTATCACGTTTAATTTGGTAGTTTTGGTTCTGAAGTTTGAGGATTTTTTCTTTTAAATGCCAAATAAATAGGTTGGAGAGAGATGTTTAGATTTCTTATTTCTATTAGTAGAATATTGAATATTTCAGTTTTGAAAGTTTCAGTCTACAAGTTTAGTCTATTTGAAAGATTGTTCTGGAGCTTAAAAAAGAAAAAAAATACTTTTTCGATTTGCTATTTCCGTCAGTAAAATGTGGAATAAATTTAAGTTTAGACATTTTCAGTTTACAAGTTTAATCTATTTGAAAGGTTGTGCTGGAGTTAAGAAAAAGACTTTCAGATTGCATTTCGGCCACTAGAATGTGGAATATTTAAGTTTTAAGTTCAATTTTAGTGTGTTTTTTTACTTTTCGGAATTTGTTTCAATTTCTTCTAATAAAGTCTTTTAAACATTCATATTTCATTTTATTTCAATCCCCAGAGTTTAGGATGTTGTTTTTAGCTTAAATACGTAACTCATTTAAAGTAATACAGGTTTTTGCTTTGTGTAATTTATCTAAATTTAAAGGGGCCCGGTTTTGGAACAGTTTTTTCGAATGTTAAAAATGCAGTCTATATGAAAATCCATTTTTTCTCAACCTATTTTTTCCTCGATTGTTATGGGAAGAAACAAGCAAAGCAATTACATATCATGTTATTTTCAGACTGAATAGCATTTTTTTCTGATCGATATTTTCTTAGATATATGGAAAAAACAAAATGGGGGCCCACTTTTGGTACAGTTCCTCTATTAATGTTCTCTTTGTCACATTGAAATATTAAAGAAAATAATATTAAGGTTTTCTTTGTCGCATTGAATTATTAAAGAAAATAATTTTAACGTTCTCTTTGTCACATTGAAATATTAAAGAAAATAATATTAAGGTTTTCTTTGTCACATTGAATTATTAAAGAAAATAATTTTAACGTTCTCTTTGTCACATTGAAATATTAAAGAAAATAATATTAAGGTTTTCTTTGTCACATTGAATTATTAAAGAAAATAATTTTAACGTTCTCTTTGTCACATTGAAATATTAAAGAAAATAATATTAAGGTTTTCTTTGTCACATTGAATTATTAAAGAAAATAATTTTAACGTTCTCTTTGTCACATTGAAATATTAAAGAAAATAATATTAAGGTTTTCTTTGTCACATTGAATTATTAAAGAAAATAATATTAAGGTTCTCTTTGTCACATTGAAATATTAAAGAAAATAATATTAAGGTTTTCTTTGTCACATTGAATTATTAAAGAAAATAATATTAAGACTCTCTTTGTCACATTGAAATGTTAAGGAAAATAATATTAAGGTTTTCTTTGTAACATTGAATTATTAAAGAAAATAATATTAAGGCTCTCTTTGTCACATTGAAATATTAAAGAAAACAATATTAAGGTTCTCTTTGTCATATTAAAATATTAAAGAAAATAATATTAAGGTTCTCTTTGTCACAATGAAATATTAAAGAAAATAATATTAAGATTCTCTTTGTCACATTGAAATATTAATGTGCCATTGACGTGAATGTGAAATAATATTGTGAAATAATTTATGTCCACCGCTGTACATGAGTGCGACGTCAAACTCTGTACATGTTCAGAAAACAGGCGTCAGCACGCTATCAATTAGGAAGCAGTGTGTGATGTTGAACAAGGCGATGCGAAGATGCACTTAGAGAACACACAATTGCAAGTGATTTTTCCTTGTGAATTCGAATTGGGACAATCTGCATACTATTCGAGAAACACATCAACTGTACATTTGGGCCGGAAATAAAATGAACGCAACACACACTGTTGTTTTATGGAAGTTCGTGGCGAAGGCACAACATTGAGAAATTACCCTAGCGAACAAGGACTAACATTTTCTGATGAGCTCTTCAGGATATGGTGGAAGCAGTCTCTTTGAAAAGTGTTCGTGCAATTACAGACGTGTTAGGGATACATCACACCTTTGGCGTTCGGCAGCTCAGAGCAACCAATGAGGTGGAAAAAACTGTACTCCTGGGCACCGCATGAGTTGACAGCCGTCCAAAGTTGTGCACTTCTCGGAGAGTATGGAATACCAAAGAAGTTGCCTGCATTGGATTGTTACTTCAACCATCCCAAATGGCCAGAACAGTGGTTGTGTCGTAATCAATGTTCAGGACGGTATCCTTAAACCAACGATCTATCCGCAGAAGTTGTTACGGTGCAATTTCTATGGCACAACGGATCCTTCATGTCTTTCTCCACCGAGGCAAGATCTTCACTGTGTATCGTTACTGTGCTGAACTCTATTATATTCATCGCAAACTTTTCCAAATACGTCCAACAATGGTCAAAAGACATGATGTGCTGATGTTACACGATCACATATCGCTCAAAGGATGGTGCAGACTCTCCTAGTATGAAAGCCTTCCTTACCTATCATACTTCATTACTACTATGTGAGGCCCGGCATCTCAATTTCTTCATGGCAGGGGAGAACTTTGTGGATGATCGGATGGTACAACGTGCAGTTAAGGACTTCTTTCGTCATGGAATTTTATCGTTGGCAAAGGGATGCCAAAAGTGTGTGGCTAAGCTGGACACTACCTTGACTAATCAGGTGTTGATTTAAAAGTCACAAGCCTTCGACATATCAATCGCAATAATTCAATGTGTCGAATACTCTACATTATTTTTGAAAATACAACCCAATGTGTTAAATACTCTACACTATTCTTGAAAAATAATGTAACAAATATATATAACGATCACGAGCTCTTTTTATTTGAAAATTAATGTGAAGTAGAGTTACGAGGTTTGTTTCTTTTTTGAAATTCGGCCACTGAAGCGCTCCGGTCGGCTGCGCGCTGTGTACCTTCATCTGTTGCCAAGCCACGAACGCCATTACTGAGACATTCAACCGTGTTTAAGTTTTTTTTTGAGTAGTTAAAATACCTCCACCGATTGAGTATCCTGTCAACTTTGAAATACGCGCTGTGATTCGTTTTCTTAACGCTAAAGGCGTGAGAGCGAATGAACATCATCGTCAGATTAGTGATGTGTATGGAGAAAACATTACGAGCAATAAAATAGTACGGAAATGGTCAGAGCCTTTAAAGATGACCGCACGAATGTTCATGACAAAGAACAAAGTGGGCGACTTCTGTCATCACTGAAGACTTGGTGCACAAAGTTGACGAAAACATGAAAGAGAACAGGCGGTTTACAATTTCGACGTTATCTGATAAGTTCTCTCAAGTTTCAAGAAGCACCTATGGGTGGTCGGTGCCACGACAACAATGATGAGTTCGAAACGGCCGTATTGCAGTGGTTATAAAATCAGGTGGCAGATTTCTATGAGGATGGTATTCAAAAGCTTGTTGTATGTTACAATAAGTACCTTAATATTGGTGGAAACTATGTAGAAAAGTAGACTAAGATACAGGCTTTCATGTAACAATAAAATTGTTACGAAAAGTATAATTTTAAAAAAAATAAACGGTACTTCTTAAAAGCCACGCCTCATATATACTCAATAACAAAAGCTAATAGTGCTTTAGTTAATTATAGACTCATCAACCCTTATTTATTAAATATTTTCCCTATAAACTATATTATCACAATAATCTTGCATAATAATGATTATTTTATTTAACCAGTGATTTTGCTTCCTGAAAGTTATGTGGTGTACCAGGCAGGCATCCGCCCCCAAGTTTTGGAAATGACCTTAATTTTTGCTCATCACCCACAGATTGCGGGAAATTTTTGTTTCTTTTTCTGTGTATGATGAAAATATCCCCGAAAAGGGAAATTTATTTTCGTTAGTTTGGCAACGCTGCGAATTGTTTTATATTTTTTGTTTGGCAACAGTGTCATGTGTTGATAAGACATAACTCATTTCGTTGTTGCTTGTTACAAAGCTATTGTGTGTTTAAAGATAAGAAAGCGGTGAGAAGAGATTTAAAATAAGGAATGAGTGTTGTACTGATTGTTCCTTATATCAGTGAGTGCTGTGTTTTCCTGAAATAATACGAAACGTCAAATCATATACATTACAGAGATTAGACGAACAAGGAATAAAACAAAGATATTGTGTGTTTCTCACATAACGCCGTTGATTTCATCATGTCACGCCGGTGTATTAATGGCAATAATGTATTTTGTTACGTGTACGGAAAGTTCACCTTCAAATCGCAAAGGTGAACCATTACTCCTACCATCAAGATGTGCTAGAAACTCTATTTTGGATGTGTAATCGGGGATCAAGACAAAAGTTGGGCACCCCATATTTGCTGTTCAACTTGTGCTGTTGACCTTAGATCATGACTTAAAGGGAAGAGATATTCAATGGCATTTTGCTGTCCCAATGATATGCAGAGAGCCAAGAGACCATGTAACAGACTGCTATTTCTGTTTAACAAACATTTTATGACATACATCTAAAAACTAAGAAAATTGTTTACCCAAATCTGTCCTCGACCCTGAGACCGATTCCACATTCAGTAGACCTTCCTGTACCAGAGAAACCAGATAACTATGAATTGAACATTAGTGATGAATCTGACACAGAAGATCCTGTGATGAATTCTGAGGTTGCACCGCAAGATACAGAGTATATTCCACCAAATTCAAATGCGATTCATAAAATGACACAGTGTGAACTAAATGATTTTATACGAGATTTAGAATTGCCGAAAAGGAAAGCAGAACTACTTGCTTCTAGGATGCAACAATATAATTACTTGGAAAAAGATGTGAAAATTTCGTTATATCGTTATCGTGAAAAAGAATTGGTACAATTCTTTTCCACAAGTGACAGTGTTTCTTATTGTTACAACATTGATGGTCTATTCAGTGTATTAAGATACGAGTATAAGCCAGAGGAATGGTGTCTCTTCATTGATTCATCGAAGGTAAGCTTAAAAGTTGTCCTTCTTCATATTTTCTGTAATTTACCTTCCATCCCTATTGGATATTCCATATGCATGAAAGAATCCTACGAAAACCTGAAGATTCTGCTTGATTGTGTGCAGTACAGCAAATACTCGTGGAAAGTATGTGGAGATTTTAAAGTTATTGCTTTGTTACTAGGAATGCAAGCAGGCTATACAAAATTTTGCTGTTATTTATGTGAATGGGACAGTCGTGCAATATACGATCATTACGTTGTAAACGACTGGCCTCGTAGAGAATACTATCGAGTGAAAGAAAAAATGAAACATATCAACCTCTTGTTGAGCCACGAAACATTATTTTGCTTCTTTTACACATTCAACTTCTGGTAATGAAAAATTTTGTAAAGGCAATAGATCAAAACAGTAAAGCCTTTGAATACATTGGACGGAAATTTCCTGGTATTAGTAGCATGAAGCTCAAAGAAGGAATCTTCATTGGTCCTCAAGTCAGAGAACTTAAGCACGATATCACATTTTATGAACTCTTGGAAGGCACTGAGAAGTTTGCATGTGAAGCATTCTGTGTAGTTGCTGAAAATTTCCTCGGTAGAAAAAAAGATCCAAACTGTAAGGAAATAGTTCAAAACTTAATTGATGCCTACCGGACGATGCTTTGTAATATGTCTTTAAAGATTCACTTTCTGAATAGTCATATTGATTGTTTCAATTCTAACTCAGGCCATGTGGGTGATGAACATGGTGAAAGGTTCCACAAAGACTTAGCTACCATTGAGAAGAGGTATAAGGGTAAATGGACACCTTCAATGTTGGCAGATTTTTGTTGGTTCTTAAAAAGGGAGACAAAACAAGACCACAACAGGTCCGCTTCTTGTTCAAAGTGGTTTCGTTAAAGCAACAAGAGTTTCAGGATGTATGACATTAACGTTCAGACATTTCCAACTACCTGATTTGAATAAGTAATGCAATGGTACAAATAAATGTGAAATTAAATATTTCTTCTGTTTTGTGACTCCTTTGTAATGTATGCTCTGGTACCTATTTTTTTCTTAGTTTCTCTTACAAAATGCACAACTTTGCTCTAATCTAAGTGTAATTTTAAAAATAAATTGAATTTAAAAATTGAAATATTGTATTGTACCGTATTTCATGTTACCCATAAAACTTCGTATTGATTCATGTACAAAGGTATATTGCAATATTATTTTATATACACTAACCGTTACTGTCTCTCGAGAACTATGGGTGATAGAGCAAAACTAAGAACAGGTCCTGAATCAGGACGTCAAAATTTACAAAGATCACCTTCTTTCATCGAGAAAGCAAAAAAACAAAAAATGAAATTTGTAACCCAGTGGTTAGTGGTAGTTCATTGTTGCAGTTTATAGTGTCATAAAAATTTTAAGGAAATGAATGAATGAATGGATAGGGGGGTTAATGGGGATGTCAGCAACGAGGCTATATGTCCCCTATTAAGGAAATGGTTTCTATTACATCCTTACCTCAAATATTTAACTACACCTTTTCGAGTAATTTATTGCTTTTAACTTTTACTTGAAGCTTTCTTTTCTGGGGTATTTTGCCTTGGAAACACTACAACGATCTTGTATATCTGATATCTGTGAATTACTTCTTTTTCATTGTAGCTATTTTGGGCAACGGTGCTTAAAAGTGCACAATCTGTTGTGAAGAAGAAGAAGAAGAAATTGTAGAATATATGTTGAGATAGATAGATATTTATATAATGATAGTTACAGTTTCGTGTTCTATGACAACAAAAAGTTTTTTCATAGAGATTTGAGAATAAAAGTAAGTTGTGCTGTGTATAATTTTAATGTGTGATAATAGATGGTTCTTGCAAAATATATATATATATAAAACTAAATGTGCTAAAGGTGGTGTGTTATTTATTTTAATCTTTGAACTGGGTAATATAAAATATAACGAAAATCTCGTTATATAATAAATGGTGTTTTCCGCCGAGGAATTACCTTGAGATTTGGTTGAAGCAAAGTAAGCAATCTCATAAATAACCGTCAACACGGAGCATACTTTATTAAGAAGTAAAAGGAAAATTTCTCGTAACCTTAAAATGGATATACACAGAGTTGAAAGTATTAGTGATGAAGTTGGTGATGTTGAAACAACAGGATCGGATACATCAACGAATGTGGCTGACCTTATAAAACAGCTAGGTCAGCAACGAGAAATTTTCCTTTTACTTCTTAATAAAGTATGCTCCGTGTTGACGGTTATTTATGAGATTGCTTACTTTGCTTCAACCAAATCTCAAGGTAATTCCTCGGCGGAAAACACCATTTATTATATAACGAGATTTTCGTTATATTTTATATTACCCAGTTCAAAGATTAAAATAAATAACACACCACCTTTAGCACATTTAGTTTTATATATATATATATTTTGCAAGAACCATCTATTATCACACATTAAAATTATACACAGCACAACTTACTTTTATTCTCAAATCTCTATGAAAAAACTTTTTGTTGTCATAGAACACGAAACTGTAACTATCATTATATAAATATCTATCTATCTCAACATATATTCTACATTTTCTTCTTCTTCTTCTTCTTCACAACAGATTGTGCACTTTTAAGCGCCGTTGCCCAAAATAGCTACAATGAAAAAGAAGTAATTCATAGATATCAGATATACAAGATCGTTGTAGTGTTTCCAAGGCAAAATACCCCAGAAAAGAAAGCTTCAAGTAAAAGTTAAAAGCAATAAATTACTCGAAAAGGTACAAAAGTTAGAACAAATTACACAGTCTATGACACAGCAAATGGATAATAAATTAGAGCAAATAACACAGCAAATAAACTCTAAACTAGGACGAACAGACTGTAGGATGGAACAAATTTTGCAGATTTACCATTGTACAAAGTTCGGTGGAAGCAGTTGAAACTCAAGTTAACGAACATTGCAATCAGATTAGAGAATTACAGGAAGAAATAAATACTATCAAGGAAAAGATTATCACCGTAAATGGTAATCCTGATCCTATCATTAACAGAGACTATATGCCAAGTGAACCCAGACTAGCTATAGAAGAAAGTGATATACCTGAAACCTATTCTGAGAGGGGTGATAGTGCCTCTAGGATCGGGAAAGAAGAGAGAAGACCGCATTCATCACATCACAGGAAAACCAAATATGTAAAGTCTAAACATTTGAAACAGTCTAATAATAATCATCATTTCCGATTTAGTGAAATAAAAATAAGATCGTTAACCAAATTTAGTGGGAGGTCGAAAGACATACCAGCAAGTGTATTTTTGGAAAAATTCGAAGAAGAATGCGACTTAATTGGTGTAGACAAATCAAAATTTCTTAAAATTTTACTACCACCTTGCTCTGTTTGGTTCAAAGCGATTAGGGAGAGTTTACGTAATTATTTAGATTTAAAGAACGCTCTGCTTTCAAATTTTGAAAATGATTTTATGTTGGCAAACCGAGACACTTTGGTTCGAAACAAACATTATGATCCAAAAAATTGATAAGAATCTTACTGATTTTGTGATTTCCGTCTATAATGAGTTGAAATTAATTAATCCAGACCAACAGGAATTTCGAATTATAGCATCGATCCAGATATCCTTTTAGGTTGCAGCAAATACTGATTTCTGCACAATGTATTAATTTCAATCATCTAATTATGATAGTGCAAAATTTCGAAAATCAATCAATGGTGCAAAGTAATACTAATCGAAACCAAACTAATAATAACCGAAACCAACCCAATCATATTCCGATCTGAAATATCAATGTGGGGGAAGAGTGTAGTCCTAAGGTAAGAAGCAGTGGTAGATTCAATTATACCGGTAATAGAACCGAACACAATTTCAGAAGAAACAGAAATAATAATCGTACAACATTTAGAAATCAGGCAAACAGCATATCTAATTTTTCTCAAACTGGATTTCGTAGCAATTTCATAGGTGGCAGAAATTCTCAAAATAGAAAAAGCAAAGAACTGGAGGAATTCATAATATACAGGACTGTATTCAAGACTGCTCGGTTCAATGCAACCTAATTGAATCTTTTGGTAATGTAATTTGAGCTAAAGTTATGGTACCTGATAAAATATTTTCAATTAGTTATTGTTTTGTTTCACTTTGAATGTTATTATGATTTCTTTGTAATTCGCTTTACTTGTCAATATTGTGCTTTCAAGGTCTTTTATAATTATCTTAATTATGCCCAAATGAAAGAAATAAGTTATGTAGTATTTCAATATACTTTAATTTAATTTGTCAATGAGCTCGAATGATATTGAGTTAAAGAATCTATTTTAGAACCTAAATAATTAGCAAAAGGGTCGCATTTTGAATAAGCTCTCGTCGTCGATAATTTTATAGAATTAAAATGGAATTGATTATTAAATGAATGTAAGAATATTATTGAGACAAAATGAAATTAATATATATGTGTTATAATTTATATATGTGAGGGCTATTCGGAAAGTAACGTAACCACGTATGTAAGATATGTAACGGTCCAGAATTCTTTCTTCAATTATAACCAATTTAAGAAGTTCTAGTCGGGAGCCATATATGCAACGATCTTGTACATCTGATATCTGTGAATTACTTCCATTTTTAATTGTAGCTATTTTGGGCAACGGTGCTTAAAAGTGCACAATCTGTTGTGAAGAAGAAGAAGAAGAAAATGTAGAATATATGTTGAGATAGATAGATATTTATATAATGATAGTTACAGTTTCGTGTTGCTATGACAACAAAAAGTTTTTCATGGAGATTTGAGACTAAAAGTAAGTTGTGCTGTGTATAATTTTAATTTGTGATAATAGATGATTCTTGCAAAATATATATAAAAACTAAATGTGCTAATGGTGGGTTATTTATTATAATCTTCGAACTGGGTAATATAAAATATAACGAAAATCTCGTTATAACACCTTTCTGTTAGGTTTTTGAATTGTGTTCTAAACTATGTCACCGTGTAGTGAAATGATTAGAGAACGTACTATAACCCTGCTTTCTTTGTACTTCCGGCGAAGCGTACAATTTTTAGTGAAAAAATACAGTGGGTTCCAAAAGTCTGTGACGGGGTTTACTCATTGATAACATAAAAAAGAATAGGCAGAGCAATTTGCAGTTTCTTTTTTGGCATTGCAAGTGTGAACACAAAAATAGTTTCACGAACCTCCACGTCGATATTGGCTAATTTAGTTGCCCGCATGATATTTAGGATATAATCAAATTTTCGAGTTTGTGATGAGTGGGATTCATAATCAAACTTTTGGAACAATCAATGACAAGTAATTATAGTTAATTGTGATTAAGGAATTGAAAATTATGAGTTGGGAGGAACAGGGATGCAATTACGAAACCAATATGGTGTATTACATACATGAGGTACATTATCTACCTTATCAACAGTAAAAGTACGTAATCTTTCTTATGCTCCTGTATAAATAATTTCAGAAAGAAACAATCAAAGTGAGCAGTTTTATTTGATCTAAAGAGAATAGAACTATCTATACGGAACCGCTAACCAAAATCAAGTCTAAGTCTCTCTTTGGAATTTATCGTATGAACAATTAATGAGAAAAGTATACAATTTTCGTGGCGGCTATACGAATAATGTTTGAATTCTTGAAGTGGTTCCAGAGAAAAGTGTTACCGTATCTCGTATATATTAGTCACCCTCTTATTGTTTGCCTATAATTTATTTATTTATTTTTATTTATTTATTGAACAAATTCCCAGATACAGCATAACTTTGCCATTTTACACAGGGACATGCTAACAAAAGATAGAAAAAAAAAACAAGACAACAATAACAACATAGAAAAAAGAGTGTAAAAGTAAAACTATTCCGTCAAAACTAGTTTAATTGCTCTTTCAAACACTGGGTAGCTCGAAAAAATATCCACATCACTTGTTTCTTGATTATAACAGTTTGGTATTCTTTTAAAAAAAAGAAACCTCTGTATAATAATTTCTCTAATAATTTCAAAACTATTAGCATATGTACAAGCCATAACTAGCCTAAATGTGTTTTTAAGTTTTAGCTGTGTCTGAAAACATTTGAAAATGAAACCAGCACAGAACTTTATTTTATCACTAAGAGAATCTCCTTTGAAGGATTACCAACCGTACTGACTACTGACAGTGAAATGAACTGAATAGCAGACAACTAACCGAATAATGATGACTCATGCTGCAACAGTACCCATGGCCCAAGTAAGTGATGTGTATATTTTTCTTATCATTCGTGTAATATTTTTTTGCAGACATTTTTGAAAACAGTACGGCCTATACATGCAATAATACAGTATGTAATTAAGGCCTGATTTTCTAAAAATAATACAAAATTTACCATTTTTCTTTTACTTGTTTTTCATAAGTGAAAAAAGATAATGAAATACAACTTACCATAATCATAGTTAATGTTATTCTACAACAGAAAATATAAACTTAAAAAGAATTTTCAGTGTTACCATTCATAAAGATTACAGTGTTGCCAGAATAACATTTCCCCAAAAATCTAAGTTAAGGCAGCGACTAGAGAAACGAACTCAACTGCTTATCATGTTGTCTTGGTACCCTGTGAACTACTTTTTAAATAACAATGTTATTCAATTTAAATAACTTATGTTAAAAGTATTTTGTTTATTACAAACTAAATACAACTATTATTTTTAAATAACATTATTATTTAATTTTAATAACTGTATGTTAAACTATTTTGTTGATTACAAACTAAATACAACTATCATTTAAACAGTAGTTCACAGGATTCCAGGACAACATGATACGTAATCAAATGCAGTTGAGTTCGTTCCTCTAGTCGCTGTCTTAACTTAGATTTTCGGAAGTTGTTATTCTGGCAACACTGTAATATTTATGTATGGTAACACTGAAAATTCTTCAGGTTCATATTTTCTGTTGTAGAATAGCATTATCTATGATTGTGGTAAATTACATTTCATTATCTCCTTTTCCTTATGAAAACAAGCCAAAGGAAAATGGTAAATTTTCTATTATTTTTAGAAAGTCAGGCCCTTAAGCTGTAGTAACTCCATGCGGTTTACAATAATAAGTTTCGTTGATTCTTCAGGTAACTTCAAAGTGAGTATATTAGTATACTATGTATGACTTGCTATCAGAGATAAAAGTGGCTCTGAAAAGGTAGGGGGACGGTAGGTAGCGGCATGACGTCACGCCGTTCCCCTGCATATCTTTGCCCATTGTAATTTTTGAGGAACTGGGGGACGCCGTGCATATTTTTTCGAGGTGAGGAGACGGCGTTCCCGCGCATTCCCCCTCACTTTTACCCCTGCTTGCTACGGAATTTAACTACTAACATTTAACTGTTATTTCTATGCAAGGGAGTAGACAATGTCAAGCACCACATACAAATTGAAAAAAAAATGAGGCATTTCATAGAGTTATTACCGATTAAATACAGTAAATTAAGTGGTATTCGTATGTGTTGTGTTGTTTAGAATCCTCATGTGTGATGTTTTTCTCCGTAATCGATATTCTCTTTAATTTTAAACCTCACGCGATATAAGTATGTTAGTTTATGATATGTATATATTTGGCTAGTAGCTTCATTTTAGCTCTTGTATCTCTGAATCAATATTTTATGTTAGTTGTATTTTAAATAACTTGTCACGATTATTTCGTGTGTTACAAATTTCTCCCCTTCCGTTTACATCTATCTGAGAGTGTAGAGTTCTTTCTTCTCCTTTTTACAATATTAAGAACTATTATAAATTGTTATGAGAAATAGTTCCTACTTAAGTTTTCAATGATATACTATGCAATAGGTGTTACTGCAATCCTTCTACGAAGAACCCTTTGGGTGTTAGAGTTTTTAAAATTTTAGCGGCCATTTAGGATTTTGAAGTAGTCATTTCGTAAATTTCATCCCAATAGATGAAGGGATACCAGATATACTGTCAGCAATGAGTCAATGATTTTTCACATTTGTAAATTATGCCTGAAGTCAAAACGATCGGAGACCAATGGCTAGACATGTGGTTAGAAACCCTAGTAATTCTACAGTCCCGCTTATGACGGAAGTAGATTGGGTTGCATACCGGCTCAGGCGCTTTGGGTTTCATTTATTCTTTAAAGGATCAGAAAGATGTTCAAATTCAGTTATATTTTTACGTAACTTTATCGTTGTTTTTCTTTAATTTGCAGCAGTATCACCAAATAGTTTTTTTTTTCACAATTGAAAGCAAAAAAATTCGATGTGAAAACTTGAACAGAAGTTTCAAGCATGTTTTTATGGAACAATGCTTCACCAGTTAGAGTTTTACTTATGTCTTGTGTCCTTATATAACAAAAGGGTTACTAAGAACAGAACGTATTATATATATCGCATATAATTGCAAAAATATTTACATAAAGCATACACTGTTGCATGTTTACACACACTGCTATCTTGAGATGATCTTCAATTCAAGAATTTCGTCCAAGAAATCCTCGTTTCATTTCTGTTTTAAATACTTTCATTCAAGAGACTGGAGCAACTAATCAGTATTAAGTAATAACAAAAAAAAGTACAGTGCTTTTCCTTGCATATGATCCAATCCGCATTCTGTTACGAGATTATTAAAAACACCGATAACAAAATATTCACTTCCTTTCTTGTAATTTCGGAACAGAGAGAATTTGAGGTTCTGTTTTTAAACTGAGTTGAATTCTTACAGTAACATTACATTTCAAGAGACACAATTAATGAGTTACTTTATATCGTTAGTTTTGTCTTGTCCATGTTTCCATATATATTAATGTATGTTATTACACATGATAATTACCCTCAAGCATGTTTTCTTATCTAGTTCCATGTGTTCTTCCGAGTGGTACACTTAAATACTTTGGACAGTATTCAAGTTAAACAGAAATTAACATTTAAGAGTTAATTATACTAACTATCTAGCTTTATAGGCTATGGAACCTGGAGGTTCAATGCCACGTTCACCAAAGCTCTCCATTGACTTCTATCCTTAGCCAACTGGATCCAGTCTGTACTTTGTATTCCTATTTCTGCGAGATCTATCTTAATGTTATCCTCCATCTGCGTCTAGGTCTTCCTAATGGTCGTTTTCCAATTGGTCTTCCAGTTAAGACTTTGAAAGCGTTCCTACTTTCTTCCATTCTGGCTACATGACCTGCTCACCTAAGCCTCTTAGACTTCATGACCCTAACAATGTTTGCTAAACGGTATAAATTATGCAGTTCTTCATTCCACCATTCCCTTTCCTCTTGGGTCCGAATATTCCTCTCAGGATCTTGTTCTCAAATACTTTCAGTCTATGTTCTTCCCTCAGAGTAAACGACCATGTTTCGCAACCATAGAGAACAACAGGCATGATTATCGTTTTGTGTATTTTAAGCTTCAAATTCCTCAACATAATTCGCGACGACAAGAGATTTTGAACTTAATAATAACACGAATACCCTGTTTTAAGACGACATTTAATTTCTTCCTGAATATGGTTTCGATCTGTTAAAAAAGATTTATTTATACTTATTCTAATATCTCAGTAATTATATTATGTAGTATCATCTTCGTAGTATCGTAATTAAGAGCTAAATGGGGATAGGTTTCAGTCTCAGCTTCGCCTCAACAAGTAGCAAGGTACTCATAGAACATGAATTTTTAGGATTACAAAATAATTTGTTTTTTCCATTTTTATCGTAAAACCATGCATCAGTTTTACACTCATGCCTATCAGTTTATTCAGCTTCACAGGGTAGATCATTTGAATCGCTATCTGTTAAAAGAACGTAAGTGCAATAAAAAAATTGTCAGGAAATGACAAAAACTGTTTTCTTACGAGACGGTTTGGTTTATAATAAAAAGAAAAAATGCCATATATTTATAACACGTTTCAAGAAACACATGTTCTTTTAACACAAATTGATACATCTACATCTAAAATATTCATTTCTTTTTTTAAAGAACGTTAAAATTGTGAAAAATGTTACATACGCCCTTTTAACAGAAAGCGATTCAATTAGTATATGTGCCTCATCTTTCGACAAAAAAGTTACCCGTTAAATATTAATAATATTATAGAATTCATAAATCTTATCTGATGTATGCTGCACCAGTTAACACAATTGTATTAACGATTTTCAAAATCGTACGTAAAATTATCCATGACCGCTCATGGTCCGCTAGCTGCAAGTGTGTATTTGGTGTATAAAGAAGGGAAAATAGCTCTGTATTTGGCGAGGGTTAAGAGGAATGCAAAAGCAATGTTGATTTGAGCTGATGTGCTGACCACACATCATACAAGAAACTTAAAAGCAGTCTAACCCGCAAGAACAGTTTGTAAGCTGTAACGCCAGGAAAGCTCTTTACCTTGTAATCGATACAGTAGCTCCAATGGAAATAAATCCCGAAACTTTTCATAGCAAGAAAATAAATAACAAAATTGTTAAAAACACATTAAATTGAGGAGGTTATGTTTATTTATATAATAAATTTCTCTATTTTGTTGCAATTTACTTCAAAAATGAGAAGCTATTGACTACGTATTTACATTACTGAATCATAGTAAGTTGTTGAAATCTGCAAATGGATGCGAATCCTTTGGATAAAATGACAAATCATTTTCCCTCAATTTAATTTTTATTCTTCTAGTGTCTACTAACTGTTACTTTTTCATATTTAATAGACATAAACAAGCAACACGTGTATTTGTCATTTAAAATTAAAAATTGTCCGACATGACAATACACGCCCATTCTCCATACTTGATAAATAATATAAGTGTAAACATTGGATGTAGAATGAAACAATGGTTTCCGAAGGTTATGAGGTCATTTCCTCTGCTCATTAGAGACTCACTAACGGTTAGCATACGTGTCTTGTGCGCAGAAGATCCGAGTTCGACTCCCGCCGTATATTTTTCGGATCCTACCTTAGGATGTATGTTCACGTTACATACAGCCTCATCTCTAAACAAAGGACGTAAAACTTGAAATTAATCAACTAATTTGTTCTAATTAAACGATTGACAGAAGTGTGTTTTACTTATCATGAAGCAATACCTAGCAAAATAGTAAATACAAATTAAAAACACAAAGTTATTGCCAGTGTTTTGTTTAAGAACATACCTAACACAGTTACAAATATATTAACGTACAAAAGGGGATAAGAACAGATATTTGCCCTTCCTAAATGTTTGATGTCACATTATAAACCAGGATATGCAGCCTAAAATACAGTATTCTGCTTTTCTTTATATTTTCCCTTCTAAATAAACTACCAGGCTCGTGAAAAACGTTTATGCATAATCGTTAGTAGCTAATTTTTGAGAACAATACTATAAAATAGAACATTTAAGATTTAAAAAAATATTAGAATTGTCGATAAATCCTTTCATTTAATTGCACGATTTTAAGTATTTCGTTCTTGCTTAGGTTACGGTAAATGACAAAAGATTATTTCTCTCTGTGTGTATGTGTTTTTATTTTGTTCTAAAAATAGCGAATATCAAAAGAAACGAAATCACAGCGTACTTACTGATTTGGTTCGTTGTCTTCTCTGTAGCAGTGTTCTCGACTCTGTGCCTGCCTGCGAAACAGCGGCCTTCGGAAATCCCTCCAAGTCCCTTATCGATCCCACGCGAAGCAAGTGAAACGAGTGGGCAAAATGCCAAGAGCGAAAGCATTGCAGTGGTAAAGCATATATGTTGCGCAGGTTTATTCTTTTTTAAAAAAATAAACGTTTCTTTTTCATTATTATATTTATTAGGGTACAATTCAATTAAATTGTAGTAAAAAAAATCTCCTTTGAAGATTTACACAGCTGTTGAGAGCAATAACCCTTAGTACATGTTAAAAATATTACCTTTCCGTTTGTGTATTTTTTTAAATATATTTTTTGTAGCTGCTTCTAGTTCAGCTAGTATAGGAAGTTTCCGTTGGTGCATTCGGGATTCAAACTGAAACTCCAACCTTGAAATTCAGAACCCAGTTGCGCTATGTCTGCAGCTAAAGGAAGGAAATGTGTTACTAAAAAGCTTTTAAGACCTGATTGAAATTCTGTTGCACAATTTAGCTCCAGATAGATACCCTTGGGAGCCTTTAACGTAAATATAAAGACCTTCTAAAGCCGTTTTTATGAGGTAAATAAATTTAATGTTTGATATATGCTTTTTAAAAGGGTAAAATGAACGTCAATATAGAGTACGAATTTTGAAAAATAACGCTTAGAAACTAACATCGCAAAATTGTAATCGAATTTTAATAACACATTTAATGTTATTCATAGAAACAGTCATGTTTCTTTTTTTACATTATCTTTCCCCATTTACATTAAGTTAACATTTCTAACGATTTCTAACGATTTCTCACCATCTCTTGTTCTGTATAATACGTAATATTAAGACTTCTGAATTATTTGATATTCTAATAATATAAGGTAAACGTCTCAGTCTGTCAGTTTGCGCGTCACGTTAATTTCTAATAAATAACAGTATTGCTAATAGATGTCGCTAGTAGTGCTATCACTTGCCTGCCTGATGCTAATACATGTAGTTACCTGCGCTATCGCTTGCCTGCCTCATGCTAATAGATGTAGCTTGTAGTACACTTGCTTTCTTGTCAGTATTTTCTTGTTTTCTCCAGCAACTTTCGTACTGACTGACAATTCAAGTGATTAATAATATTTTCAGTGTTTAGAGCTTAATTTTGTACCGAATAGTTAATTATTTGAACAGTATTATGAATACAATTCAGTGACTATGGCTTAGTACTGTATGCAAGTTCCAACCTGTTTTGAGACCAATAGAAACAAATCGGGAGGGAATTACATTGCTTTAGATTTCACCTTTGATTAATAATTATTGAAGACTTTTGTGAGTATTATATGTCTTGGACATGAAGAGTACATTTGCAGTAAACTTTACTGACAGTTATTTAACCCGAGTAAGCCCACGCTAATTTTACCCTTAAAAGGCCCTGGGAAGTGCCTCTGAGGCTCCCTGCTGCATATACAAGCTACCTGAACTCACCGCGATCATTTGTATTTTCCGTCATTAATAGGAAAGGCTAGTCATTACTTTGCTATGAAATCATTTGTAAGTAGTAATAGTAATAAATAGTACGGCGGTTAAGTATAAAATAATTAGAAAAGTACATACTTCAATAGGAGCGTCAGAAGCACCCCTTGGGCCTTTACGTTAGTATAAAAAAAAATAACGCCACTTTTCTGAGGCAAAGTAAAAAAAAAATGCTTAGGAAACGCAATCAGAGGTTGTATTTCAGAGATAGAAGAATTCTAGAGCGCAGGACACAGAACGAAATATCTATTAAGAATAATTGCATTAAAAGTGGACCAGGGTGCCTCTGAGGCACCCCCTGGGCTTTCTCGGGTTAATTAGCAACATGAGCGAATAAAGAAATTCCTAGCCTTCAATTTCCATAGCCAATACCGATTATCTCTACAATTCGTAATAATGTCTTATAACCATTTTTTGATATTGAATTTTACAACAAATTCTTTGTTTAAAGCTAGTTGACTTAACCTAAAAGGGAAAAATTAAATAAAAAGTTCTTTGAAACTTCTAAAAAAATCGAACGTAAACATATATTTTAAAGAATAATGCATTTATTAGCTAATTATGCATTTTGGTATATTTTCTTGATCTAAATATCGTATTTCAAGTTATCTGAAATGGCGGTGAGATAAAGTTAGATAGTCACTTGTTACGGTATTCCAATTGAAGTTATTTCTTATTTATTAATTTTCCTGATTAAATTCATAATAATAGATCATTTCATTAATGGAAAATAGTTACTTCAGTTTCTGATTAACTATGAAACGTTGACTTAGTAAATAAGGTATCCTAGGATTATTTTTTTTATGTATAAATGTAAAAATTGAAGGGTAAGTTTAGAGATGCCCCTCCGTTTTTTTTATAAAAAATAGAAAAAAAATACAGGAAAAATGAGGTAAGAAATGATGATTTGGAGTTCTTATGTAATGTTTAGGTGTGTAAGTTTGGCAGTAAAGTTATGTTTAATACGAGAAAAGATATGTAGAATGAGTACTATTTGCAAGACGTGGAAGGTTTTGATGATTTAGAAGCATAGTAGTCGTATAGGATGGCGAATCGATGCGTTGAATGTAATATTTTCGCATTGAGTTTGACTGAATTATCTTCTTCTAATATAAATAAAATAAAGAGTTTGTTTGTGTGTTTGTCTGTCTGTCTGTCTGTATGCGGCCTGGGGACCAGACGCGTGAACCAAGAGTTACCAAATTTTGGTCAGGGGCACTTTGGCCCAGGCCCCAGATCAAGACGAAGCCCTTTCTTCAAATTTCGAACCAGGGGGGTCTCCGGCTTGGAAACCAGACAAATTGACCGAGAGTTACCAAATTTTAGTCACGAATACATTGGTCCAGGCTCCAGACCAGAATTAAACGTTTTTGTCAAAATTCGAACCAGGAGGGTCTCAGGGGGGCGTTTACCGGAATAGAATTAATTTATGACAATGTTTTCGACGAAATATATAAACCATCTATTTGTTACGTTAGTGACCGCTGCAAAGTACATTAGCACTTTCGAGGATTATAGATTTTTTCATCTTATACATTTTGATTTTCTGTATAAATAGATTATACATTAAATGAATTTTATGAATTTAAAAACTAGCATTAATAGCAAAGAAAAGTAAATCTTCTTTACATGAAGTAAATTATTTTGCAATACTTTTTGATGTTCTGAAAGTGAAGTGTGCATGTTGATAAATCTTGCTTATTCCAGATTCTAAAAATTACTAGGTAACAATTTCCTATCATTTGTTACAGAGTAATAGAAACAAATTCATTAATTCTAATTATTTTAGAATATCTCAATAATATTTACATTTGGAAAAGGCTGTTTGGTTGTTCAATATTGACTTAGGTTTAGATATATATTTTTATTTTCTGTTTCAAACAGCCATAAAAGCTCCATGAAGTTATGAGGATACGTAAATAATTGCAATAAATACATTGAAGTTGGTTTTGGTAGATATTTCGGATTTATTTCAATTTTGATTTGTTCAGACACTTCTTTTCTTTCTTTGATTTGTATTCCCGGTCGACGGAGCCGTACCACAATTATTTCTTATCACGAACATAGCTAACCGGGTCAAAGAAGGAAAACCAGAGGGTAAGATGTCAGGAACATATCTCCTTTTACCTTTTACCTCACAATCTTAGCTCCAGTATTCACTTTGAAACTGTTTATAAAGTGCCCTTGGGAATAACTATTCTCAAGAGTTTTGTTCATTGTGTCTGTTCAGCCTCTGGAAAGAACACAAAGTACATCTCCTTTTCAAGGCCATTCCCTTGCCTTGTGTACAAAGCTCTGAGGTCCAATTGAAAAGAAAAATGGAATCATTCTAAATCTATTGTCACTATGCTAACATCTTAAATTGCCAAATTGTGGCAATGACAATTTCATAATCCTATGTTCTTTTTTTATTTTTTTTATTTGTAATTGTACTGCATACTGTTTCAGTTTAAAACCGTGAAAAAAGAAGTGGAGAAAACAGAGTATTGGCTGGAAACATTGAGGAAATGCTGGTGTATTAAAATATTCATTTTGAACTTGGATTCTAGAGGATTGCCCAGATTGTCAACCCTGTACTTAACTCTAAAAAAAAAAGTCAAAAAACATAATGGAACAAAATATAGACTGAGAAAAATACGTTATCTGGACAGCGGTGTATTGTACGAATATAGGGAATCTATATGTTTACTACGGAAATCAGTTATCCATATGCTATACACTTTTCCCGTTTAGAGGTTACATCATGCCGTTGCAAGATGTACGTCATTTAACAGTCTTCTGTATATTACATACATATACGTATGCTATATACGTCAGCTATATGTTACATACGTAGATCTGTATGTGAGATCCTGATCACCTATATACAGTTCTTTTCTTCGTACGGAAAGTACGAGGGCAAGTCAAGAAAGACTTGGACTGATTTTTTTCCCGGCAGTTCTGTTAACGCTGGAGCTTCATAGTTTGGCATACAAGTAGGGTGGGTCTTGCTGTGCATATATATAAAATGTTAAGGAATCATTGCATGTTTGGTAACCACGACTTTTTATTGCAGGTGATGTTCTGCGCCGCCTCTAGAAGTCGCCTGTAGAAGAAATGGAGTCATTACGAGATGAACAATTTGCAGCTATACTGTTCTGCTATCGCCTGAAAAAAGTGCAACAGAAACTCTAGGAATGTTGAGAGCAGCCTACAATGACGCTCTGCCACGAAGTACCGTGTTCTGGTGGTTCAAAGAGTGTAAAGAGGGCCGAATGACAATCACGAAAGCTGGTGGACCAGGTGTATCAGCGTCAGCTGTTACTGAGGTGAACATTAACACGGCAGCAGTCATTGTTAGAGAAGATCGCCGCATCAGTATCGACGATCTGGCAGCCGCACTACGCATATCTCATGGCAGTGCCTTCAAAATTTTGCATGACCACCTCCATATGAGCCGAGTGTGTGCGCGATGGATTCCGCGACTCCTGACACCAGAGCAGAAGGCCGTTCGAGTGGAGACTTGCAGGGAGCTGTTGCAAAGGTTTGAGGATGGTGGAGACGCCTACTGCACCGTGCGACTTTTTTCTATTCCCTGCCCTAAAATCCAGACTGCGTGGACGCCGCTTCTCCGATAATTCCGAGGTTCTGAAGGCATCGGAGGCGGTTTTGAAGGACCTCTCAAAGAATGGCCTGCGACACGTGTTTGAGGAATGGAAGACTCGAATGAAAAAGTGCATTCAAATGGGCGGGGACTACTTTGAAAAGGATCATGTGCCTGTTGCTGATAAATTGCCTAGAAAAAAAATCAGTCCAAGTCTTTCTTGACTAGCCCTCGTACGTTTATTCAGAACACTTATATGGAATGTATGTATAAAATATACCTTTTCAGCGACACGTCTGCTGTACATTAAGTCCAAAAGCTACAGGATTTACACATATAACCCACGCTTTTACGTAAGCCACATACGTTTTTTCTCAGTGTTCCAGCAATTTTATTTGACCATAAAAAGAAGTTAAGTGTAGAAGAAAAATAAAAGTTGAAAGACGATACTTCACAAAACTGGGATCTGACAACGATTTGGAGCCTTGACTCAAGTGAATCTTATGTATTTTCTTGTCTTATGATCCTGAAAAAAAATCGAATTCGGGATTTCAACAAATTTATACGTTCAGTCCTTCATGCCAAGAAAAGGAACTTCAGACCATGAATCTGTTAGATTGCCCTGATATATGTACACATTATTAGGGGCTATAGAATAGAGGCTAACCAAGTTCTCGAAAAAAAAATAATACAAGTGAAATATACTATAAATTAGTTTTGAGGAATACTCCAGAATCACTGGACTTTCTCGAATGGTTGTTTCAAAAACAACTAATGCAACTTTTTTGGGGGTCATAATCAAATATTTATTAAAAACTGTACAATATATGTAAGTCATTTCTTTCGGAAAGATACACTAAGGGTATTTTAATTTCGGGCTGAGTTTATTTTTTATGAGAATAATGTTACCCAAAATGTGTCAGAAGAGTTTTTTTTTCAAATTTCATAAATAATTATTTAATAAAGAACCTGATACTATAGAAAGTGATTTTCCTTTTGGAAACCATAAGCAACAGTTTATCGTTGAGATGGGTATTTTGTTTTCAAGAAACAACAGTAGTGGAGACCTGTTATTTTGGAAGAGAAACAACTCAAGATTCCAAGTGACTGACACGTTTTATGATCTGTACATTCCTAAAACGTTTTCGTTGGATTCATCCTGTGCTTCTGTTCCTTACTATGTACAGAGGGCTATAGATCTAATATCATTTAAAATATCAAATCAAAATTTAAATTATTGTTTTATTATAATTCTCCAGGGATTTGCATTTCGCCTAAAGGAAAATATAAGGGTAATCGTTGAGTGAAGTGCAAAAACATCTATTTTTCTTTAAAAAAATGGCATTAACTAGTATCTTTACATTTCATAAGTATTTCATTAACAACCTTATTAATACACCTTTTTTTCTTTCTTTTTCTTTTTCTTTTTCTTTTTTTTTTTTTGTTTACAAAATTCAGAAAGGGTTAGTATGGGTGTGGTTTGTTAGACGATTTTCTCGAAAATGGATGTGGATTTTCTTGGTATTTTGTGATAAATACAAGGGTTATACCGTCTATAATGGACAGCAATTATTGTTTACTTAACATGTTAAATTTTTTAAAGTATATCTTTACAAACCCTTAATGAAATTTTCCTGCTTCTCAATGACCGAGTTCTAACTTCCGGGATGTTTCAGTATTCTATACAAGACGCCATTTCTTCAGCTGTCGAATGACTCGGGTAAGGCAAGAGAAAGCTTTTCTAGAGGTGGAAAACAATTCCCGCGTATCTTGTTTCAACTTTGAGAATAGGTTAAACTTTGGTGGACTCATATTCGGTTTGTAGGAAGCAGAAGTAATACTTGTTATCTGTGTTCGCATACTTTTCACTTACAACGTTCCCAAAGTTCAGTGAGCATTGTTGTGAAGAATGAGTTGCCATGGCTCGAGCAGCCATGGTTGGATTTTGTGTAGTTTTTGCAAGAAGTTACAATGATACAGTATTGTGACTCTTTCGACTCTATCTGTTATGATGATTCCTTGGTGATTGTAAGCAAAAATTATCATTTGACCTTTGATTCAGCTCGTTCACTTTGTTGTTTGTGGGGAAGACGGAGATCTCCACTCCTTGGACTGTGATTTCAATCTACACGAACTCTGTGTACGAGCTGAAGGCAGAAAGTCTTTTATTTGTGGAAAGTGTAGGCGCAATTAAGTTGAAAATTACAGGGTAATGAAAGTGTACTCACCTAAGATCTGCCAAAGACAGAACTCTTCAAAATTTGTAGTGAAATATGCCAGCTATTAACATGTGTAGGTTGGCCATCACTAAGCTTGAAATTACTGTGTGATAAAAGTGTACTCATGTAAGAATTGCCAAAGACTGCATTCTTCAAAATTTGTACTCAAATATGTTAGCTATTAATGTGAGTCAGACTTTATCCAAACTTACTACCTTTTCACAATAGTGAATATATATCGACTTCTAATGATGCTTTCACAAGACACTGGTTGGGTGAATCGAGTCACGGAGAACATCATTTATTTTTAAAATAACTTTTAAAGAAATGCTAATAATAATACCAAAGAAATTGAGAAATGTGTGGGAAGAATGTGTTTATATAAAACAATAAAAAAAATAGATTGTATCAATTTTTCGTGTAACTCTTGTTTTATCGTTTCCTGACCCTATTCGGCCGAATTTACCCTAAACAAATATTGTTAGTAATCTGAGTGTAATTTTACATTAAAATTTATCTTACATTTGTTTGATCTATTTGCTTACATGCACTTGTTAAATGAACATTTTGATTGTTTCCCATTCTACTACAGAGAAATACAATCTATAATAAGCTTTATAAATACACAATAAATCTTATAGACCTTGGTGCAAGTTTGTTAAGAACGTAGGCCTCAAAAATTGTTCCAATTACGCCACGCATCTACTAAGGCCGGCTCTGATTCCAGAACTCACAAGTATATATCCTGCTACCTTATGAATTGAAGTTCAAGTGGCGCAAGGTTTACTACAACTGTATGATCCATTACAATGTTGCTAACTTGTGCATTATTATGAAATGACCCTCGTATTTCACTATTATCTCTAAAATATGGCATAATCCATTGTTTTGTGAACGGTCCAGAAAGGTGTTGTACTCATAGATAGGGGTTTCTTCGCTTGAAGTTTTTCGAAAATACCTATTACATTTTTGTTTACTTGATAAATTTTTAAGTGATAATTTTTGCATGACATGATTTCATTTTAGAAGTTGTAATGATTCGTTTTAGTGTAGTTGAAATTCGGATAGAGGATTCTTAAAATATTCGAAAAAAATTGTAATTCGAATAACTAACTAAATCTATGGCCTATGGAACCCAGAGGTTCAATGCCACCTTCACAAAAACTCTCCATTGACTTCTGTCTTTAGCCAACTGGGTCCAGTTTCTACTTTGTATTCCTATTTCTGAGAGATTCATCTTAATATTGTCCTCCCATCTGCACCTAGATCTTCCTAAAGGATGTTTTCAGATTGGACAATCCAATAAGAACTTTGAAAGCGTTTCTACTTTCTCCCATTCTAGATACATGACCTGCCTCCTAGACTTGATGACCCTAACAATGTTTGGTAAACCGTATAAATTATGCAGTTCGTCGTTATAAGGTTTCCACCATTCCCGTTTTCCTTGGGTCCGAATATTCATCACAGGATTTTATTCTCAAATACTTTCAGTCTGTGCTCTTCCCTTAGAGTAAGCGACCATGTTTCGCAACCATACAGAACAACAGGCATGATTATCGTTTTATATATAAATATTAAACTTCAAATTCCTCGACAGAATTCACGACGACAAAAGATTTTGAACTGAATAATAAGACAATTTCCCTGTTTTCGGCCGACATTTAATTTCTCCGTGAATATGGTGTTTGGTCCGTTAATATTGATCCTAGATATTTGAAAGTATCCAAATATTTGTTCAAATAATTATTCGGATAACGAATAACTATTCGAAGAATTGTTCAAATATCGAATAATTTTAACAGCACTAGTTCGTATCTTTTATCTAGTCTACATACGTACATAAAATGAAAGCGATCTTGTTTTTGATCGCATCACGGAAAAACGGTTGATCTGTTTGAAATGATTTTTTGACTAAAATTACTGAATACATCAAACAGGCAGTTGATCATGTCATCTTGATTAAAAACATGCATTCTAAAGGAGGTGAGAGACGTTGAAAGTTTGTACTATCAAAGTAGAGTATCTCAGGAACCCTACAAGTATCAGTAGAGGATATTTCAAAATGAATATCGAGGTTATAAAACATTGTAGCATTTGTTACAATTATAAATAATGTATCAAATGAAAGAGATACTCAAAAACAGTTTTGTACGCATGCATGCACTCGGATACACTGTTTCTTCTGTCTGCCGTTAGAAAGCGCTGGTAGCAAAGATGGCTGGTAGTGAGCAGAAAGCTTTTTTGTTTTAATTTTGCAGAGACTGAATCTGTAGTTACAGTGCAACCATTTGTGTGGAGAATTTGAAGGAGACGCTTATAACTACGTCCTTATAGTTTGCAGTTGCTACAACTCTTAAAGCCTACAGACTACAGTTTTACGTGCCAACTTTGCAAATGAAATGTTGCTGCAGGACGATGAAGATTTTCCAGATCGTGTCATCTTCAGTAAGGAACCGACATTGCACCTAAGTGGCGATGTGAACACTCATAATGTTCGGATCTGGAGATCAGCAAATCTCCACGAGATGGTACAGTTTCAAGGAGACTCCCCTAAATTAAATGTATTTTGTGCCATATTTCGGAGGAAAGTTTATGAATCTTTCTCGCTTGTCGACTCAATGTGTGCCGTGTGACGAATGGTGTTCACTTATAGCAAAAACTATTTCAATTTGCTCTTCCATTTGATGTATTATTTATAATTGTACGTTAAATGCAATAAATACTGCAAAGTGTTAAAACCCCGATATTCATTTTGAAATATGAAATGAAACGAAATCTTTGTTTTACGTCCCACGGTTATGCCAGTTAGGCTAAAGAAGACAATGATTATGAGAAATGAATGAAATGGTGGAATGAAGAAAGAGGGAGGAAACGAGAGAACCCTGAGAAAACCCTGTTTGTCCACCACAAAGTCCACATGGCGCGAGCTGGGATCGAACCAGAGACCCCAAGCACCGGAGGTGAACGCTCTACCACTGAGCTACCGCGCCCCCCTGCATTTTGAAATATCCTGTACATAAACTTCTCAATAAAATACAGTAATTGAACACGTATCTCAGTTTTCGACAATCGTGCTTCTTACGGGAAAGGAAAAATTTGTATAGTTTTGTTTCTCCGCATTCAAAGCGATGTTGTTGTTCTCATTATCATGGGAAACCGAATGAATCATTTGAAAGCAATTTACAAATATACCAAATATATACCTCACACTGATCTTCTGTGATGTTTCTTTCATTAAATTGCGTATCCTGAGAGGAAGGAGAAGAGGTTTAAAATTGTACTAGAAATAGGATATCTGACCAGCCCTTCGTGTTAGGAAGATGCAATTTGGTACAAAAATTCCTCCTTATTAAAGATTTAAAAAAGTGGGCATCTGCTACACCTTTTAGAGAATTCCACTAAGGAAGGGGGAAGAGATCAGTTTCTAAAATGTTTTACTCAATATCAGTTGTGCACCCAAGGGCGCCGATCCTGGGGGGTAAGGGGGCCCGGGCCCCCTCATTGTACTTCTAAATTTACAATATTTGGCATAATTTGAATGCAATTTGTCTTAAAATCCTCATATATGCTTTCTGCATCTGAATGCCCCCCAATTTACAAAGATATCGACGCCCTTGTGCGCACTCACATTTTTTTTTCGTTGAGAGAGCTCCAAAGTTTTTTTTTTCTGGGAGGTCCAATACGTCTATGTAGTATTATATTTGTGTTATTCTGTACCTGAAGAGACGAGAAGTAATTGTTAATTACTGCCACCTGTATTCTGAGAAAATCAGATACAACCAAAGGAAAGGAAGGCGTAAAATCAAATCTTTAGACTACTTGAATCATTTCCCTGTTATACAAGTATGGTTATGTTAAGAAAGTCTACAAATGTTAGTCGAGTTAGGAAGTCTCGGGGGGGGGGGGGTCCGGACCTGGTGGACACCAAGGGAGTGCGCCCCTGTTTAATATATCAAAATGACACCAAAGTTGTCGGTCTCATAATGACAGGAAAATGGCTGAAACATTTGAAATTAGAAATAAATTTTGAAACACAGCACTTGATTCAAACTGAATTTTTATCAGTTCATTTCGATTCAATTATTTATTCTAATGGGGGAGGAAAGGAGTTCGAATACATCTTTTGAAAATTGTCCACAAACGTATTCTTCCCGTGCGAAGAACGGGCATTAACTTATGAATGATATTTTTAAAGTTCTTTGACCTCGCCATAATTGAACTAACGTATTGAATGATAGAGATCTGTTGGCTAAGTATACTAAAACTGTTACTTCCTGACTTTTAAACATCGAAGTACCGTATAGTAAAGAAAAAATGAATTTCTGTCATCAGCAATTGTAGGGGTGTTAGGCGCTAAAGTTGGCCGTTAAGAGAGGAGGTATCACTCATGTTATGCGTTACCAATTCTGTCAACTTGACGTCGGAATGATGGATTCCGTGACTGAACTATCACGCCAAAATCACATGCATCGTTTAATTGAGGCTTTGAATGTAGTGCAGCGGGAAGTTTCCATCATACACGGAACAAAAAACAAAATTTACGCACGTGAGAAAGCGAACAATAAAAGTAACATGTAAATAACGGTTCTGGAACATTTCAGTTTGAATTGTGATTAATGTCGACCTCTTTCTGTGTCGTTTAGTATTCTGATGTCAGGAAGGAAATCTAAATTAATAATAATAGTTTTTTAAATACCTTTATAAAATTCTAAGAACTTCTATTGATCGTATCATACGAGGGGTGCTCAAGAAGTTATGTACCTAAACAGGAAGGAATGCAGATAGGTTCGTCTGTCATCACTGTTTTTTGAGGTAGTCCTCATGGAGGTCTATGTACCGTCACCACTTTATGGGCAGCGAAGGAATCCCAGAGTAAAAAATGGGTGGTCACATGCAAAAACGGACTAACTACATTTTTAATGAAGTTGAGGTAGAGTCACATGATCATGCCAGAATGAACCAAGTTTGTAGCTTCTTTAGTTTGCCAAGGGATGGAGTAAGTTGTTGTGATGAGTGGATTCTATGGTGAGTGATGTACTTTTCAGCTCTCAACACAAATGTCACTCTATTTCAATTTCATCAAAAATATAGTTAGTCCGTTTTGGCATGGGACCACCCAAATAGTCTTTGTTATGACCTGCAAACCACTGGGAAACAGCCTGTTGGACCTCGTTGATAGAGCTGGATGGAATCCTGCTTGCTCTCAAGATCCCAATAATGAATCCAGGTTTTGTTCCCTGTCACCAGTTGAGCCAGGAATTTGTCCTGGTCCTCTTCAAAGAAGTCCAATAAGTCTTGGGACAGCTGCATCTGGCAAACATTCGCAAGGCCACCACATTGCTCCGACTGACCCCAAATTGCGCAGCAGGGTTCCCCACAGTGATCTTGGTGTGCCTATCAGGCGTCATTACCTTTCACCCCTCTCTTCCTGTCTAGGTAGATAATTTATTAGACGCCCCTCATATTACGTACAGATTACCATTCGTCCTCTTATCCTCCCAGATGATCTTATTTTCTTTCTTCAATTTAATGTTCCACAATTGTGATAAGTAACTAAGGAAAATGGTAATGATAATAATGCAGAAAATGGTGAAACAGGAAAGTAGGAGAAAACGAGAAAATACAAGCAAATGATGTTTGTTCATCATAAAGATCACTTGGTAGGAGCTGGGATTAACTAAAGACTCCACTCGTCAGAGTTGAGTTCCTGAACACTCTACCACTGAGCCATCACAGCCCCGTAAGCGCCTTGGCTAATTTTCTCCTGGAATTAAATTATTTGAGTTTTCTATCAATTCGAGAAAAATCGAAACAAATAACCATATTTCGCTTTGAACAATTGTATCTATCTACCACAAAGGAAGTGTGTAATAGCAAAATGAAACAGCTCAGAAGGCAGTCGTCTGCTAATACTGCACAGGAAGAGACAGCTATAGTTTGTCCAGCAATAACATTAGTGGATCCGTGACGTAAACTGACGTCACAAGCGCGCGCATTTAAGAGATAAAAGAACATTTATACTTGAACACATTTTGTAAGTAAACGTGTGTATCAAATGTCCTTTTCTTACACTTCAAGAGACATGGTACACTGTAAAAAATGAGGTGTTGAAACAACACAAAACGACTACCACTTTAGCGTGTTACTTGTGTGTTAATTCAGACCAAGCACATCGCCTTCCGAGCATATCAGAAATAACTCGTTACTACCTGAGAGAAATTGCATTGGTATTTGTCGTTTAATAAGAGCAAAACTTTGCGAAATATATTTGACACTTATGCTAAGTAACGAATAATGTTCTATGTTTTCTGTAATCGGTCACAAAAATATTGTTGTAAGCCTGTAAATTGTTTGACAACAGTTACATGGGCAACAGTTCTGCCATCTTTTGTTCGTACGTGCTAAGACACAAGAATAACAGATAAAGAAGACAGATGGAACCACTGCTATCTGTGTAACTGTTGTCAGATGATTCACAGGTTTACAATAATATTATTGTGACCGATTACAGAAAACAGAACATTATTCGTTCCTTGGCATGAGTACCAAATATATTTCGCAGAGCTTTGCTTATACCAAACAATAAAAATCCATGCAAACACTCGCAGCCAGTAACGAGGTATTTCTGATATGCTCTCAAGGCGATGTGCTTGTTGTTTATATATGTTAGACCCAATGTTCAAATTCCCTTGACATTCTTCCAATACATGGACACCTCGTTTCGTCATTATATTATTATGACTGATCTCAATCTATCCAGTCGCACTCTTACGCAACGACGGAACTTCTATGAATTTCTTATGCTGCACACAAATGCCGAACTATGCGCATTACCAAGACATACCCGGCCTTCCTCAAATACAGCACCTGACGCAGTCATTGTTTCCTCTACATTACAACCATTCGTAAATTGTCATGTTCTATCTTCCATCGGTAGTGACCATGGCCCAGTTAACCCTTTATGGACGGAATTATTTTCCTGTTGAAGAAACAAATTGTTTTCGGTATCAAGCTATGATCCACACTGAAGACGCCAGGCTTCTCTACTTGTCAAATATAATCCTCGAAACGTAACGGATATGAAACGATCGTCGTTTGGAATAAAAAAAATGCTCGGGCTAGCAATACAACAAGGCGTTGAAACGTTACAAATTTGTTTTCGTCGTCCATATCGGGTTAAATTGACATTACATTTTCCAAACCACCGTCAAGCTCCTGACACTCCACCACGTACCGTTCTCTGTTATTACCGTGCCGACTGGAACAAATATCGAGAAGATTTGACTACTACCTTATCTAACGTGCCTACTCCAGTACATCACTCTGACTTACATAACACGCTTGATAGACTTACTATGGCTATACAACATAGTAGCCATCAACATATACCCACGATTAAATCTAATTATGTTCGACCCGCACTTCCTCCTCAATATCGCACACTAGTTGCTCTTGCACGGCAGGCATACCATGAATATCTTCGCACACGTGATCCAGGGCTTTTACAACTACAGCGCCAATATTTACGGCAAGTTCATAATTATATCATCGCCTATAAAAGACGCAAGTGGATCCAAACAGTTAACCATCTTGATCAAGAACATAATCCTATCAAATTCTGGAATGCCTTTCATAGACTCTGTGGGACACGCTCTTCTCTCTCTTACCCTCTCATCGTCAACCAGACCTCAGTACAAACTGATACAGAGAAGGCTAATGTGTTTGCTCAATCACTTCAAAGGATTTTTACGCCACCACTCGTCACCTATACTCCTGAACGTTTACGCACTAGAATAAGCAACGTAACAGATCCGCATCAATCACAACTTCGTATTAGTTCTAGTCACGAATTAGACTCGAATAATCCTCTTACTCGTCCAATTACACCTTTGGAGATTACCGCAGTCTTAGCCAATAAGAAGAATACAGCTCCAGGGTTTGACGGTGTCACTTACCGCCATATTAAAGAGGCTCCACTGGTGGTTCTGCTACTACTGTCCGCTATTTATAACCTTATACTTCGAACAGGTGATTATCCGGCTTCCTGGAAAACTTCAAAAGTCTTAATGTTTCTGAAACCGCATAAAGATAACACCAAGGCAGAGTCATACCGTCCAATACAACTCACGTCTACACTGGGAAAGATCCTCGAACGCATCTTAGTTCGGCGTCTACATACTCACTTCTTCCATAATCAAATTCCTCTACACCAAACTGGTTTTCGTCCTAAATGCAGTCTCAATGATAATCTACTCAAACTTACCACTATTCTTACCAATCACTTCAATAGCATCCAACCTTCCTGTTTATTATTATTTGACTTAGAGAAGGCTTTCGATTCAGTTTGGCACAATGGGTTACTTTACAAACTTCATCTTCTACGATTACCATTCGCATATATCAGACTAATTTATCACTACCTCACCAATCGCATAGCATATGTCTGCATTAATTCATCTTTATCATTTCCTATTTTTCCGCTTAGTGGTGTACCCCAAGGGTTAGCGTTATCTCCACTGCTATATATACTATATGTTCGAGATTTGCCTGTTCCTCCTGATCCTATCTACACCTTTACCTTTGCAGATGATACTGCTTATCTTGCCTGTGGAAAATCTATTCAGCATATCAATAGTATACTTCAAGAGGCAATAAATAAGTTCTGTGACTGGTGTGATACTTGGCGACTCCGAATAAACTCCACTAAAACACAGGCACTTGTCATCATACCATCAGGACGTACCAGTAGGGTCCGACGCAATAGATCTCTCTTACATCTTACTATAGTTGGCACACGCATTTCCGTCACCCGTACAGCGAGATATTTGGGTGTTATCATTGATGACCATCTTTCATGGCGTGGACACCTTCAGCATCTTATAAGTCTAGCGCAAAATAAACTAAACCTTTTGAAGAGATTAGTCGGAACTTCCTGGGGCCTTCATCAAGAGACTGTGTTAAACACTTACAAAGTCTTCTTGCGACCATCCATACTTCATGGACACATCGCATGGCTTAATGCCAGTAACAAATTCTACACTCGCCTCCAGATCATTGAAAGACATGCACTACGCCTTGAATATCGTATCAAACTGCCTAGCCCTACCCGGCTACTCTATGAGCGTATTCCATTTCCACATCTTCTTCTTCATCTAGAAAAACTGCGTACCAGGTACATCACTACCCGTTGGACTCAAGGCCATCCCATCCTTCGCAGTTGTATACGCATCGATGCAGATCAAGATGTTCCACCCCGTCTACAATCTACACCACTTCAGCACTTAGTTACACTGTACCTTCTCACTCATTCTGACGAACAAATAGACGAATTTCTATTAGCATATCAACCACCAGACTTATCACCAAACATTTATCCATCTTTTGCACTTTAATTCGCACTAACAAGGGCATCATTATGCCTCTCATCATGTGTCGAGTCGCCCCGACACAAGAACATAACCCTTCACCTGTCTAACTAACAATATCACTGTGTTGTGGCGTCTAACTTGCACCTCATCTTTCATCTCATCACACATACATTTCGATAGATATTGTATATAGGTATTTCGATAGATCAATTGATGAATAAAAATCCCAATTATGAATGAATAAAAACAATAAATAAATAAATGAAATTAAACCTCTTTGTCCATCCAACTTATCCTTTGTTCCCCTTACGCATAACTCCACTCCCAAGAGAAGGTATTCCCTTCTACGGGTTCTTGCATTGTAAAAAATAAAATAAAATAAAATAAATAAATAAAAAGCTTGTTGTTGAATTGAGTCACAAGTAACACGCTAAAGTGGTAGTCATTTTGTGTTTCAACACCTCATTTTTTCCTGTGTAATCTTGCTCATGTGGTATGTTTAATATACAATATTCAGTCATAAAGTTCTGTCTTTAGTAGGAAATGATTAAAGCAAGATTCCCACGGCTAGTGTACTTTGACAGGTAGTGCACAAGTACGGATGTTCCCACATACTACTCTTTCACAGCTGTGTAGTTGATTTCAACAATGTCTACTAGGAACGAGGTAATAGCAAGTGATTGTAATTTGCTAAGTATGAACTTACTAGGAGGTATAAATCAAGAAAAACTGGAAAGTATGGAAATTAAATGAAATCTTTGAGTTTAAGGTTGGTTTAAAGGGACAAGTTTTGACGATAGATGGCACTACTGTCTTAGTATCTCTCCCATGTATTTTTTTTTTTTTTTTACCTTTCACGAAAATTCAGGATTTCTCTTACAAATTTCAACCTACAGACTTCAAATTTTTAGAAAAGGATCTTCATAGTCTATCGAAGGCCATAATCAGTGTCGATTTTTTTTATTTAAAACTTTCTTCATTGTTGAAATGGCTTGATTGTTGAAATGGATATCCAAACTTTAACAATGGAACTGTTTCAACAATGAAGAAAATTCTAAATAAAAAATCGGCATTGATTGATTCCTTTAATAGGTTATGAAGTTCCTTCTCCAAAAATTTGAAGTCTGTAGGTTGAAATTTGTAAGAGAAATTGTAAATTTTCGTGAAAGGTAAAAAAAAATACATGAGAGAGATAGGAAGACTGTAGTGCCATCTATCGGCAAAACTTGTCCCTTTACATTAACCTTAATGTCCCACGATTACGAACTTTAGTCTAAGGGAGACAATGATTAAGGCTAGTGGATGATGATGGAAGTATTAGTGGAATGAGAATGTGGGAGGAAACGGAAGTACCCCGAAAAAACACGGACACGATGTTGTCCAGCACAAACTTATTTTGCCGGGGATCGAATCAGGAACCCTATGCATCAGAGGTAAGAGCTCTACCACTGAGCTACAGTGCACCCTTACTCCGATTTGAATACATTCTTGAAAGAAGTTTTGATTGAGAAAGAGATTCAAACACTGTTAAGAACAAATTAATAGAAGTTGACCGTTATAAATTCAGAATGACCAAAATTAAAGCTAAGAGCCAAATCACAATTTTACTAACTAATCAGCATATAAGAATTTTTAGATTTAGCCATAAAATGACTAAAGTGGCAACACTGTGTAACGATTATGGCCCTAAGTTGATGTGTCATTGTAAAGACATTGCCACTCAGACGATGCGGGCAGAAAACCATGTGAAAGAGAAATTGGAAGAAACTGAGACAGTTGTGTTATGGAGCGTCGTATCAAGAACCAAACGAAACCTCGTTGCATAAACGACTTCGTGCATCTGTAAAACAAAACTGTAAAGATAATTTATGACTCTAGTAGAGATGGTGAATAAATTTAAAATAATGTAGGCATATAACAAGTAGAAAACAAACTTACCACGAAAACAAAGCGTAAATTAATGGTAGGGAACGCATATTATTACTCCATGCAGAATTTATAGCTTTGATAAAAGCAATTAAGAGTTAAATTATATTCAAGATAGTTTCGTGACTCTGTTACAAACTTCTGAAGGTGATACGAGTAGACGCGTGGGCTAAAAGAAACGGTTTTGTAAAAGGTACTTGTGTTTCGAAATTGTACGATTTAGTTCCTATGTATGTAGAAACGTATCAGCGTCATCCTGCTATGTAGGCAACCCAATGGACCGTGAGTCTTGTATCAAAGGCTAGTTTCACAATGACTTTCTTTTAGCCATACGACTACAACAAAACTAGTATCATCTTCAGAGGCGGAGTGCGAGGGAAGTCAGACCGACCAAAATAAAAGATTTTGCTTGAAACTAAAGGAAGAACAGTTTCTTAAAGTGCTTATTGTTGTTAACAACAATTCACAAATTAGAAACCTTTATTTTCTTAGTTTCAGGCGGAAAATCTTTTAATTGTTTTTACCAGTGTGCCTCTGCTTATCTTTGTGGGGAAAAGAGACGGTGACTCAGTGGTAGAGCGCTTATCTCTGGTGCGTGGAGTCCTGGATTCTATCACCGGCCAAGTAGACAACATTATGTCCGTGCAATTTTCTCGGGTACCCTCGTTTCCTCCCACTTTCTCATTCCATCAATTTTTCCAATACCATTCTCTTACCTTAATCATCCGTGTCCGTTAGCCTACCTTAATCATCCGTGTCCATTAGCCTACCTTAATCATCTGTGTCCGTTAGCCTACCTTAATCATCCGTGTCCGTTAGCCTACCTTAATCATCCGTGTCCATTAGCCTACCTTAATCATGCGTGTCCGTTAGCCTACCTTAATCATCTGTGTCCGTTAGCCTACCTTAATCATCTGTGTCCGTTAGCCTACCTTAATCATCTGTGTCCGTTAGCCTACCTTAATCATCCGTGTCCGTTAGCCTACCTTAATCATCCGTGTCTGTTAGCCTAACAGGCATAATCGTGGGATCTTAAAACTGAAAGATTTCATTTCATTTTCATTTCTGCTTATCTTTGAGTGATAGCACACGTACTTGTGAACTAAAGGAGATATAATCCGTTCCAAACTAAGAAAGAAGCAAATTCTTATCTTAAATGAAAACCAAATCCATATTAGATAAACGTCCCATGGGCATTCTCGCAAAAGGGTGTTCCGTGGACATTCTGTAGAAATCTAGCTGTCAGTTTATGTCCCGTAATCAGAACTTCCTGTGGGATTCCTGTGAGACATGTCTGTGATCTTTGTGGGATGTTTACAGGATGACTTTTGAACATTCAAATAGCCTTACATGACAGGTAGATTCCATTGAAACCGAAGGGAAATCGCTATGATATTTTCATTACTCTGAAAGTTTTCACTGCTATCTTGAAAGTCTCTAAACGGGTATGGGCCCTGTGAAACGTTCAAGCAACGTCGCGTGAACATTGTGTAGCCATTTCTATTAGTATTGTTTTGTTTTCCAATGGTAGATTCAGTCACTGCTAATTAGAACTGAAGGGTACTATCAATATTTATAATTTATTCACTATAATAAATTAATGTAAAATATATGTTACCAATCTACCCAAGTAAAACTGGTTCAATTAAAAGACAAAATAAGATCAAATTTTATTTAGTTACGACACTAAGGTTACAGGGAACCGAACTCGGTATCTCCCTTGAAAAAAATAAATATGCTAAACATTTAGGATTCACGTTGCCATTACTTTATCATATAATGCCAATAAAGTTTAATTCATGTATAGTGTGCTGTTCCCATGCCGTGGCATGGTTCACAAAGTCTCTTTTCAGGATTTGACATTGGAAATTCGTTGTGTTGTCTTTCCAAAATTCATACATGACGTGACTTGCCCCGACAGGCCGTCTTGAAGAGAAACTAGTCCGGCCGTAGGTCATCCGGCCGTGTTCCTCGGGATTTCTTTCTCTATCTGCTATCGTCAATAAACATCAATTAGGTTCCTCATTATTACCAGGAGAAAGAGCTTATATGTATTAACTAAAGATATTGTTTCCTCCTGAAAAATCATTAATCTTCAAACTAGAAACAGACTGAGTCAGTTATGATTTCAGGGGATAGCCATGGGGTAAATCTCCCCTGAGTTACGAAATTCCCACTCCGGGGTATTTCACCGATAAAACTTAATATCGGTTATTAGTCTTGTAGCAGTACTGTTTGACCTCTTTTTCATTTAAAGTACCCATTGTAAAAATACTAAATCATCACTGGGATGAAATTTTAGCCGAAAGAAATTCCGAAGATAAAGAAGAGCGTAAGATGTTACGTTTATGCAAGTACTGACAAAAAAATAAGAGAAAATGTTCTATCGAGTCAAAGTTGTCTCAACGCCAAAGAGGTCAACCTCCAATGTTAGCATTAACCTTTCTCCTCTATGTATTCCGTGTTCCTAGATCGTCGAAAGTCACGAATCCAACGGACGAGCAAACGCATCTCGTTTTGAAAGCATCGGGTGAGAGCAACAGAGGAGCGAGCCACAGATGCGAATGTTATTATCACACGTCACGGAAAACGATCCACTACGTAGTGTCTGCTACTGCAGCGCAGAGTTGCCAACTCCTCTACTACAAACTCAATTTGCAACAATAACGTTTACGTATATTTAGTTATAGGACAACTAGGACAATAGTCCGGTACCTTATGATAACAAAGTTTGTGGCCAGACTTGTTTAAACTTGTTTTATTTATGCTGTTAAAGATATAATAAGTGAGGAAGCCATAAGTGATTGAAGTGTATTTTTAATTTCTGCAAAATGAATGATAACTATTAAGGAGATACAAAGTTTAAAAGTAGCAAAAATAGTTTAATTTATTGAAATAAATATCGTAATAAGTTTGGTAATTATTAAAGTAATTTTAATCGAACTGAGGACCGCAATATTAAATTATACATGCGTGTTGCAAATTGTCCTCCAGCAAAATAAACTGCATGTTTGTTGCATCCGTGGAAATAGAGAATGACATTCTTTTATTCTTTCTCTTTTTGGGTTCTATTTTGCCAAAAATTGTCTCACCTTTGTATCAGTCTGATTACTTTAACTGTGTATGCATGATTATTTACGACGATAAGGCAAGAATTTATTAATTCAAATCTAGTCTGTATGTGTTCAACAAGTTGAAACTACTGTTTTTAGAACTGATAAATTTCAATTTTACAGAAAAGGTAGGTTGATTGAATACGGTTTAACATTTCTTTTCTTAGAGGTTGTAAGAGACAGTACCTAGTGTTTAAAGTAGAATCCGAACCAATATTCACGTTTCTATTCGAAGCAATTACCTCCAGTGGAAATCATACCTCTACTGTGCTCATAGGTATTCACAAATGGTTGTTACAGAATAAACTGTTATTTCCAACATGGGACGTAAGGACGAGCGGTGGCTCAGTGGCAGAGCTCTTACGTCTTTTATATGGAGGCTCTGCTTCGATTCCCGGCCAAGTAAGTTTGTAGTGATTAACATAGTATCCATGAATTTTCTCGGGATTCTCCCATTTCCTCCCACATTTCATTCCACCAATTCCTTCATCATCACTCACTTGCCTTAATGTGAGCTCCCTCGTGGCTAAGCGGTAAGCGTACGAGCCTTTGGCGTGGGAAACCCGGGTTCGATTTCCGGCGGGAGTTCATGTGGCTCGGATTCCATGTTAATCAGTAGGTCCCGTCTCATATAGCCTCGCTGCGGAAAAAGGACGTTAAACTCAAAATCAACTCAACTCACTTGCCTTAGTCATTCAATTCCATTACCTCTAGTACATTAAGTCCCTGGTTTGATCCCTGATCAAGTAAGTTTGTGCTTATTAACATCGTGCCTGTAGGTTTTCTCGGGATACTTCCATTTCCTACCACATTTTCATTCCATCCTTTTTTCCAACACCATTCACTTGCCTTAATTATCCATTTCCCTTAGTCTAAAAGGTATATTTGTGAGACCTTAAATTGAAAGATTTCATTTCCTTCTTTCCAACACTAGACGACACTACTGGGACAATTTTATTAATAATTGCAACGGAAATAATCCTTAACTCCAACACAAGACCAGTGTTCGTAGGTTAAGAAAATTTCCCTTGACTGACACAAAATTTTCTCTTCAATGATCAAATTTTCCCTACTGTGTTAAGTGTCCAATTCCTATGTCAGAAGTTCTGTGATAAGATCAATTTAGCTATAATGAAGGAAGTGCCAACCACATTTGCCTTAGCCTTTTGCTTCTATTGGTTTTACTCTTTTCGTCACTTTTTTTTTTTTTTTTTTTTTGAAACAAAGCATACACACAAATATAGCCAGTCAACAGCATTTGCAAATTATGCTACTTTGAACACACACACACACACACACACACACACACACACACACACACACACACACACACACACACACACACACAAACTATTGCTATTGTATTGGCTTATTTCTGAAGAACAAAGAAAAATTTAAGCATTTATATTGGTCAATGAATCAGCGCGAGAATTTCTATGGATTTTTCATGTTTTATCGAAAAATTCCCTTTTTCCCCTTTTTGCTAAATTTAAGTATGAAATTTCCCTAGATTTGGTATATTTTCCTCAAACTACGAATACTGCACAAGACGTCACTACATGTTTAGTCAATGATTGTTACATAAATAATTCTTATCTCCAACACAAGATGTCACCACTAGTTCAGTTAATAATTGTTACAAAAAAATTTTATATAAACAGATATCACCTTTAATTCAAGATGTCTATAAAGTAGCGTATGAATCTTTGGCACTAAAGATCCGGATTTGTTTCCTAGCAGGGGTAAAAGTACTGGGAAACGCGAGGGAATGTCATACCCTCATTTCCCGAAAATATCTGTGGCGTCCCCCCACTTTCTAAAAAAAAATACAATGGGCAAAGATAGAAACGGGGGACGGCGTGACGTCATGCGTCCCCCTATTTTATCAAATCCACTTTTACCCTTGTTTCCTAGTAGGAGGTCAGGTAATCCAAGTCCTACGTTAAGCTGTAAGATCACGTCTCATATAGCCTCGCTGTTGAAAGGGACGCTAAACTCAAATCCAATCCGACCCAATCAACACAAAAAAGATGTAGCTACCAGTTTAGTTTCGTTATTATGGAATTAATTGTTATGTTCAACACAAGATGTCACTATTGTAATAATTATTGTTTCCGCAATAATCGTCATGATCAACGCAAGATGTCACTACTAGTATAGTTAATAATTTCTACGTAAATAGTCCTCAATCGTTACCAGTTTACCTTTAATGCATTCCATGAGGCTGGTAAACGAATTGAGGCTGGTAACGATTGATCAATATTTTAATTTAACGCTCCTTGTTTATACACCGAAAGTAAGAGAGACGGTGATAATGAGACAAATGATAAAGATGGACTACAGAAAATGGGGGGAAACGGAAGAACCCCGAGGAAACACACATACTCAGTACTTTTCCAACACAAAGCCCATTTGGGGGGAACTGGAATCGAATCAGGGATCCCGTACACCAGAGGTAAGCGCTATAATCGATAATAGGAAACGCTGATAATATATATAAAAATGCATCGACAACTTCATTGCCTCTAAGCCGCAGTCCATCTTTAAGCAGTGAATACACAAATACAGTGAATATCCCTGATTTATGGGCTAAAATAATATAAAGTTAAGCAAATTACTTGGAGGATTAAGATTGTATTTCGTTAAGCGAGGTAACTAGCCTAGTTGTTGCCTGGGGCAAGAACTCGCAATAGCGCCCCCCCTGACCAACCAAACCAAAACGATCCCTCAAATATTTGCCCAGTTTGTGGCCCTCTCAACCGGGCTCCCGCGCCACAAGCCACGTTGGCCCCCGTCCTAGTTCCGTCTCTGATTTTGTTTCTTAAATATGCAATATTTATTCTCAATATAAAGGCTGAAAACTTATGAGCACGGCTAATAATTGTAGTTGATCAAGATTTGTCTAGTTTACGTTTGGTGTATGATATTATAAATGGATAAAGGTAATTTATGAGAAATAGGCTATATCGTCGCATGAGAACTAGAGGAACGTAACTCCATTTTCGTAGGTTTATAGACGAGATATTATTTTCTTAGAAAGATGTGTTTTTTAATAAGATGGTAATTGAGCTACATTACAACAGATGATCGACAAGGAGAACAGATAGCGTTACGTTTCATTTATACCAAGTGGGACTTTCAAAATTATGTCCAAACATGAAGAAAACGAAAACCGCATTTTTGGAGTTACGTTCTTCTGGTTTTCATGCGACGATATGTTCAGAACTTAATAATACACTTAAGCTCATATGTACATTTAGTCAGTTAATTAAAATTTAACGTCTTTTTTTTCATCGCCGAATCTACATGAGACACACACATATAGTTTAAGATGAAAAACTTTCCCACTGGATTCGAACCCAGAACCCCGTGAACCAAAGGCGAACGTGCTTGCCACTAGATCAGCGAGAAGGGCAGTACAGAATAATTATAGTAATCCCTAACAATTATATTTAAAGATTAATACTAACAGGGAAAATTAAACTCACACAGGGGTGTTCGCAGAACTTCATTAAGGGAGGTTCAAGGACTCAATCTCTAACATCCTTTCAGAGCTGCTTCGTGGCTAAGCAATTAGCATACGCACCTCGCACTTTTGGTGCGGGAGACTCGGGTTCGATTCCCTGCGGCAGCCCATGTAGTTCGGATTCCCATTAATCAGTAGGTCTCGTCACATATGGCCTCGTTGCTGAAAGAAACGTTAAAATCAACTCAATTCATATCCTTTCACGCCATCGTAAGTTTTGTATTTTTTGTAAATACAGTATCATAATATGGTTTCTTTTCCACAATGTATTTCTCAACGGGACAGTTTAAACCTCAAAACCTCGTCTTGCATACACCACTGCACTTACTACAGACAAAAAAGTAGTAATTACCTACAAGGAAAGTCCCAATTTTAAAGAAATTTCCAACATACTAAAGGAAGTTTCTTCAAATCTCAGAATATTCTAGATTAGAGATTCAGAGGATACTCATAAATGACGTTATATCACAGACATATATTCTTCGGATGTAAACTTCCTGCTCATCACAGATATAAGTAAGACATTTAGGAAAATCTCCCAATTGCTATTGCGTCGAACGTTCAATGTATACCATCAAATATTATATCCCAGTTGTATACACGTATACATGATATGCTAATAACTCCTCCGAATGTCATATAATAGACACGCACTGAACATGATGGGATATTGTATTGTGTATACAGTTTATTGTATGGAGTCCATTACTCCTAAAATTCACTTTATTAGTTTCTGCCTTTGTCCACATTAAAATTACGTGTTACTCAAGCTTTAAAATTAAATTACGTCAGAACATGCCAGACAATTGTTGTTGTGTGTGTATGTATGAGTGTGTGTGAGAGAGAGTGAGTGTAAAGTACCCAGAACAGATTTCTCATTCAGCATTCACATGCAGAAATCTTGTGTCATTTAAAATTTATTAATGTAAGTTCATTAAAGTCCTCTGATTCCATTTGCAATTCTTATAATTAACACTAACGAGGCAATGTTTGAATTCGCTTCGATTGACCATTCAAGCTAATAAAAACTGAATCACAACATTAAGAGAGAGAATAAATTTGTATAGTCTGTCTGATAAATGAGTTATAGGTTTCATTTAATGCTGAACATGTCAAAAGTAATAAACTCTGCATTGCCGTTACTTCTATCGATTTCAACAATAAAACGATGTAAGAATTGCAAATGGGCCTATTTGTTTATACCTTAGTTACCTTTACTGTGTCCACATTCATCTCTACGTCTTATAATTTTTCCTTTAATCTCTCTCTCTCTCTCTCTCTCTCTCTCTCTCTCTATATATATATATATATATATATATATATATATATATATATATATATATATATATACGTATATACGTATTAGGTTGAAGCAATTGTGGAATGTTGGAGCACAATTTCAACCAAATTCGTACACATATGTGAAAATGAAATGAAATATTTCAGTTTATTGTGTCTCACAATTATGCCCTTTAGGTTAGGAGAGACGATGATTAAGGCAATTGAACGATGATGAAAGAATTGGTGGAATGGGAAAATGGGAGGAAAGGGAGTTTCCAGGGGAAAATCCACCGACACAATGTTGTCCACCACAAACTTACGTGGTCGGGGATCGAACCAGGAATCAACGCACCAGAGGTAAGCGCTCTACCACTGAGCCACCGTGCCCCCTTCGTACACATATTACCTACAATCTAGAAAAAAGTTTCTATGCACAAAAAATACCTTGTTATCTCTAGGGTTGGGGAGGAAACAAGGTTACTTTTAACAACAGCGCCTAAGATATTAGACAACACTTCATACCTTAAAACGATATCGGTTGCCTAAATACCAGGAGTAAGATTTTCACTGAAATGCATATTCTACCGGCGAAAGGGGTTCAAATACTTTCCATAAATATGCATTCCATAAATATATTCTCGTTTCAGAAGGAGTGATGCCGAAGGTGTTGATTATCGTTACTTTTTCTACTCAGTTGTTTATTTTGAAATAGGAGCTTTCTCATGGCTAGATGGTTAGCGTACGGGCCTTCGGCCCAGGAGACCTGGGTTCGGTTTGACGTCAGGAGCTCATATGATTCTGATCCCACTTTGATCTGAATATCCACGTCTCATATAGAATCGCCGTTGAAAGAAATCCATCTATCCAATTGAAATCCATCCTTATATCTATTTACTTACATCTTTTGGACAACCCTAAGGTCCTCCCAGGATATTGAACCTCGCAGTACAAACTTCAAGGATAATATAAATATTCAAAGGATTTTGTTTCGGTTTCTGTGATATGCCTGGCACGGGTCAATACTTAAATATTCGAAAGTCTCCTGTAATTATTCGCAAAGAGCTTCAAAATGTCACCATTTCCGGGATATGAGCGGTCACAGGATGTCCAACTGGTAAAAAATAGTACTTCTTATGGACATCCTGTGATTTCCTTGATCGTCCAAGGAACGTTTCTGCGCTGTGTTACAAAGTACAATACATAAACGGTAGGTTTCACTACCAGTAACATTATTGTTTGGAGTAAAACTCAAAACACCTTTTGTAATCCCAAAAGATATGAGGGGCGGTCATAAAGTTCCCGGACTTTTGTTGAAGCTGTGTATTGTCACAATATAAGAACACATTTATTTAATCGCCTTCCAATGAGGTACATTCGGAACACACACACACACACTTACATCAGCGATCCTGTGATTGCTGGAAACAATGGCGAAAGTCCTCTTTCGGCGTCTTCCGAACTTCAGCCGTCGCGTTTGTTTTGACCTCTTCTTTGACGGATGAATTTGAGATCCAGTTTTAGCTTTAGGAGGAGCCAAACATACCTTGGTGCTAAACTATTTTTAGACCTATCAGAGTTTCTAAAAACGATTTTCTCCCATTTGCACATGAAGTTGATGGTTGAGCATTGCCCGATCTGTGAAATTGCTCCACCTGATCACTACACACACTCCTCCGTTCACTTACACCATATTTGTATACTGCCTGTTAAGACGGTGTTAATACTCGTTAGATTCATAATTAGGCAACCTAAACATTGTTCAGCGTAAGCTCTAAACTCCGATAAACAAAATATTTGTATCCTTCCGCTTGTCACAAATACGATTGGTTAGTGATGTATCACTCCCACTCCCCACGGGGAGGAGCAAATTATACATGTGCATATTGACAATACTGTCTCGTGTTGTCCAGATACTTACAGCAGCAGCAGAACAGAAAGAAAAGAAGCTCGAAAGATTTTTTTAAAAAAAGTATTTGAATTTCGCTCGTAAACAATTGTTGCTTAGTGAGTAAAGGTTTCTCTTGTTTGTGTTTCACCACAACACTCGCGGAACCGGGATTCATGCCAGTTATCTTTCGGACTTTAAAAGCAGAACACCCGTCTACAGTTGAGTTGGCGCCATAATTACTGCGCATGCTTAGTCGTTTATTTCTATTGTTTCATTAGCCACACTCGATTGCCGTATTATTAGATAATCCGTATCATATTTTTGTCATTTATAATAATATAGCAGTTTTATGTGAAGCTTCATAGTAAAAGTAATAATGCAATCACATGAACTATTTTGCGGAGGAGTACAAGCGTTGGTAGGACAACAGCAAATTAGCGAGATTTAGTTTCACGTGGCTTTGTTTATCGCAGTTTAGAGCTTACGCCGAACAATGTATACGGATTGTATAATATAAGATTCACTGTGATTGCGTCACAAATGTCAAAACTACAACATCCCGAGAACTTTCTGACTGCCCCTCGTATATAAAACTCAAAAGAAATTAAAATCTTAAGAGTTTTTAATCAGTTACAATCCGATTATGCAGTTTGTTTCAGAAACATTCTCAATTTACTTTGAACGTCTTAAAAATAATCACTGTTTAATGTCGGTTTACTTTTGCTCTTTGTAAATTGTATTTAACCAAAGTCTTTTTGTCTTTATTCCCTAAAATAGCTGCTAATAAACTAATTTGGCACGATATACAGCATACAATGTGACTGGATGATAAACTTCTTTTCATTACGATAATCTGAGAAGACTCCGGTTCTAATTAGTTGGGATTATCGTGATTCCATTGTTCTTAAATGGAATCTCTCCACGAAACTCAAATAAGGTTTAATAATTCGGTGATTTCAGTCTAACATCACTCAAAATGAAATCGAAGATTAATAAAATAAAAAATCTTTTATAAAGCTAAGGATTTGTGTGTCAAACACTTGTTAAATATTCTTTTCCTATAAAATGCCTGTTTGTTATAATATGCTTGTAAGCATAGAAAGTTTGTCTGCATGCGATGGGTCCTCTGTGTCTGTAGGTGGAATGAATGGAAGAAAACTTACGATGGTTTATCAGAAGAGGAAGAAAGCGTGTCTCCATCCAACTGCCTAAAAATCAATATTTCTGAGTTTTTGGAAGTCTTCGATTGCGAGAAAGAGAGAGCATTCGTTTCAAAGGAAAGAGTGAATACAAATATATAGAAAATATATTTCTCCTTTCTAGCGGTTGTGTAACCTCTTTTCCATTCTATTTGTATGCCCACCATGTCTGTAGTGGACTGTATCTGAAAAGCAAAAAATGCTATCGACAAGTGATCTTCAGACTCACTCTTGATTTACCATATCTTGTATTCCACTGGCGTCGCCACGAATCTACTTGGGGGAGACTCCGACTAAACTCATTCCTAGATAAAGTGAGTTGATACCATTGCTGTAAGAGGTTGGCTTTCAATTGGATGTCGCCAAAATAGCTCTTTCTGTTAGTAAGTTACGGAAAGGAAACACTCATGTTTATCTGTAAACGTACCTTGTTTTAATATTGATGGCTCTTCTAAACTTGCAAAAAACTTCCTGAGTTTAACGTCATGTTATTTTCTTACAGTAAAACCTGTTAAATTAACCACTGCTTTTGGTTGTGCACGAAACTTGTTTTACTGTTTATAACAGCTTAACTTATGAAATAATATCATCATTATCACAGGTATTCTGCCATTATTGGCAGGTCACTTGCTGCAGCTGAGAAATTTCCATGCCCCACGGTCTTCCGCTAACCTCTTCGTCTTCACGTACGATTTATCTGTTTTGATATCATCCATTAATTGCAGTTTCCTTTACCTTTCCCTCTCTTTCCTGCAGCCATACCCTCTAAAACGTCCCTCATGATACTGTTCCTTCTTAGCCAATGTCTCACCCAGTTTCTCTTCTTCTTCACAATAATATCTAAAGTTGTTCTCTTCTCTCCGACCATTTCTAACACTCTTTCATTCGTTTTCCGCTTATGAAACAACAGCACATACTATATCTAAATAATTCCTAAATACAGAGACAAATTTGAAATTAATAGGATAAAAATTACATTGCTTTAATTTGGCCAAGTCATAAGATATACAGTGGCTCAATTACAGAGGAATAAGTGTGCTCCCTCGTGGCTAAGCGGTTAGTATACGAGCCTTTGGCGTAGAGGAGCCGGATTCGATTCCCGGTGGGAACTCATGAAATTTGAATTTCACGTTAAGCTGTAGGTTTGCGTCTCGCATAAAGGGACGCTAAACACAAAATCAAATCAAATTAAACACAGTAGTAAGCAATGCATGTCTTATGGAAAATATACAAAAGTAAAATCAAGTTAGGCCAGTTTGTGAGTTTATATGTTTGACTGTGTTATATTAAAAGAACACGAGGTCTATGTTCTTAATTTACCAAGTTTCGTTCGGATTATCAAAAATTTCCGATTCTTGTTGTATGGAACAGCTTTGATCCAGTATATGCATTAAGTATGAAAATACTTGTATTATTAAACACTTTTATGATTCGTAGTTCTCGTCCTTATCCAACATTAAGGTTAAGAAGGATGGTATCTCTTATTACACTGAAATCTAGATCACTACTCCGAATCATTATTAATTTATCCGAGGTTTGTGTTTCAGCAGTGATTAAAAACTGCGAACACATGCAACGAAAGTGGCTCTTCCAGCCTTGAAACTACAGGAAACGCTTACTAACCTAGCTCCATCCTTGTTAGGTTATATATTAAAATTTGTCTTCACACGTGTGTGTTTCTTCGTTGTTTGCATGTGTGTGTTACAAATTACATAAGATTGTTGAGTCTCGCCAGAACAGGTCACCTTTTTTACACCTGGAACTATAATGCAAGGAGTGTTTAAGGTTTCTTTTTCCACGTACTATGAGTAGACGAAAGTATGCAGTTCATCTTAAAATAAGCGGATACTCTTTGTAAACTTGTGATTTAAAAGACAGTACCATGCAGTTCTTTTAGTTCCTATAGCCGCCGCTAGAAAGTGAACAGCGTATTCGATACTACATGTGGCGACGTTCAGTGTTTAAGCACAGTGTTTGATCACCTGTTTTCTCAATCTTTGCGGTGTGACACCTATCATTCATCAGCAACTCAGTGAGACGTGGGGAACGTGTAAAATATGTGAAAAATGTAATTTGAAGAGTTCAGTCGTAGAAACTTTTTCTTAAAAGGTGGAGGCTCAATGGTACAGCGTTCACTTCTGGTACGAGGAGTCCCTGGTTTGATGCCAGCTCGCGCCCAGTAAAATTTGTGGTTGACAAACACTGTGTGCGTGAGTTTTCTCGGGGTTTCCCGTTTCTTCCCAATTTATTCATTCCCCCATTGCAATCATTTCTCATCATCATCGTCTCCTTTAGTCTAGCCGGCATAACCGTAGGAGTAAAACGTAAATATTTCATGTAATTTTCTATCCTTAAGGAATACAATTTAACTTCCAAGAAACACAATACGAGTTTCATTGTATGTCTTATCTGGTTTGCTGAGTGCAATTTAAAATTTTTTGTCTGATCATTTGCTTTGTTTTCCGCTTAATTTATTATTAGACAACCCAAACAACAGTACTTAAATGTGGGTTGCATACTTGCAAGGCGGCATATTACCCCGGTGTTAAGAGAAATGACTCCAGTGTTGTAACGTAGCTCCTAGGCATGTTATGTGCTTCAAATACGCACCGATAAATTAATACATTTCTAATCTAGATTTCTGTAAGATAAAAGGGATGCAACTAGTTGTTCAATTGAGTTGTAATCGCAGCACAAGCGTAATAACCTTTTGAGAGGCTGTAATTTAAAAGTGTTTGATGAAGTTTTCTCAAGCTGATATTAAATTTGAAAAGAGTAGGCACTCGCGGGGCACCCAATAAATACTGTATTTTCAGTACAGCTTTAGTGGGCGTGGTTCCGGTTCCAGCATTTGATCCAGAAGAAAATAGTTTTGTTGAGTCTCCATGGAGAGGTAGTCGAAAAGCTACTTGACTGAAGGAATTCAGGTAAAAGGTAGTTCAGCTTAATGAAAAATTTTATACTAGTTCTCACCTTTATGGAAGATGCAGAACTTTTTATAATCTGACGCCCGTGCAATGTGTAAAATATCATAACATGTCATGGATACTTCTGACAGAATTACAGCATACTAGCATTTCTAAGTGGGTCTGAAGTACTTTTTTATACAAGGAACACGTCAAAAAAGGCCCATCTATGTATTAAAATGCTACAAAAGTTTATATGTTTGTGTCCAATCCTTTCGACAATAAGCTCTCGAAACCCACAAGTGCTAGAAACGTGCCATTTTCGCTGGTCGATTACAAATTTTGTGTAACTTTTCAAAAAAAAACTTGTCTTTATTTTTGTATTCCGCATTTTAGGCGTCATTTTGAACCTATTAGTTTAATATTGCCACTAGAACGTTAAGGTTGATTCCCTTGTGAAAGGCAACCAGCAGAGAAGCTACGTATAGCGGGTTGATGGACATTTCAGGCGCTTTGCTTTAACGTGAATGACAAAACCTGTTACAAGCTGGCAACTTCGAAGGATAGTGGACCCACAGTGAGGTGTCCTCGGATATGGAATTATAAGAAAAATACTTGCATTTGGTATGATCTATTACTTATCCAAGTTTGCCACAAACTCACCCCAATATTCTATATATAATACTAGTTATATGTTTGCCTATAGGAATTCACTCCCTTTAAGAGCCTTCTTGTACTTTACTTGTGTTCGTAAAGGGAGTTGCACAGTTATAGTGAGTAGTGGGAAGAAGATTTACGCTCATAATAAAACTGTGCACTGTGTAAATGGAACAGATTCAGCTAGTTTGCTGATTACAAAGAACGAAATAGAAGAATACTTTTATTGTTGATTCTGTATAACGTACCTACTATTTGTTTCTACATTGCACCATCTAGCTCCAAGCATTTTTATTAGACCCTTTGTGTAGAAATCTGGCGCCCGAAACGTCAGTAAGTAAAGAACTGATGTCTTGAGAACTCCAATATCATTGAAAGTTGCGAAGCAAACCACATTTTCAAGTGACGAACAAAACAAACAAACAAATCACGAGAAACACAGCCACGATGCATGAAAGGTGATTAAAAAAAAGTTTCTTTCGGAAGTTTTGAATACTATCAACAGTACTTGGCATGAATCAGAATAATTCCGGACTGTAATATTCATCTTCACCGGTTTTGGCCACTGATAAGACAGTGTTTGTCAATACACATTTGTTGTGATGTCAGCTGTATCATACTGTTGCATTGAGAAATTGGATGACAGACCTCACCTCTCATTTGGCGGGATTTTCTATGAAAATAGTCATTTCAGAAACTCCATACTGATAATTATATCTCTGTTGCAGGCACAGAATACTACAGTATGCTACATTGTGCCTTCAGCAGAACCAGTGTTGCCAGTTCTACGTTGAAACAAAACAGCCTTTTTTATATGCGCCTCATAGATTACATCAAAAGAACGAACTTTTTTGTACAAAATTTGAAGGAAATTTTAAAGTGTCTATCAGATGATGACACGATTATTTGATTATTTTAAACTTCTATTAAAACATTACTATGATTTGGAAATATATTACACTAGTTCCTGCGCTTGATGTAAACTATAGACTAAAATCGTTGTTAATTAAGAGCTCTCGTTGTTCAGATCAGGATGACCAGACGTCCCACTTTTAACGGGATTGTCAGGTTTTTGCAGAAAGGTGTCCGGTGTCTCAAGAAAAACTTAAAATGGTCAAAAAAATCGAAAAAAATTGTAGAGGAAAGGAATTCGCAAAGGAAAGGGTTGAGACACGGTGGCTTAGCTGCAGAGTTCTTATCTTTGATGCTTGGGGTCCATGGTTCTATTCTCGGACAAGAAAGTTTGTGGTGGACAACATTGTTGTCCATGAGTTTTCTCGGGGTACTCCCGCATTCTCATTCCACCAATTCTTTCATCATCATCCTCTTGCCTTAATCATCCGTCTCGGACGTTAAACTAAAAGATTTCATTTCATTTCATTTTTCTTAAAGGAAATGGTATGTGTAAGTTTTAAATACATACAACATCAGTAAAAGTGTTTGTTATAGTACAGAGCCTTTTAAAGACGAATAATTACATAAATGAAACTTATTTAAAGTTTTTAATAATATTTACGTATAAATATCTATGTTGTTATTTTAAATGAACGAAGAGGCTCTCTCTCTCTCTCTCTCTCTGCATATGTATGACATATAGAAGTCAATATCACATCATTCCTAGACAAAAGTTACCTTAAAAGTTTTATACTTTGCTATTCTAGAACGAAATTTTAAACACAGTGTTACAGATGCAAATACAAGGGTGAAGGCGATCCAATGGTATACTCCTTGAACTGGAAGGGTTATACCCTAGTATTAATAATGCTGTGTGAATCTCTAAAACGGACACAAACAACGAAAGTTACGAAAATGAAGATATGACACGCACAGATTTCTTAGATATGTACCCATTATCTTAACAAGAGGTTTTTTCCCCTTTATCTTTGACAACACTTGTAAAATCAATACTTTAATTCTATATAAAGAGTTGGAATTTGAGTTGTCAGATTATACTGAAAGTGATTGCGACAGGTGGGTATCTAATTTTTAGATACACTACATTGTTCATGTGAGATGCCTACATGTTGAGCCAAGGTCTCATTATCACCTACGTACCTACGTATGTGAGATATGAACGTTCATTCTGTGAACGTTTGTTTACAGATATGAATCTAACTGCTGTGTTTTCCATTGTAGATTCCTCTCATTGTTGTACTGTATTGCTTGTACAGATAGTGGAATCAATAGCCGATCTGTCATTGCATACTGGACGAACGAATTGTAAAGAGCATCGGAGCTCACGAGAGACCTCACAGAGGAAAACAATGACAAACATCCAAAAGGAATTTTGCTACAAAGGTTTAACGAGCATCCCTCATCCAAATAAACGATATTGCAATGAGAAAAATATTTATGAAACATATTGCAATGTTCCCGAGAGACGTATAATTCTCTATAAAAATGCTAACACACACACAGATCTTCTGGAATAAAATGTCTATATTAGTGATCGCCAAACCGTCGATCGCAAGAGCTACTTGTAGCTTGCGGGGACATTTTCGGTAGAGATCGAGTTAACGCTCTGGTTGGCTACCTTGATTCCTCCATTGAGCTGTACGCTAACCACAGGGGGCGCTGACGACAACAACTGATTGTTTCTCCCGTGCAACTGACATTGTCAGCCTTACCTCACAGTTGATGTTACACGCGTAGGGTTTCACTTACGTTTTTCGTGTGTATATTAGACATTTGCTATGTTTTTCGTGTGTATATTAGATATTTGCTATGTTTTTCGTGTGTATATTTGATATTTGCTATGTTTTTCGTGTGTATATTAGATATTTGCTATGTTTTTCGTGTGTATATTAGATATTTGCTATGTTTTTCGTGTGTATATTAGATATTTGCTATGTTTTTCGTGTGTATATTAGACATTTGCTATGTTTTTCGTGTGTATATTAGACATTTGCTAACTTGATTAGTTTGATTTCATATTTACTAGAAATGGAAGTTTAGAGGCAATAAACAAATGTAAGATTTTTTTTAAAAAAAGTGTTGGTAGTTCTTTTCGTTGATAGCTTACAGTAAGTTTTAAAAATGGTACGGTAGCTCAGAAACTTCGTAAGTTTGGCGGCTACTGGTCTAGATCCTCCTCAGACAAAATATCATCTGTTATTATATATAATGGAACTTTAGGCTCACCCTTTACAATAGCTTTAGGGTCTAAGCTTCTCGTTCCCTGAAAACACGAATTTGGAGGTTACACAATTCAATCATATACGTTATAAGATTGTATTGATCATTTCATTATTTAAGAAACCTTCAGATTGTCAAACCAATTTATACTGGAGCCATTAATACTCAAGCAAGGAACTGTTAAAGGGACTGAAAAGAAGCCTAAATTTAGAAATATTACGAGGGTCACTACGAAAGTTTTGAGATACACATTGTTGTGGCACAGTATTTGAATCCCAACAATTGCGTTCGGTAGTGGTATCCAGAGCGAAGAAGCGAAGCAAGTTTCAACTCGACTCGGTAATCAGCGTGGTCGTATCGCCTTCACTTGTTTGTTGATGTGAGCAGTGAGCAGATGAAAACATTGTCGCTGTGGAACAAATGATTTGAGAAAATCCTCGAACAACTTTCAAGGACATTGAATCTACAGTGAATACATTGGATAGCCAGTAGTAACAAAAATTCTTCATGATCATCTTCGGCTCAGGAAGGTTTCATCTCGTTGGGTGCCTCACACTTTGACTGAACAGCAGAAGCGCATGTGTGTGGAATGGTATAAAGAAATGCTTGCAAGATTTGATGGAAATAATTCTCGACGCGTCTCTGACATTGTTACTGGTGATGAGACTTGGATCTATCAAAATTGACCCTGAAAATAAACGCCAGTCTACAGTTTGGATATTTCCAGACGAAAATCCACCCACGAAAGTGAAGCGACCGCGAAGTGTGGTGAAGAAGATGGTCGCATCTTTCTTCTCCAAATATGGCCATGTTGCAACTGTTCCACTTGAAGAACAAAGGACTGTTACTGCTCAGTGGTACACCACTGTTTGCCTAACAAAAGTGTTCCAGAAGCTTCGGGAACGGCGTCCAAGAACTGGATTGCGTGGGATCTTGTTCATCACAACAACGCGTCCGCACACACGGCCAACATCACAATTCAGTTTTTAGAATCTACGGAGATCAAACTTATGACTCATCCGCCGTATACCCCTGACCTGGCCCCGTGTGATTTTTTTTTCTGTTCCCCAGGATCAAAGATAGTATGCAAAGAGATTTTGCAGCCCTGAAGAAGCTGTAGTGGCTTACGAGAATGAACTTTCAACACTTGAAGAAAAAGACTGGCAACACTGCTTCCAAAAGTGGTTTTCGAGGATGCAAAAGTGTGTGTACAGTGTAATGGTGAATACTTTGAGAAAATGTAAGTGTTAAATTGATTTTAAGTATGTAAGTTATTTCACATCTCAGAACTTTTGTAGTGACCTTTGTATCTCGGTATTCTCCTAGTGGAACTAAGAAAATAATCTGGAGAAGCCGAGTGGCCAGTCACCGGATTGGAACTAGAGATTTTCCGATTACAGTGAGGGGAAAAAACATATGCGGCGTACATAAAAACGTAGGTTACATGTGTAAAGCCTGTAGTTTTTGGACTTAACGTACAACAAATGCATAACTGAAAAAATATATTTTATACATACTTTCCCTATAAGTTTTACGATTAAACATACTTTCCGTACGAACGTAAGAATTGTATGTAGGCGGTTAGAATTTCACATACAGATGGACGTATGTAACGTATAGTTGACGTACCTAACATAACATATATGCATGTAATATACGGAAGACTGTTAGATGTCATACATTCTACAACGGCACGATGTAACAATTAAGCGTGAAGGGTATGTAGCATACGGACAACGTATGCTCCGTACTGATCTCCGTAGTAAACATAAGAATTCTGTATATTTATACAATATAACGCTGTCCGAATAACATATTTTTCTCAGTGCACGAAGGGAGAACTCTAACCAGTGATGTGTGGCCATCCTATTTGTCGTTAATTTGCATTTATATTTCAATATACTTGGAAAACTCAAAATGGCGGGAAAATACGCTTGCTTCAGCTTTCAACATAAAGCATACTCATTGCTTTGCTACCTCTGAAATCGCTCCATGATTTCACTTTCAACTTAACACAAATTGAATTGGAAAGCCTTTCGCTAAAAAGGTTTGCTAGAACTCGGATTCTACTGAGTAAATCATTCTTTTTTTTTTTAAAAAAAAAAAACTAAATCATAGATAGTAAACAATCTAGGATCTTAGCCTCTAACCCAACTGTTTTTACCTTTCACTTTTGATTTCTGATTCAGGTCACATACCTATCCATCGGTGCAGGAATCGGGATGTGAAGCTGGGACTACGTGACTTGAGACTTAAAAGTTACTGCACTGGACCATTTGGATCGATCTCATACGTGACAGGGCGAGAAGTTATCTTCATAGCCACATAAACTCCACTTCTTTTGCATATTAGAAGAATATAAATTGTTCATCTAAACTGATAAAAATATCACGTCCACTAATTGAGATAATTAATTTAGCTTTCGGAAATGAAAGACTTTAAATGTACTTTGTCATACAAGTCTATTATTTTCTTTCGTTAAATACGACACTTAGAACAAGTATAAGTATTATCTTGTTCGTTATTCATTACGTCTGAAGGCAGATGTATATGTAATGATAATGGTAGACTCTTCTCCGTTAGATTTAGGGCTTTAGGGTTTAGATGCCTGGGACTTCGACATCTATGGCCATTTAGCTCGTCAAAGTTTGAGAGATGACGTCCCTCGACGAGCACACTATCAGGAGAAAGGGGAGGAAGCGGCCTGGAACCTATGTTAGGTACCACCCCGGAATTTGCCTGGTGTGAATGAAGGAAACCAGGGGAAAAAACCTCGTTCAGGATGGCTGGTGTGAGAAAGCTTCTTACACTTTTTCGACTGAGTGGCCTGACCGGGAATCGAACCCGGAACCGCTCACACTGAAGGAGAGACCTTTAGCAACTGCGCTATGCAGGACCACTATTCTGAATTCCAGATAAGCCCGTATGGCGGGCGGTGTAAAAAAAATAAGAATATTCTTTACGAGGTTTCAGGAAAAATGAAATTTCTAGTGTAACGTCCCATACTTAAGCTCTTCAGGCGAATGAAGACGGATAATCAGTGAAAATGAAACAGTTTGTGGAATGAAATGTGGGAGGAAACAGGAGAATCTCGAGAAATCCCGCGGACGCAATTTCACCTACCACAAACTCACATGAACGGGAATCGAACCAGGGACCCATTGCACCAGAGCTATGCCCTCTACCTCTAAGGCACCACAGTGTCATGAAATGTCCAGATTTCTCTACATACCCACTTAGCGCAAATTGGGCGAAACTCTGACCCGTATTTATACGAGGGGCGAACAAAATAACAAATCCTTTTCAGCCTGGAGCCCTGTGGCTGGTAAGTAAACAACTTATCGATTACAAATAATTCCTGAATGTGTTAACAAACAAGAGCAAACTGCAGCCTTCATTCGGAACCAATCATATGAGGTCCAATGGTAAAGGTAACACTCCACACTTAATAGAATGTGCATCTACAGGAGATTTATTCAGTATTACACTCCAATAGCCTTTAGCACCCAAGTTATCCATTCTATAGAGAACAGAATGAGTCTCATGACTTACATTGCAACGACGGTAGGAGGAAGAAAATAATCCTTGCTCCCACCGGGGATCAAAACCGGACGGCCCCATTAGTACGTAGACTCCTTATCGACTACGATACACGGTTGTATTTAATAGCAGATGCCAAAATAAAAAGAGAAAGAAATATTATTTAATGTAAAAAACATACAGAGAAAGAAGCGTATGTAACATACGTAATGTAACATACATGCGTAAATGCAGTAGTTTTTAGACTTAAAGTACGATTATATGAAATACCCTGAAGCAAGCGTATAAATAAAAGGTATGTTTTATAAGACATTCCGTATAAGTGTTCCATCTATACATAATTTCCGTATGAAACAAAGAAATGTATTTAGGCGGTCAGGATCTAACGTACAGATGAACGTAAATAACATATAGCTAACATATGTAACATACATAATATGTAATATACTGCTGTATGTAATATATGGAAGACTGTTAGATGTCAGACATCCTACAGCTGTCTGATGTAACATCTAAGCGGAAAAAAGAGGTACATATGTAGCATATGGAAAGCATATGCTCCGTACAGATGTCCGTAGTAAACATAAGAATTCCGTATGTTTGTACAATATACTGCTCTTCGCATAACGGATTTTTCTTAGTGTAAAATAAAGAATACCACGCAGGCAGTGAGGCAATTAAACACACTGATTTTGAGAACTCTAAAGTTAAAATGGTATTCACAGTGGCACGATGATGGAGTGTAAAGGTTCCGAGGTGCGATTCTAAAACACGTGAGATTGTTGTAGATACCATAGTGTCCATGCGTTTTCTCGAGGTTCTCCCGTTTCCTCCCACACTTTTATTCATCTAATTCTACTATAATCGCTTACTTTCATTAATTGTCCGTTTGTCTAAGCCTAAAGGGCATAACCGTGGGACGTTAAACGAAAAAATTCATTTCATTTTTAAACTTAAAATACGATAATAGTTGCATTACATCATACTAAAAGTACTACTAATGTAGTAGGAATTATTATTATTCACTTAAAGCTCTTGTAAAGAAAGTAAAAAGTTCCACTTCAAGGTAGTAAAATTTCATCTCAATATAATTAAGATTACTCTCAGAGCAGTAAAAATCAAATGGACTCTCAATGGTTTATACTCCTCAATACATATTAAGTTTTGCAATACAATGGGTGATATGCATAAAGATGAGTAAGTACTAGTGACTATAATCTCACCTCTTGAACGAGATTAATCTACAAGTGAGTCCTTATTCGTAATTCGTATACATGAAAGAACGAATAGGAATGAGAGTGTTCTCACTGTGACAGGCAGTTCCGTCTCATGTGAACCTGGCTCTTTGATGACGTTTCATACAGAAATGACGTAATGAATGCGATGTCTATTTCCTTCCTTTTCCTAAATCAAGAATTCACAGGTGTGTGTTAGGTAGTAAGTGAAAGCATGTCAGTAAAATTAAAATCAGTAGCGTTATTTATTCAGCACAAAAGCACGACTTTTTTTTTTCGTTGGATTAGATCAGTAGTGGTTCTCAAACTTTTCGACAGCACGGACCACTGTTCATTCGGGAGATGATCTGCGGACTTCCTTGCAATGCTATCTGAAATTTCACATTGTATTAAAAATATACTAATTATAATTACCACCGACAAGAAAAGAGATCAAGAAATATAATGCAATAAATAATTTATTCTAAAGATACATGATTGTTTTCTAATGTACGAAATTTCAATTCAAAATACAGTACTTTCAAGGCTGAACTTGAATTTTTTAAAAAGGAAATCCAATTGAGAAACAACGTTCTCAAATTAGGGGGTCACTAATGTGAGGAATGAAATTCTTTGTGTTTTTCCATAATTACATCGAACTCGGGAATAATTTTTGCCCGATTGCACATTAAGACAATTTCGTTTTCAAGTTTCAATACTGCAAAGAGCAGAAAAGGTCTGCTCACATAAGTAAGTGGTAAGGAAAGGCATCAAATGTTGCAATGCCTTTTTAGACAATTCTTCATATTCAGCGCACACGCAAACCAATTTGAGCCAAACGTTACTCGCAGTGGAGGATCTAGGAACATATTTTGGGAGGATTTGTCATGTCTTTTCTTTCTTTCTTTCTTTCTTTTTTTTAGAAATTCCAGAATTGGGGAGAGGCTTGATGTTTATAAGCATAGGAATGACTATCATTTACTTCTTTATCTTTTAAAAAAAATCTGAAATTGGTGGATGGTGGGAGCTTTCCGCCACTTGAAGATGAAACCCATGAAATTCCGTGGCGTCGTGCAGTTAATGTACAACTGCTTTTGAAAAATGTCCTAAGAAAGAAGGAACTTCTCTCACTTGAAGTAGTCCTGTATAACGGTTGACAGCTTCAGGGCAGAAATTTAGTAAAGTAGGAAAACAATTAAATTTACAAACGTAGGTATAATTTCTAATTGCTTTTTTTGTTAGTAACTTAAAAAGATACTTCTTGCATAACAGCTGTGGGTTCTATTTTATTAAAGCACATTTCACTTTTTAGGCGTCGCAGACCTCCTGCCTAGGTCCCTCGAACCTCCAGGGGTCCGCGGAACCCACTTTGAGAACTACCGGATTAGATTGATTAAAGTACGGCTATTTTCGTTTGAATGCTCCAGGATATAAAACAGTGACGACCAAGTTCTTTGCACTATACGACCACAACTCTTGTTTCAATTTTTAGGAAACAATTTGGGAACCATTTTGCATTTGTGATAGGGAAACAAAATGGAAGTACTAACTCATGCAACAGTACAAAAATGAAATGTAATCTTACAGCTTAACGTGTCACTATTATACCATTGAGACTAACGCAAACGATGATTAAAGCAAATGAATTATTATGGAAAAAATAGTGGAATGAGAAAGTGGAAGGAAATGGGAACACCCCGAGAAAATCCACGGACACGATGTTGTCCACCACAACCTCACTTGGCCGGGAATTGAACCAAGGACCCTACGCACTAGAGGTAAGGGCTGTACCACTTTTTTAAAAAGTTAACTGATTCACTGAATAAGTATCAGTAACTTAACTTTCTTATTTTACTATATTTTTACTTCACTGTACAGTCTACAGTTTTTCCAGTAACTTCCTTAACGACAGGGACACGAACACAGAAACATTGAGAGCAGTTAAAATTTCAAAGGCTCTCTCGCCGGTAAACGAACCCGGGACCCCGTAACATCAAAGGCGCACGTACTAGCCACTAGACTAGCCGGGAGGGCAACACTGAGGCACCGTGCCCCTATCTCATACAACTGTGTTTGGGGTTTCCGCGGAATTTGAAAAAGAAATGGCAATCTCGGTTTCCCGAAAACATCTAGAAGAGGTTAAAGAACGGGAATCAATGTTTTAAAATAAGCAGAAAAAAAATCGATTAGCTCACAAATTATAAGAAATAGAAAAAATGAAATGAAATGAAATCTTTGAGTTTTACGTCCCACGGTTATGCCGGTTAGGCTAAAGGAGACGGTGATTATGAGAAATGAATAAAATGGTGGAATGAAGAGAGTGGGAGGAAACGGGAGAGCCCCGAGAAAACCCACGCACACGGTGTTTGTCCACCACAAAGTTCACTTGGCGGGAGCAGGGTTTGAATTATAAGAAATAGAAAAACATGATCACGTGCAATCTTGTTCCTCATAAAAGGTTACATGTAATTACACATAGCGAGTATTAGAGCGCACACGTTGAAATCGGAAGTGGACGGGGCACCAGTGACCCTAGAATGGAGTACACCATTAATTACTAAACAACAAGAAGTGGTTCCTTCGTACATCGTCATATTTATTTATTATATATTTATTTTTTTAACATTCAGGATTTAGGGTTTTAGATTTTTGAGCTTTCGGTATCGAAGGCCATTTAGCCCGTCATGTACGTGAGGGATGACGTCCCTCGGCGAGCACGTCCGAGGAAACGGAAGGAAGAAAGGATTGGGGAAGGAAGGAAGCGACCTGGGACCTATAAGTTAGGTACTACCCCGGCATTTGCCTGGTGTGAATGAGGAAAACCCAGGAAAACCTCATTCAGGATAGCTGGTCTGAAAAAGCTTTTCCACTTTTTCCACCTAGTGCCTCCACTGGGAATCGAACCCGGGACCGCTTGCACGGAAGGCGAGAGCGTTAGCGGCTACGCTAAGCGGGGCCAGTATTTTAACATCTTTTTGTTTATTTATTGTATTTTTTATCATTGAGAGTGCAACGTGAGATCAAAACCTCTCTTCTCATTATTCAAAGCCCCGCCTCTGATTTCCAGTGAATTCCCAAGCAAACGCTGTGCCATCATCCATTGTACATTTTGTTTTTCAAATCTATTTAGACTTTTATAGTCATGCACATCAGAGTCTCTTCGAACTTTGTACACTTTTCTTTTCGGCTACTGATTCATAAATTCAGCCATTTCGGCCCACTCTAAGACACTATGAGACAAGTGAACTAGGTACTGAGGTGGTTCACAAAACTTGGAGATTAATCTCAGCTAGTTGAGATTATACTCAACTTTATGCTTACGAAAAGTGAGAAATCACAGTTTGATTCGTAAGTTCCGAGCATTTACTCAGGCACCTGAGATTAAACTCAAATGACGTCACGTTGTCTCGCTTTTTTATGCATACAACCTTGAGATTAATCTCTAAATCTTAAGCAAAGAGTAATATCTCATTTTTATGCATATCACCCAATATTATATGGGAACTAGATAACGAGGCACGGATAGATATATGCTGTGAATAAACCGCAAAGATAGGTGAATAGTAATTGGGGTTAAAAAGGACGATAAGAGAGACAGATGTCGCGAAAATGAAGGTACTAAAGTGGCAGTGAGTCGGACCTACTTTGTATTGGAAGAAGTGGCGATGAATGGATAAAGGTGCAGGAAGTGAAAGAGAAAACGTTCTCATACAAAATGGTCTGGCAGATTAACATGGAAAAACGCTCGAGATAAATGTCCAGCATCTTCTTGATCTATTGCCACCAGTGATCTGTTGCTAGTGCTTTTCATATATATACATTTTTTTTAATATCGTGTGTAAACCATACATGCTCGTTCTTTTGTAAGCTCAAGGTGAGTACACACTGGACTTAAAAGTGTTAGGTGGGTACCATATATGCTCGTTCTTTTGTAAGCTCAAGGTGAGTACACACTGGACTTAAAAGTGTTAGATGGGTATATACTTCCTTTCGTACACTCCCCATTACATCCCTGCTCGTCACCTAGCCTGCACCCAGAAATATTTGCTGGGCAGGTCCAGAGTATTTGGGGGGTCCAATATGTCTATGCAGTGGCGTATTTAGGGAAGAGGCTATCGGGCTCAAGCCATCCTCGAAATTAACTTGTTAATTTTTCGCATTTCTAATCTCTAATTTTTAATCATTTCTAAGAATTTCATTGACTTTCCATTTTCTTATGCTATTTGTTCAGAAATAATACTGTATTTGTCAAATTTCATTCCATGTAAGAATTGCGTTCTTTCTTTCGTCCATTCTACTCTTCTGTTTCTTTTTCTTACTTGTTACTATCTTTCGTTTCTCCTATCATACTTTCGAACATTGTTAATTGTAATTCAAGTCGGCCATTGTCAGAAACACCAAAACTAAGACTAGCTGATAAGCGAAACTTATGTTTCACACCAACTTGCAGAGATATCAACATAACGGGAATTTAGTTATTATAGCAAAGGAGTGTTTACATCGTTTAGTTATAAAGAAAGGTAAATGTTTTGAATTAAAGCAAATCAAGAGGGGGAATAAGTAGCCCAGGAAATTAGGTAGGCCAAAAGGATAATTCGTTTTTCTTTTATGAATAGAATAAAAGGTTAGATTCACTGCTAAATTTTTGTGCAGTATCATATCATATAAGATTCACTAGTCTGTGCATAAATTAAAATATATTTAATTCTCAAACTCAGGTGGGGAATTGCCCCCTGCTTCCCCGCGTTGTCCATAGCCCCTCGAAACAAAATCCTAAATACGCCACTGCATGTATGTAATATTGAACCTGTCTTATTGTGCACCAGACACAATAAGACGATTGTGCACCAGACACAAGATGATTGTTAACTACTGTCAGCTATACCTTTAGAAAAAATGATAGAACTAAATATTTTTTATAAGAAAAGGAAAAGTAGATGAGGCGTAAAATCAAGTACTTAGCCTATATCAATCATTTCTCGTTAAACAAGTAAAGTTCTGTTGAACGTACCATTCTTTTTATACGTACCATTTTTTCATCTCTCTGCAGAGAGTGATTAATTATAATGCTCGTGTACGTAAATAAAGTTGTGTTTATACTTCGTGAGGGCATGGTGACTCAGTGATAAGACGTTTACCTCTAGCGTGTGGGGTCCCTGGTTCGATCTCTGACAAAGTAATTTTGTGATTGACAACATCGTGTCCGTGTTTTTTATCGGGCTACTCCCCTGTCCTCCCACATTCTCATTAAGCCTATTCTTCCACCATTATTCACTTATCTTAATCATCCGTCTCCCTTAGTCTATTAGGGCATAATCGTGGGACGTTAAACTGATATATTTCATTGGATTTTTCCCACATACTTCGTAAACTGACAAATACATGAAAAAATGTTCAAAACTAGAGGCTGATTACAAATCTATTATACTCCAATTTAGGTTTGTGTTAATTTATATTCAAGCTCACACGAAAATTGGAACATTTTAAATAATCCTGTACAATTTTAGGATTATTTAAAGAAATCGAACCTTGGACGTAAAGGAGTTAAATACAAGCAGGATCCCTTATCACGTAATGTCTCAGGAGACCCGGGTTCGATTCCTGCCGGGAGCTAATGTGGTTCGGATTCCATGTTAAGCTGAGATCTATGTCTCATGTATAGTCTTGGTGCTACAAGGGACGCTACACACTAATCCATCCACTCATCCTTATCTCCTAAGACAATAAATATGATCAAAATAAACACGGATGGATCATATGCGAGGAAACTGATGCTTATGGATTTTCTTTTCAGCCAAGGACATTTTTTTTTTTTACATGGAAGAACTTTCTAAGCCACGCCATAAAATTAAGACTATGATTATGTTCTAGTTCGAAACTATAAAGTTATTTTGTGCTTCAGAACCCCAGTTGGAGCAAACGCGGAGACCTCTTATCGAAAAGCAGGGGCGTACCCAGAGGGGAGGTCCACCCGGTCTACATCCATCCCAAAACTTCCTAACATACATTTGTCAACATTTTTTAATAAAACAGGGAAATACTATACCTGTTTAATAGGGAAATACTATACTCATTTTATACTTGTTAATTAGGTAAATGATTGATGTAGCATGAACATTTGTTTTTATACTTTATACGTACTCTTTCTCTTATAAGGGCCGCGGTGGCTCAGTGGTAGAGCGTTCACCTCTGGTGCTAGGGGTCTCGGGTTCAAACCCTGCTCCCGCCAAGTGAACTTTGTGGTGGACAAACACCGTGTGCGTGGGTTTTCTCGGGGTTCTCCCGTTTCCTCCCACTTTCTTCATTCCACCATTTCATTCATCTCTCATCATCACCGTCTCCTTTAGTCTAACCGGCATAATCGTGGGACGTAAAACTCAAAAATTTCATTTCATTTTCTTTCTCTTATAAAAAGAATCTAGTTCTATCATTTTTTTCTGAAAATATAAATGGAAGTATTTTACAGTAAGTTATCGGATACAGAATAATACCCATTCAATACTACATAGACGTACTGACTTATAGTATTGAACCCCAAAACAGAAACTTCTGAGTGCGCGCTTGTCGAGGACTCTACTTGTTTCGGAGCCAGAACCTTGAGAAACTTTTCAATCATATATTTGCATACAAAAAGTGTTCGATGCAGCCCAATGTTATTGATTTACAGTATTTCTTTTCTTTGTAATACAACCGCACTCTTTTCTCCCTTAACATTTTTAGAAACCGCTTTAATATTACTTTCAGAGAAATGGAAATCACACCAACTTACATACCGATTCCTGTTCTTTCGAACTGTTTGGTGATAATCGTATTTCGGTCACCATAATTGCCATTCAAGTGCTGAGTAACATCACGTTTACTTTGAATTATTTTTATAATTCATTACATTTTTTTTTGTCATTGAATGGTTAGCGCGTAAGGGCGTGGTATTACATAGTCTTTGGTTTTATTCCTTATGGAGTCAAATACTTTATATGTTGGCCCTCCAGTGGCTAATTAGGAGGCTTCATGAACCAACAAGCAATAAACTAATGTCTAGAAAGCTATAGAGAAGTGCGGTGGGAATCAGTGTGCTGACCACACATCACAATTTGAAGCTGTCTAGTCAGCCTTCATGGGCGCTATAATGCCAGTATATCTCTAATATTAAACGAAACTAACACGTGATACGTTATAATAAAACATAATTACTAGAACAAATATACAATCCGAGAAGAGCAGAAGAAGAAACAAAAAAAAAAAAAAAAAACTGATGCCCACATGATTACGCATAATTGGTCAAAAAAAAATGTATGACCATCACGGCTTTATTTACTTTCTCAATAATCTATGAGAACGCAGGTGCTTGCTCGATAAAGCTTTGTTTTCGGTTTGAATATTTCATGAATCGAGTTTTACTCACTGACTATCTAGTGCTGTTCACAAATTTCACATAACACACAGACACAGCCGAAACCATAACAATTCCACTTCTCTGAAAACACAAATGTACATAATAAAGGGTCCACTTGATCCTTTGTAGCCTGTTCGATTTCTTCTAGTAATTTCTAAAATGTTACTAAGCATAGACGAAATTTTGAAGATGTTGAAATTTTTTGAAAATATCACGCAGTTAGCAACTCTGCAGATGGCGAGACGGTAGCCTAAACTTCAGGATTAATATTGCTAATGATGACGAAACTATATTTCTAAGCACTACACTAATTTGGCAATGCGTAACCTCTTTGGTATTATAATATTTAAGTTCTATAGAGGTATGAGTAACATAAAAGTTCTTTTTAAAAACGTACCTTGGTTTCTTCTTTGCTATTGATGCAAAATTCTATTGCACAAACTCTTCCGCACGTGACAGTCTCACCTTCCTAACATGAGGCGTATTGAGCAGGGGAGGATGCGCTTTCAACAGTTGAAAGGCAAACAAACCAAACTTTATTGTCCCAAAATTAATTCCCTCCCTGCACTAATTTGCGAAACAGCCTAGAGAGCAGAAAAAGTAGTTCTCTGCGCGCACAGCTGTAACCAATCAATGAGGCGCCTCTGAAGCACAGACCATGCGCACGAATAAGGGATCAGAAAGCTGTGAATGAATCGTAATAAGTGACTTTCTCAACGGAGATACTTACATGTGAAAAAGTCACAGGCGCTGAGTCCCGTGGTGTACATATCAAATGAGTCATTGGTGGTACTAGTGACAGAGGTGAACCTGTGAGAAAATGTCACAGGTCGTGATTTTCAACAGCGCAATGCGGCTAAGAGAAAACGACGTCGATTTTTTAAAACTGGCTGCGTCATTGAACTGTGGACCCAAAGGAGGGAAGATGTAAATGGTTTATACTTCAGTGGAAGAGGCGCTTAAACAATGTCAAGATAATTACAAATTTTTAGATAACTTTTATAAGTTCTCTTAAAACTGTCAAAAACTATCGATTTCATTTAGGTCTTCTATACTTTTAATCCAGGATCACTTGAAAAATTGAATTCTGAAGTAGTGATCGGGTTTTACAACGTAGACATTGATTTTCTATAGCGTAAACATGCAAATTATTAGCACTCCATATTTTGCATGTTCTAAAAAAGAAGCATTCTATTTCAGAGAGCAGAAATGTTTCCTTACATTACATGCTATTCAGAGGCGTTCGAACTGAAGAAACAAAGGGGGCATTGTACTTACAGAACTAGGCGTGACGGTTAATTTTAACTTTTAGGTTTCAGGAAGGAATAAGACCAAGTGAAACGTGCAGCTTATCTATCTAGCCCTATTAAAAAGTTTTAGATTACAAAATGTCGATTAACAAAATTAGAAAACTCATGCTATATACAAAGTGTTCTAAACTTTTACAACAAATAGTCTGTGTATAAATTTTCAATGTAATCTCTTTCTAAACTTTCAAACTATGTTATAAATGAGCATGGGATGCTATGTCCGTCTGTCTCTTGACATATATCAGATCACAAACGGGAAAAGATACCAAGACTTTTCCGATGTTGACCAGCTGAAATGTCCGTTTTTCGTACTAGACAATAATTTTGAGGAAAGTATTTGAACCCTGTGCCACCTTTAAGATACACATTTAAATGAAAATGAAGTAATAATGATCCAGTTGTCTTCTTGTGGAGTGTCAGTTTGCGCCACATAGGCCTATACTGATTTAGGTTTATTCTTGAAATGTTTTCACAGGCTATCTTCATAGCAACAAACACGAAAACAGCATTTATTATTACAACGACTTATCAAAAAGATAGTCGTAAACCTGGTTCGTTTGCTGAGATAAAAATCCGAAGTGGTAGTATTTCTTTGGCATGAAAATATTAGCTTCGATATTTAAATACCATTAATCTCACCTTTTTAATAAAAATGACAACGTCTATAAACGGTGCTAAACTTGTTTATTATTTGATATAACTTATAATATCCTTTTCTTAAAACTGTTAAGTACACAAACTCACTGACTAGGTAACCATAAAACATGTCCATATCAACAACTATCCCATAATAATCACTTACATATATTAAAAACATTCTTCTTTTGTTAATATGAAATTAACATTCTACTAAGTATAGTGCACATGTATGAGTACTTTCTGCCCAAGGTACAGGTAAATATTACACAAACCAAAGTATTTTGTTATATAAAAATGTCGCTCGACAAAGGGACTGAATATAAAAGTCATGAGTAGGCTTGGCTTTTATCTTCAAGAACCACTGGTCCGTTTACATTAGTGTTCTTACATAGCATATGTCCATCATATTTTGATCGCACCTTGTATATCTATTCATTACATTTCACATATACATTAAACAAATCTTACATTTCATCGATATTTATCTTTAATTACATTAATTATATTTATTTCATTATTATCCATTATATTATTATTACATTTTCTTATTAAAAATATCGTCGCTTATTTAATTAATCGATGAAAGGTACGATTTCAAAGATCGTAAAGGACAAACGTTGGTTACAAATAGTCAGAGCGCATTATATAATAAATAAGTTAGATGTTGCATTTAAAGGTATACATCGTAGCACTAAGATGTTATAATAAAGAAGAATTTCATTCAAGGTAGTCGTTGAATAATTAGTTTTATAGAATAGATCTTCTACTTAACATAATCTTTGACAATTAAGGTTTCAACACAAATCAATCTAATATAAATAATCTTTGCTTTTAATCATTTATGAATCGAATTATGATTCTTCACATGAACAAGAAAGAATAAAAATCATTTGAAAATCAATTTTCCAATCTACTTAAAACTCTATTTAAGCATTTCAAGTAATTTTAAGAATTGTTTTTATTATTGATATTAACACATAAACTTTAAAATAAAAATTTACAAGAATCTATAACTAACATGAATTTAACCTAATTTCATTAACGGTAATCAGGTTACATTCGTACTTGCATATGAATCTAATAAAGTGCATTGTACCGCACAATCATGATTAGGTTCTACATTATGTTGTACATGTCTTTCATCGTGATTTTGATTTTGATATGAAGTGCCATCTCTTGATCTCCAATTACGTCTATCCACGTAGTTCGCTGCATTTTAGGAATTTCGCCATACATTACGTCTATTTTTAAACCTATTTTGACTATATGGTTTAACATATGAATTGCTACGATTAATTAGGTTAGGCGGATTCCCTACATAACCTTGTCTATTTTGCTCATTTTGATTGCTAGAGTATACTCGGCTTAGGTTAGGTTTCATATCATTCACACTTCGGATATCTAAATTCCGAACTGGCACCAAATGATCTGAATTATTCTTATTTTTACCCATTCCTGATTGTGGATTCATGGCATGGTATTGAGTTTCGTAGCATTGGACAAGCATCAATAAATGGCTGAAACTCATACACTGTGTGGAAAATAAGATCTGTTGCAATTTAAATGGAAGCAAATTTCGAATCGATGCTATTATTCTCGATTCCGATTGCAAAGGATTAACGACCTTTAATTCGTTGTAGACATTTACAACAAACTCTACAACAGATTTATGCAATCGAGGATTGAAGTGTTGATTTCTAAGGGTGGCATCTCTATTTGCCAGCAAAAAGTCATTTTCATAATTTGCGATCAATGCCGCTTTGAATTCCTCATATGTACTAATGTGATCACGTATTGCTTTAAACCATAAGGAACAAGGTGGGAGTAATACATGGGGTATTAATTTCATATATTGTGATCGATCGATACACATTATATTGCATTCGTCTTGGAATTTCTCTAAGAAAGAAGTAGCATTCTCATTACACTTACCACTGAATTTGCTCATAGCTCGAATTTCACTCATCTTAACACTTAATTTTACCTTCTTTTTCTCATTCCTTGTTCTTGTTAAGTGATAGTTCCTATCCATGACGTGCTGTGTCGTCGCACCATCTACGTTTCGCTCATCAGTACTCTTCGGACAACTTTCTTCTAGTATAATATCCTCATCAGACCCCGGCGAAGGCGAGTTCATCTCTGGTGAGTGGGGCAACTCAAAGCGATCACTACCCAAGTTATTACGGTAAATGTTGTCTTTAGCCTGTAACGTTCTAATCTCTTCCTGAATAGTAGCTAACAACTGTGTATTTACACGTATGTTATTAGAATTGTTGCTGACCTGGATCTTCTGCTGTTTAATGGAAGATTCTATTACTTCTAAATCTTTTTTTACAGCACTAATTTCTTGGTTTTGGTGATTGTGCTTTTCTTGACAATTATCGGATATCCTTTTTAACTTTTCCTCGAACTGTGAGGATATGTCATTCACCACCTGGACAATCGTTTGTTTCGTTTCATCTGATTTCTGTTCTATCCGTTCTATCCGTCTACTTAATTCTTCATATTGCTTGTTAGCTTCGTCAAACTTCAGTTCTATCTTCTGTTCCATGGTCTTGTTAGATTCGTTGAATTTCTGTTCCATGGTCTGCTTTAATTCTTCATTTTGTTTGTTAGCTTCGTTGAACTTCTGTTCCATGGTCTGCTTTAATTCTTCATTTTGTTTGTTAGCTTCGTTGAACTTCTGTTCCATGGTCTGCTTTATCTCGGTAGACATCTGCATCATTTGTCGCTGTAAAGCTAACAAGATTCGATCCTCCGATGTCAATCCTGGTGTTACACTAGTTTCACCTTTGTCACTAGTATTTGATTCCTGCTGCATTGTTTCGTTGTCCATTTTTCTAATGATTACTTTACCACTTCGCAATATGGTTAAGTTCGTATTCATTAACTGTAGTATAAAAGTAAATTCAACCTTACTCTTCTTCGGGAATTGAATTTACAAAGTCCCGGGTGAGGTAAACCAAAATTTTTACAACGACTTATCAAAAAGATAGTCGTAAACCTGGTTCGTTTGCTGAGATAAAAATCCGAAGTGGTAGTATTTCTTTGGCATGAAAATATTAGCTTCGATATTTAAATACCATTAATCTCACCTTTTTAATAAAAATGACAACGTCTATAAACGGTGCTAAACTTGTTTATTATTTGATATAACTTATAATATCCTTTTCTTAAAACTGTTAAGTACACAAACTCACTGACTAGGTAACCATAAAACATGTCCATATCAACAACTATCCCATAATAATCACTTACATATATTAAAAACATTCTTCTTTTGTTAATATGAAATTAACATTCTACTAAGTATAGTGCACATGTATGAGTACTTTCTGCCCAAGGTACAGGTAAATATTACACAAACCAAAGTATTTTGTTATATAAAAATGTCGCTCGACAAAGGGACTGAATATAAAAGTCATGAGTAGGCTTGGCTTTTATCTTCAAGAACCACTGGTCCGTTTACATTAGTGTTCTTACATAGCATATGTCCATCATATTTTGATCGCACCTTGTATATCTATTCATTACATTTCACATATACATTAAACAAATCTTACATTTCATCGATATTTATCTTTAATTACATTAATTATATTTATTTCATTATTATCCATTATATTATTATTACATTTTCTTATTAAAAATATCGTCGCTTATTTAATTAATCGATGAAAGGTACGATTTCAAAGATCGTAAAGGACAAACGTTGGTTACAAATAGTCAGAGCGCATTATATAATAAATAAGTTAGATGTTGCATTTAAAGGTATACATCGTAGCACTAAGATGTTATAATAAAGAAGAATTTCATTCAAGGTAGTCGTTGAATAATTAGTTTTATAGAATAGATCTTCTACTTAACATAATCTTTGACAATTAAGGTTTCAACACAAATCAATCTAATATAAATAATCTTTGCTTTTAATCATTTATGAATCGAATTATGATTCTTCACATGAACAAGAAAGAATAAAAATCATTTGAAAATCAATTTTCCAATCTACTTAAAACTCTATTTAAGCATTTCAAGTAATTTTAAGAATTGTTTTTATTATTGATATTAACACATAAACTTTAAAATAAAAATTTACAAGAATCTATAACTAACATGAATTTAACCTAATTTCATTAACGGTAATCAGGTTACATTCGTACTTGCATATGAATCTAATAAAGTGCATTGTACCGCACAATCATGATTAGGTTCTACATTATGTTGTACATGTCTTTCATCGTGATTTTGATTTTGATATGAAGTGCCATCTCTTGATCTCCAATTACGTCTATCCACGTAGTTCGCTGCATTTTAGGAATTTCGCCATACATTACGTCTATTTTTAAACCTATTTTGACTATATGGTTTAACATATGAATTGCTACGATTAATTAGGTTAGGCGGATTCCCTACATAACCTTGTCTATTTTGCTCATTTTGATTGCTAGAGTATACTCGGCTTAGGTTAGGTTTCATATCATTCACACTTCGGATATCTAAATTCCGAACTGGCACCAAATGATCTGAATTATTCTTATTTTTACCCATTCCTGATTGTGGATTCATGGCATGGTATTGAGTTTCGTAGCATTGGACAAGCATCAATAAATGGCTGAAACTCATACACTGTGTGGAAAATAAGATCTGTTGCAATTTAAATGGAAGCAAATTTCGAATCGATGCTATTATTCTCGATTCCGATTGCAAAGGATTAACGACCTTTAATTCGTTGTAGACATTTACAACAAACTCTACAACAGATTTATGCAATCGAGGATTGAAGTGTTGATTTCTAAGGGTGGCATCTCTATTTGCCAGCAAAAAGTCATTTTCATAATTTGCGATCAATGCCGCTTTGAATTCCTCATATGTACTAATGTGATCACGTATTGCTTTAAACCATAAGGAACAAGGTGGGAGTAATACATGGGGTATTAATTTCATATATTGTGATCGATCGATACACATTATATTGCATTCGTCTTGGAATTTCTCTAAGAAAGAAGTAGCATTCTCATTACACTTACCACTGAATTTGCTCATAGCTCGAATTTCACTCATCTTAACACTTAATTTTACCTTCTTTTTCTCATTCCTTGTTCTTGTTAAGTGATAGTTCCTATCCATGACGTGCTGTGTCGTCGCACCATCTACGTTTCGCTCATCAGTACTCTTCGGACAACTTTCTTCTAGTATAATATCCTCATCAGACCCCGGCGAAGGCGAGTTCATCTCTGGTGAGTGGGGCAACTCAAAGCGATCACTACCCAAGTTATTACGGTAAATGTTGTCTTTAGCCTGTAACGTTCTAATCTCTTCCTGAATAGTAGCTAACAACTGTGTATTTACACGTATGTTATTAGAATTGTTGCTGACCTGGATCTTCTGCTGTTTAATGGAAGATTCTATTACTTCTAAATCTTTTTTTACAGCACTAATTTCTTGGTTTTGGTGATTGTGCTTTTCTTGACAATTATCGGATATCCTTTTTAACTTTTCCTCGAACTGTGAGGATATGTCATTCACCACCTGGACAATCGTTTGTTTCGTTTCATCTGATTTCTGTTCTATCCGTTCTATCCGTCTACTTAATTCTTCATATTGCTTGTTAGCTTCGTCAAACTTCAGTTCTATCTTCTGTTCCATGGTCTTGTTAGATTCGTTGAATTTCTGTTCCATGGTCTGCTTTAATTCTTCATTTTGTTTGTTAGCTTCGTTGAACTTCTGTTCCATGGTCTGCTTTAATTCTTCATTTTGTTTGTTAGCTTCGTTGAACTTCTGTTCCATGGTCTGCTTTATCTCGGTAGACATCTGCATCATTTGTCGCTGTAAAGCTAACAAGATTCGATCCTCCGATGTCAATCCTGGTGTTACACTAGTTTCACCTTTGTCACTAGTATTTGATTCCTGCTGCATTGTTTCGTTGTCCATTTTTCTAATGATTACTTTACCACTTCGCAATATGGTTAAGTTCGTATTCATTAACTGTAGTATAAAAGTAAATTCAACCTTACTCTTCTTCGGGAATTGAATTTACAAAGTCCCGGGTGAGGTAAACCAAAATTTTTACAACGACTTATCAAAAAGATAGTCGTAAACCTGGTTCGTTTGCTGAGATAAAAATCCGAAGTGGTAGTATTTCTTTGGCATGAAAATATTAGCTTCGATATTTAAATACCATTAATCTCACCTTTTTAATAAAAATGACAACGTCTATAAACGGTGCTAAACTTGTTTATTATTTGATATAACTTATAATATCCTTTTCTTAAAACTGTTAAGTACACAAACTCACTGACTAGGTAACCATAAAACATGTCCATATCAACAACTATCCCATAATAATCACTTACATATATTAAAAACATTCTTCTTTTGTTAATATGAAATTAACATTCTACTAAGTATAGTGCACATGTATGAGTACTTTCTGCCCAAGGTACAGGTAAATATTACACAAACCAAAGTATTTTGTTATATTATTTTTCTACAACACTTTTCAATCGAACTACGCTGGATTACCCCTCAATCTTTTTTACTTTTTCAGTTAATAATCTTAAAGTTGAGTTTTAAGAATTATCATTATCATCAACATAGGTATTCTGCCATTATCGGAAGGTCACATTCTGAAACAGAGAAGCCACCATGTGCCACGGTCTTCTGCTAACCTCTTCGTCTTCACGTGCGATTTTTCTATTTTATATCGTCTATTAATTGTAGTCTCCTTCATCCCTCCCTCTCTTTCCTGCTACCATACCCTCTAGTATGTCACTCATTGTATAATTCCTTCTTAGCCAATGTCCTAATAAGTTTTTCTTTCTCTTCTTAATAATATATAAAATTGTTCCTTTCTTCTCGACCGTTACCAACACCCTCTCTTCGTTTTCCGCTCGACCCAATTAAATTCTCTCATTCTTCTCTACACCCACATTTTGAAAGCTTCCAGTCATTTTTTTAAAATCATTTTTGCGTAACGACCATGTTTCTGACCCACAAAGTACAATATTCCACACGAAGGATTTTATGAGGCTTTTTCCCAACTCTTTAGTCAAGGTCCCACAAAATAGTAATTTCTTCCTCCTAAAGGCTCTTTTCGCTATTCCTATACTAGCTTTTATTTTACGTTCACACTGCCGGTAAAATCCGTTAAAATAAAATTTAAATAACAATAAACTTTAAATTGTGTTAAAGGAAATAGGTAGAAAACTGGTTGCTATGCATTTCAAATAAACAAAATGAAATTTTTGTCATTAAATTTTAAACCACATATTAGAATCGAAATGCTGTTACTAGGAATATTTTCTTTTTGTACAAACCCCCTCATGAAAACTAACGAACCGATGTAATAAAAACCTAGGCTAAGCCATGGTTCCTTCATGTACCAAAATTCATCAATACCAGTGCAGCAGTCTGGGAATAATTGGCCGTCAAACATCGCTACATTCATCTGTCTAAGAGAAGTTGGCCGCTAAGCTCGTTATATTCATCTGTGTAGAAGGAGTTTCCTTCCTAACGTCGTTACATTCATCTGTGTAGAAGGAGTTTCCTTCCTAACGTCGTTACATTCATCTGTCTAGGAGGAGTTGGCCGTCAAACATTGTTACATTCAACTGTGTAGAAGGAGTTTCCCTCCGAACGTCGCTACAATCATCTGTCTAGGAGGAGTTGGCCGTCAAACATTGTTACATTCATCTGTCAAGGAGAATTTGGCCATCAAACAAGTTACATTTATTTGTCTAGGAGGAGTTGGCCGTCAAACATTGTTACATTCATCTGTCTAGGAGAAGTTGGCCGCCAAACAATGTTACATTTATTTGTCTAGGAGGAGTTGGCAGTCAAACATTGTTACATTCATCTGTCTAGGAGAAATTGGCCGCCAAACAATGTTACATTTATTTGTCTAGGTGGAGTTGGCTATCACACATTGTTACATTCATCTGTCTAGGAGGAGTTGGCCGCCAAACAATGTTACATTCATCTGTCTAGGAGGAGTTGGCCGTCAAACAATGTTACATTTATTTGTCTAGGAGGAGTTGGCCGTCAAACATTGTTACATTCATCTGTCTAGGAGACGTTGGCCGCCAAACAATGTTATATTTATTTGTCTAGAAGGAGTTGGCCGTCAAACATTGTTACATTCATCTGTCTAGGAGAAGTTGGCCGCCAAACAATGTTACATTTATTTGTCTAGGAGGAGTTGGCCGTCAAACATTGTTACATTCATCTGTCTAGGAGAAGTTGGCCGCCAAACAATGTTACATTTATTTGTCTAGGAGGAGTTGGCCGTCAAACATTGTTACATTCATCTGTCTAGGAGAAGTTGGCCGCCAAACAATGTTACATTTATTTGTCTAGGAGGAGTTGGCCGTCAAACATTGTTACATTCATCTGTCTAGGAGAAGTTGGCCGCCAAACAATGTTACATTTATTTGTCTAGGAGGAGTTGGCCGTCAAACATTGTTACATTCATCTGTCTAGGAGAAGTTAGCCGCCAAACAATGTTATATTTATTTGTCTAGGAGGAGTGGGCCGTCAAATATTGTTACATTCATCTGTCTAGGAGAAGTTGGCCGCCAAACAATGTTACATTTATTTGTCTAGGAGGAGTTGGCCGTCAAACATTGTTACATTTATCTGTCTAGGAGAAGTTGGCCGCCAAAAGAATGTTACATTTATTTGTATAGGTGGAGTTGGCCATCACACATTGTTACATTCATCTGTCTAGGAAAAGTTGGCCGCCAAACAATGTTACATTTATTTGTCTAGGAGGAGTTGGCCGTCAAACATTGTTACATTCATCTGTGTAGGAGAAGTTGGCCGCCAAACAATGTTACATTTATTTGTCTAGGAGGAGTTGGCCGTCAAACATTGTTACATTCATCTGTCTAGGAGAAGTTGGCCGCCAAACAATGTTATATTTATTTGTCTAGGAGGAGTTGGCCGTCAAACATTGTTACATTCATCTGTCTAGGAGAAGTTGGCCGCCAAACAATGTTACATGTATTTGTCTAGGAGGAGTTGGCCGTCAAACATTGTTACATTCATCTGTCTAGGAGAAGTTGGCCGCCAAACAATGTTACATTTATCTGTCTAGGAGGAGTTGGCCGTCAAGCATTGTTACATTCATCTGTCTAGGAGAAGTTGGCAGACAATTATATTTATATTCATCTATCTAGGAGGAGGATGTTGATTTTGAGTTTAACGTCCCGTTCAGCAGCGAAGATATATGAGACATGGACCTACTGTTTTAACGTGGAATCCAAACCACATGAACTCCCGCCGAGAATCGAACCCGGATCTCCCACGCCAAAGGCGCGGCTAATCACTTAGCTTTTTAGGAGGAGTTGGTCGCCAAACATTGTTACGTTCATTTGTTCAGGAGGAGTTGGTCGTCAAACATTATTACATTCATTTTGAAGGAGTTAGTTTACCAAACAAAACTCCTGTGTATATATATTCACGAGAATGGCGTAAGAAAGAAAGAAAGAAAAGAAAAAGTGGGAAAGAAGAAAGAAGATAACAGAGGGGACATGGTGGCTAACGGAGGGGCTTCCAGAACTAGAGGAGAAAAAGTTTCCGGCTTATCTCATCTCTAAGAGATGGATTACAGGACCACAAATCCACACTTAAAGCAAAAATCAGCAATTGCTTTTCATTTGACATTATATGTACGAGGCATGTGAAGAAAGTAAGTTTCCTTGAGGTGGTGAACACAAAGAAGACTTGAAACATTTCTTGACACAAAGACAACATAAGAGGTATTACTTTTAAATATATTCATTACCGGAATTCAGACACTTGTCATAGCGTGGGATGAACTTTTGTATTCCGATGTCATAAAAGTTAACCGCCTGGAAGTGGAACCAGTGAATGACAACCGTTTACAATTGTTCATTATTATCAAAATGTTCACCAGACAGGAATGCCTTGAAGTGTAAGAAGACAAGAAAATCACTCGGAACAAAATCTAGGCTATACGGTGGGTAGTCAAATACGCCCCAGTGGAACGACACTCGAAGATCAGTTGTCACAAGGTGTATAGCCCAAATCTTGCTCTGAAGTAATTTTCATGTCTTTACAACTTAAGACATTCTTGTTTGGTCCTGTCCTGTTTTGTCAGGCAAGCATTTTGATAGTGATGAACAATTGCAAACGGCTGTCACACACTGGTTCCACTTCCAGGCGACCTATTCTTATGACATCGAAATACAAAAGTTGGTCCATGGTATAACAAGTGTCTGAATTCCGGTGGTAAATATGTTCAAAAGAAGTGCCATCTGTGGAATAAATGTTTCAAGGTCATTGTTTCTTCTTTATATTCGCCGCCCAATGCAAAATTAATTTTTAGGTGTGCCTCGTATGTGTGTTTCACAGAAACATTCCTAAAAAGTACCAGGTTTTAGTAATATTCGATGTGTGTTACCTTTCATGATTCCATATTAGGCCGGTTACCTGGATTGAAATTTGTCAAGAATAAGAAAGAGATGAGTTACTTTTCCAATTAAAAACAACCTGTTCAACTATAACTTACCTAAAAATGTTCCAATTTTCATGAAACATAATGGGGGTTTTCTTTGAGATTTATCAACATTTCATAAAGCTTAAATCAGTTAAGGCTACGCAATAAATTCACCTTCACTTTAAATATCCATGTTTCATCATCTATATATATAAAAGAGAACGCACAAATCCTTTGTGAACTCATCACGCTAATACGGCTGAACCAATTTCTTTCATTTTTGGGGGGTTATTAGGATTTGGACCCTAGATGGTTTTTATCATATCACTTTAATTTTTAATTACCAGTGTCTTGAGATAATTGACCATTCAAGTGTCCATACGTACAAATCCTTTGTTATTAGTTCATCATAGGTAAAAATAAACGTATTTATATGCAACCCGCATGACCATGTGACTCGGCGGGTTAACATAAATGACAGGCGCTATAATTTTAACATTTACTGCAATTTGAAAGCGAAAAAGTAAAAATTATCTAAGTAACAAAGTTTATTGCGTTCCGGGGTGACCGCAGCGAAGCGGGGTGAACGCTGCTAGTAATGTATAATTCTTCTGATTCTTGTGTAGCACGAATTGTATTTTCTTTTTATGTTTATGAATTATCTCTATTGAAATCGGTCAAGATGGGAAGGGTAAGTTCGCTTACTTCCAATTTAAAAACAAATTTCGTTTGCTTTTGCAGTACAGAATACACAAAGGAAGTTTCGGTGTTTAAAGCTCTCCCTTCCGCAAGATATTATGGAAAGATAAACTTTTCACTATATGTTTGTTCGCAATATATAAAAATGGATGTATGTTTGTATGTGTGTGTATGTTCAGCCATAACTCTGGAACGACTGAAGCAATTCTAACTAAACTTGTTACACATATTATTTGTAGTGTGGAAAAGGGTTCTGTTGAGGTAAGATCTCGCTTGCTTACCTAGGAGAAGTGAGAGGGGGACGTATAAAAATGAACGAAAACGACCAATATTAGTGTCAAATCCATAGTTTTCGGGGTCCAAAAGCTGATTGATGGCAGTTTCGATGCCATTTAAGTACAAGTTCAGCACCCCAGTGAGGGTAAGACCCCTCTCTACACCTAGGGGGAACGGGAGGGAAGACATATATGAGTAATCAAAAATGGCCGATATCCTTAGTTTTCGGAGTCGCTGAGATAAACAGTGAGACTTCTGATGCCGTTTAAATTTAAATTTAGCCCCCATTCGTACTCCTGAAGAGGAATGTTGACATATAAAGATAATTGAAAATAACCGATAAATTGATAGGTGATAGTTATGGTGCCTTTTAGCTCCAAGCGTGGAAGCCAAGGTCAGCTCCCAGCTGGGGAAGGCCACCTAGCACTCCTAGAGGCAAAGGAGGGAAAACATATAAAAAATGAATGGAAATGACCGATGATAGTGTCGAATCATTAGTTTTCAGCGTCACTAAGTAAGTTAATTATGGCAATATTGATGCCGTTTAAGTCTAAGTTCAGTCCCCAGTAGGTGCAAGAATCTCTTAACACCCTAGGGGAATGGGACTGGCAGACATAAAAAGACATAAAAATGATTAAGAAACGACCGATATTAGTCTGGAAGCGAAGTTTCTGGGATCCTTAAATTGAAATTGGTGGCAGTTCCAATTATCTTTAAGTTTAAGCTTAGCCTCCGGTAGAGGTAAGATTCCGTAGCACACCATGGAAAATAGACTGAGGTAACATATAAAATGATAGAGAACGACCGATATTAGTATAGAATATACAGTATTCGGGGTTGCTGACATGAACATGACACTTTCGATGCCGTTTACATTCAAGTTCAGCCCCGTTAGTACCTCTGGCGGCGGAAATTGTGACTTATAAATAATCAAAGGCAACCAACATTGGTATCGAATCCATAGTTTTCTAGGTCCTTAAGTTGATTAGTGACACTCCGTATAGTACTTAACTCTTAAGTGTAACCGCCATGATCACCTCTAGGGTGGTGTAAAAGAGTTGAATGTAAAAATAATCGAAAACGACCGATATTAATGACGAATCCATAGTTCTCGATGTCGCTGAGATTAATAATTACACTCCCTATAACGTTAAAGTTCTACTTAAAATATATATTATATTTCAAAAATCACGCTTGTCCCGCAAAAATTATGCCATTGTCTATTAAACGCTCTTTGAAGAAGTTCTGCTTACGCCACTGTACAGTACTGTTCACTATGCTACTATAAAAATTATCATTGTTTATGTATTGAACCATTATAAACGTTCATGCTTCAACATTTATTAATGAGTAGTATCATTGCGGGAATTGTTAATGTGTAATATTCTACTAAAACTAATTGAAAATGAGTCTTTATAAGCTTTCTTTAAGCTTGATTTTGATTCAGTTTCCGACGGAGATAGGTATCTCGTGCTAATGAATTAGGGTGTAGCGCAGGTGGATTTCACTTCTTCTTTTAATGTATTCTGTAAACCACAGAGCAAAGGCTTTTGCAAGCCATAATCTATGTTCTCTGCCGGTTAGGAACATCTCGAAAATACAGATCGATAGCTCATTGCAGTTACAAAGATTCACAAAATTGGAGGAAAAGTCTCATAATTCACGTAAAGAAAAATATTACTCATATTTAAATATAACTAAGAAAAAGTAATCTAATTTGATATATATTTATTCCAAAAATATATTAAACTTCAACGTCTATACCAGCGCTTCTTAATTTGTGAGCCGCAACACACTGTAGGGTGTCAAGAAAGTGTTTGGTGCATCGTGGGTTGCAACGTCAGACTAAACTCTGGTATTTATTTAAATGATATTTTTAGATATTGTTAAGAGATGAATAACATGAAATTTCGGTTGATGAGACATTCTTGAACTCATTTGTGGCTAAGCGTTTAACGTACGCGCCTTCGGCGTGGGAGACCCGGATTCGATTCCCGGTAGGAGCTCACGTGGTTCGGGTTACATGTTAATCAGTAGCTCCATGTATAATATAGCCTCGTTGCTGAAAGAGACGCTAAACTCAAAATCAATTAAAATCATTCTTCACTTCATGTTCGGGTGAAATGATGATCTTTGCTTCAGGCAGAAACCAACTATTGATATAAACTTTACGCATTTTCAGATTTAGACCTTAAAAGATGTTCATTAATCGAGCTTCTGCTTTCTTATACTTTTTGAAAAGATATTTTAGAAATCAAAGAATGATATTGAGATATCTAGGCAAATTTCTAGTAACTACGAAGTGTCATTCAGTAAACTACACTATACCCGGAGCCGTACTTAAGCACTGGTACATCATCCCGGGCGCAGGGCGGAAAATTTCCAAGGACAGCATATTAAAAATCGAGATTGAAGTATGGGATACGAAACAAAGAGGTTGTGCACGAGAGAGGCTTAAGGGAGATTTATACTGGAAATAATGTTAGTAGCAAATGAAATGAAAAATTTGAAATGAAATATTTTAGTTTAACGTCCCACGATTATGCTTTTTAGGCTCAGGGAGACAATGATTGAGGCAAGTGAATGATAATGGGAGAATTGGTGGAATGATAATGAGGGAGGAAACGGAAGTATCTCGAGAAAACCCATGGACACGATGTTGTCCTCCAGAAACTTACCTGGCGGGGATCGAATCAGGGACCTCAAGCACCAGAAATAAGCGTTCTACCACTGAGTCACCGTGCCCCCTTATGTTAGTACAATGATGTGAGCAAATTCTCATTACGACGCTACTGACATTAGATGAAGCTGAGATTATTGCTTATTGGTTGCTAGCATAATCCGTGCAGTTGGCTCTGTACGCTGTGCCTCGTTAATGTTGACTTAATACAAGTGGACACAGGCGTATTGTTGAGGCCCATGCTAAATACGAACAAATTCAGGGAGTGGCGCAAAATTTTCTTGAGTGTACCAAATTCCTGAATACGGGTCTGAATACATTGTTGCCAAATTGACGTTTGCCGTGAAATAACGTGCTCAGTTATTGTCAAACTTCTGATGAGAAATTTGCTTTCAGTACGTCACTATTACAACATTCTTAATAAGCTTCTCTTCACATTAAGAACATAGAACATGTCAGACAAATCTGTTTCTCACATTATAACGTTTGGAACGTTACTTTAAGCGTGTTGGTGGGCGTGAAAGTATCTCAAGTCCAAACCTGCATTCATCTGCCACACACAACAGTCAATAACTTTGAGATGGTCTTCGTTCTCGCTTAACTCATCATTAGAGGTCTTCCAACACTTAAGATAGTGCGTGCAACATTTACGATTTCAATTAAGCTTACGGGTCACTGAACTGTCCTGCAGTGTTTTAAACTGCAGCAAGTTACTATTTGTTATTTATTTAATCGAGTTTACATGTTAAGCGTTTAATGTTCCAAAAGGGCGTGTGTTACGAGGGAAAATTCTGTGGGCCATCTCTGGTACGCGAGCCGTTCGCTGAAGACCCCTAATCTAAGCTAATGTTCATGCATTGGTTTGAAGATGTATTCTTTAACAACGGGGAACATATCGACAACACAAACTACTTAATAACAAAGTGTTTTCTAAATACTAAAAATAAAAAAAAAATAAAAAAAAATAAGATATTATTTTAAGAGTTATTCATTGATTACTGCAACTTTTTAAAAACATGTGAGCAGAAGGGCGAGGCAGCCGAGAACTCTGTCATTGAGCACAATATACACAGCTTTATAAGATATTTCAATAATTATAAAAACCTTAAAAAATCTTTATGAACTTTACACACGTAAGTCGCTTATTGAAAATGTAAGTGTTCCAGAACTTGACAATTTACCCCAGCATTGTTATGCAACCATAAACACGCTAAATAATGTAGGGTTGCCTATAAGTATGTTACTTTGCAGTAAACCCAGCATCCGTTGAGGTATTTCTTAGTCTAGCTTCAAAGATTACCGTCACATGTACCCCCCCCCAAAAAAAAATATATGGAACTACCGGGAGGGTACACTCTTTCAAAACAAAGAAAAAGCATCTAAATCGGTACATTTGTGTCGAAGTTATACGTGAACAATCCAGAACATACATACAAACAGGTTGAACTGAGAACTTCTTCTCTTCCTCCTCCTCCTCCTTTTTTAAGACAGTTAAAACCGGGAACTCAAAAGTCACACTTACCCAGTCATAACAAACTTGTTTAATTTCATATCTCGCCAAAGAGCTAAAAAAAAGTTATATACGTTATAGAATAACAAATACACTGTTTAAAACTTCTAGTTCCCATGAAGTTAATATTCCTTGAGGCGGTCCCAGACTTGTAAAGGTTGATTAACACTATTTTATAAGCTTGTGCCCTCTTCTTTAGTATCGTGACTAGAGTGTATGACTTTGGTACATAAAATCTCAGGTTTAATTATTGGTGGGAAAGCATCGCACCCAGGCCCATATTTACGCACAGGGCGCAGAAACTGGGAGCAGGACCAAAAATTTCAAATTTGAGAAAATCGAGATTCAGTAAGATAGGAGAAAAACGAGGTTGTGCAGCCGTTTTTCCGTGATCGAATCTCAATTACTCCTTACAAGTATGCAACCATAATTGTTGAATTTGGGTTGCATATCATGAAGGCGAAAGCATTACTTTTTTTTAAAACTTGAAAATGGTTATGAGCCCTAAGGATGCTAGAATTGTCTTATCTCCACAGAATTTTTTAGGCTGTAGTTCTATATGTATCAAGTTTGGTTGAAATTACTCTAGGCGTTCCAGAGTTATGTTGGAACATACACTTCATTTTTATATATACTATATATAACTCTGAAAATACAGATTTGTCCACCAAATTAATCAAACATCCACAAACCGTGGCCATCTTTGTTGATGTTAAATTGATTGACATTTTATCTTAGAATAAACAAGAGTTTTACGGTGTGTTTTATTAAACCACAATGAAATTAAACTTTGAATACCAACATACCACTTTGTTCTGTTATGCAGTTCTTTTTACTCCGAAATTCCTTTATAGGTGTCTAGGAATACTCAATTAGATAGAATTCGGGGAAATCTGCTGACAAAGTTCAGCTTCTAAACTCAATAATGTTGAATAAACTACTGCATAATGTTTGACGTGTGGCACAGTGCCAGATCGATTGAAAAACAGCTCTGTCAATCTTTGTTATTTTTTAGTGCTAAAACCGACTCCTTTATATTATTTTTTTTTTCAAAATTCATCACTCGATCAACAGTGTGGAGTGAGAAGTTGCTAGTGAAGAAATAAGATTACACAATGTGATTTTGTGCACGCTTTCTCTGTCAAAGGTAGTGAAGAAATTCATTCAAAGACAAGGGGACTATAGACCTGGATTTGCATCCTCACCCTTCACTCAAAATTATCCCCCCAAAAAGTTATGAACGAAATTGGAGATTCATTGGTTAAAGAGAACATTACAATCAAGTAAATAACACACATATTTTCGTCCTATATTTGACTTTTCTAAAAACAATCAATCATAAGAATTTTATATGATGAAACTCATCCCATCTCGACCAATCTTAGCATAGTGACATACCTTGATAATCTTAGCACGTATATACGAGGGGATATCGTAAAGTTTTAATTATCACCAGGAAGTTATTAAGACATGAAAGTGAAATTTTGTGAGTGTTATGTTTGATTCTTATGAGAATGATATTAAGGTAATTAGCTGCTGATGATTTTTATGTTTTTACAGGGTGTGCCAAAAGTGATCAAAGTAAGAGACGGATAAGATTGAAGAAACTACTCTTCCACCTCGTGAATGACGTCATCTGTGTTGTCAAAATGGCGACTACGCAACAGATTCTTCACTTGGGGAAATAAAAAAAAAGTCACTAAGTGTGAGGTTGGGAGAATAAGGTGAATGCTGCAATACCTGGAAGCTACACGTAGCTTTGTCGACAGCAACTTGAGATGAATGAGCTGGTGCTTCTAAAAATGTGTTAGCAAATGAGGTACCCAGTGTACAGATACCTTAGACTTGTGAAGTTCGTCATGGATAATTTTCCACTCACTACTATAACTGAGACAAGTCTCATTCATAATCGTTTGGATGGTTACACGTATGTTTTCGAGGATTAAACATTGTACTTTCTTCAAAGTAGCCGCATCGTCCGTCAGGGGTGGTGTTCCATATCTTAGGTTGTCTATGAGGGACATACGACCAGTTTGAAATTTCCTTTTTCACTTTACAACGATATCATAAGATGGATAATTATCGCCATACACAGCCTTCATTTCGTCATGAATCTGTCTGACATTATTACCCTTCAAATGCAGGAACTTTACCACACTGCGAGCCTCAATCTTATTCATCTTGCACTTTGGTCACTTTTGACACAAACTGTAAATAATCATTAGGAGCTAATTTCTTTTAACATCATGCACATAAGAACCATATGTAACACTGACAAAATTTCATCATTACATCTTAATAATTTCCTGGTGATAATTAAAACTTTACGATACCCCCTCGTATGAGTAATACGAGCTGAAATATCCGTACTTTGCACTGGCAGAACATATTTATGGCAAGCATTTGAACCATCTTTTCTTCCTTTGGGTACGCATTTTAATAAAAGTGCAGTGATAGTGATCTAGTTGTTCTCTTGCTCAGCCTCAGAGCCAAATGAAGGGATTTCTATTTTCTTTTCTTACTTCCTATCTAATAACTCGAAATATTTTTTACACAGTTATCCTTCTCTTATTTACCTTGTTTCGTTAATCACTCAAGATTGAAACCAATAATCTTTAAATTAAAAAATAATATCCCGTTATTTGAACGGGGAAAATAAAATTATAAGATCTAATTGAACTCCTTATACGTTTCGAAAGTAGAAGTCGTTCCTCTTTTTCTTATAATATACAATTTCAAAATAGAGCATGACAACAAAAACACTCCCTGATTTCGACTGAGAATAAAATGAAAACTTTTTGGAATATTTTTGTAAATAAAGAGTCAAGAAATACATTAACTCAAAACATTTTTTTTGTTTCTTCCCGCAGGTTCTAGCATTCACTCCTTGTTCCGCAAGACGGCAGTAAATTCAAGATGGCGCACACCAAAAAGCGACGCAGCTGGTATGTTTTGGACTTTCACTCACCAAAGAGTACTGCGTCTGTGCAACGTGCTTTCAGGTGCAAATCTGATGCGAAATCACCATCGGACAAGTTAATTTTGAAAGGCTACAACGATTTCGTAGAAGAAGAGTGCATCTGTGACAAGCCAAAAGGGCATTCTGGCCGATAGGGATGGTCACGAGTCGAGTTCCGAGCCAAGTCACTGTTTTTAAGGTTGAGTTTCGAGTCGAGTCGAGTTTGATAAATGGCTCGCTCGCTCAGCTCTTTTTAACTCGTTTTGAAATCATGTCCTGATTAGATTGGAAAAGGAAGCTATGATAAATATAAGTAGTAATGACGAATACTTTTTAGTGTTGCAGCTCGTCTCGTCTCGATAACGAGACAATAGATTTTTATAACGAGACAGCCTCAGATGTCGTGAGCACAAAAATATATTCTAATATATATAGTTCTTACCATAAGGCTGAGACCTGCACAGTCGAATTTTTTAGCCCAAGCGGAAAATCAACCCGGGTAGTAATGTTAACCGGCTAGGCTCAGTTCAACTGAGCGAACAGCTCGAGCCGGCTCGTTGGGATGAGCCACCGACTCGGCTCAGGTGAGCCATCATCTCGAGCCGACTCGGTTGAAACGAATTCATCGAATTCATCGCTTGGTTCGACTCGGCTCAACTGAGACGATGGCTCGAGCTGACTCGGTTGGGGTTAATCATCAGTTTGGTTCGGTTCTACTCAGGAGAGCCATCAGCTCGAGTTTTTGGCTCGGCTCACCTCTCAGTTCTTCTCGATAGTGAATGAGCTGTGAACCGAGCTGCTTGAGCCGTTGACAACCATAAACCCGGGTCGAGCAGTTTTAATCATGTTTAGCCGGCATCCTATAGCTTTTAACAATTTTTGGCTCAAGCCCGAAAACTTGCTCCTCCGGAAATCAAACCCAGAACCTCGTGAACGGTGTCTTTGCCTTCTGAAAACTTCTCGACTACCGAGGTCTGCAGTCAACTAGTTTTTAGTTTTTAGTATTCAGATACAAACCGATTATATTTCACGTTTATACACGACGTTGTTAGGATAATAATAATAGTAGTAATAATAATAATAATAATAATAATAATAATAATAATAATAATAATAATAATAATAATAATAATAATAATAACAAAAATTTGCAATAGTATTTGTATCATTGATAATAATTATGTTGTCTATGAAGCGAGAGTACTTGAAACTACACACAGGATTTTGCTAGATTTGGTTCGTTTTGGCTCGACTCAACTCGAAATTTTACCTGAATTCGAGTCGTAGTTGGAGGAAATTTTTCCAGTCGAGTTCTCGAGTCGAGCTCAAAGATGTCTATTTCGAGTCGAGTCGAGTTTCAAAGAAAATTCGCTTGTGCTCATCCCTACTGGCCGATCACCAGTACCGCAGAAGTTGTTGATCGCGTGAGAGAAACCTTATTGTACGTAATTCCTTCCTGTGGTGGTATGTCAAAATAATATACGTACATACCTCCACTACCACGAACTATGGAAATTCTGAAGGAATGAATCACAGAAGCTATCAACACAATCACGCTGGATACGCTTTTAAGAGTGTGAGGTGAGCTTGATTATCGAATAGATGTTTGCCGAGTAACACGTGGAGCCCACATCCAGTGTCTGAAATGAACATACACCACATAAAACTTTATGTTTTGACCAGGCTTTGGCTGGCTGGGGGCTCCACCCCCAGACCCCGGCGTTTGCTTGGCCTACACACTCGCGTCTCTTATGTATCAGCCTTTGTATCAATAGAGAATTGTATATAGTTATATAGAGTTTCATATATTGTTATATTTTATAGTTTATTCTTTATGTCTATATATATATATATATATATATATATATATATATATATATATATTGCTGTATTTATAATCAGTTGTATGTAGTATAGTCTGTTATTTATTTCTAGTAGGCATCAGAGGAAGTTTAAGAGAAAGTTTTAAGGCAATTGGTCAAGTATAAACAACAGGTGTGTCTGGAAAAGATAAACACAGGTGGGAGGGTAATTAAGTCAGGGCAGGTGGCCGAAAGATGACGCCCGGGGAAGTACGATCCAGGCGGCTTCCCATGCACACAAGGACTTTCACTTTTAGTATAAATATCTACGCTCTAAGATATCTCTTTCAGTTAGTGTCTGATGAAGACAACGTTAAGTTGTCGAAACTGTTACACTGGAATTTAGTTTTTAATAAACAAGTGTATATATTCTGGTCAGAAGTATTTAATATTTCTTTAGTGAGTTCCAGAGTCGTGATGGATAGAGTTGTATGAGAGAATTTAGTGTATTTGCTCTTCATATTTCCTGAATTTGCCCAGCTGGGGGCTTTGCCTTTGCTTGGCCTACGACCACGTACCTCCTAAACCCACAATTCTACCGAATTTCAAGTTTATTTTCTTATTTCAACTATCTAAAAGATAAGATTTTGTATTTCAAGAAAACACCTATTTAAATAACGTGGGGATTTCTTCACCCCCCTTTAGACTCCTTAAAAGTTAAAAATATTCCTTTTTTGCAATTTTCCTGTAAGTTAGTACCGGAAGGCTACAATCATGACAAATTTCATCATTCTAATCCTGCCGGAAGTGCCTAAACATTTTGGAGTGTAGAAGATGTCCCATATAAATAACATGGGAAAGATTTTTCTGTTTCCCGTAAAACCACTCTAAATTTGGATTTTTTTATTTTTACTGATTTACTTAGTTAATGCTTATGAAAACGTATAAGCATACCAAATTTCAAGTTTGTATTTCAGTTCTAAGTACCTAAAATATAAGATTATAGGTAAAAAGAAAGCCCATTTAAATAACATGGGGAATTTCTTCATCTCCCCTTTAGAGCCCCTAAAAATTAAAAACATTCACTTTTGGTAATTTTTCTGTCGGTTAGTTCCGAAAAGCTACAATCATGTCAAATTTAATCACTGCAGCCCTACAGGAAGTGGCCAATAATTTTGGGGTGTAAAAGGTATCCCATATAAATAACATGGGGAAAGATTTTTCGGTTCCCCATAAAGCCACTGTAAGGTTGGAAATTTTTATTTTTACTCATTTACTTATGTAATTTCAAAGAAAACGTACAAGCATACCGAATTTCAAGTATTTATCCTAATTCCAAGTACCTAAAACATGCGATTATAGGTTAAAAAAAAGACCCACTTAAATAACATTGAGAATTACTTCATTTCTCCTTTAGACCCCTAAAAGTTAAAAATATTAACTTTTGGCAATTTTTCTTTCTGTTAGTACTTGAAAGCTACAATCATGCCAAATTTCAACTTTCCACGTCAATCGGAAGTACTCCTTAAATTCATGTAGTTTTTTATATAGTTAGGATGGGATATAGGCCTACCATTGGACAAAAAATGAACTGAAAATTCCAAAAGGTTTTTATTTTGTAACCAATTAAAATCACGGAGTGTTTTTATGGACAGAGTGTAAATGGACAATTATTTAGACCAGTGTTTCCCAACCGGTGTGCTGCGGCACACTGGTGTGCCGCGAATGGGCCGCTGGTGTGCCCCGAGGAAATCGAAACAAAATTATTAATTCTATTACAATCAAATTGCAAGACATTGAGCCTCACATTATATTTATGAGGAAAAATATGTTTCGGATTACTATGAATTTATAATTTTAAGTTTCATACTCTATATATTTTTAATGTTAGAAATTTTTTTGTTATCATTGTTATCACCATTATTGCTTCTTTATTGTTGCAGATTATGAAACTGAAATATTAAAATATTCAATCCTTTCGACAAAGCAAACATGGATACAAATGACCTACATTTGTGTTTTAAAAGTACAAGAGATTTGTGTCTTTGGATACAGTTTTCGAAAAACAAAGCGTATTGTAAAAACCCGAGTGCTATACTTCATTGTAATTGTTTTCTATTTTTAAATTAGAATGAAAAATAAGCGTAATGATTTACCACGGAGGAAAACAAGTGATCGAGCTTTCTTCTCTGTGAAAAAGATATCAGTAATCATTGAAAAAAATTACCACGGTATTTTATATTTACAAATAATAATAATAATAATAATAATAATAATAATAATAATAATAATAATAATAATAATAATAATAATAATAATAATAATAATAATAATAATAACATCTATATGAGTGTGCCGCGAGAATTCAAGTTACACCTGTAGTGTGCCGCAAGTTAAAAAAAGTTGGGAAACGCTGATTTAGACCGAAAACCCTGCTAAGCTTACCATTACTACAGTAGAGTACCGAAAACAACCTAATATAGACCGAAAGGTAGCTGAGTTTGTGAAAATGCCGGGTAATCGGGTTAAAAAAGAATAAGTACAAGTATTTCCTCAGAAAATACAGTACAGTACTTGTATATATTGATTACTTAAGAATACAACAGAGAATAAACTACTCAATTACCCTTAAACAATGGAAAAATACGTACTTTATGAAGGCATACAGCCTTCACTATACATGATAATGAAAATTAATGAATACACACTATACAGTAATTTATCTGATAAGACGGACCTCAGAAAAATATATTTTATGAAGCCACAAAGCTGTTTATAATGAAAATTAACTAACCGACTTTGCAAAATTGGCTACGTTTTTAAAGAAATCTGTAAATTTCCTTAAACAGGTCTGTGCATGGGTTTTTTGTTTCGCTTCAGCAGGGTGTGGCCGAGTTATTCGCACTGCCGGTTTATCGAGTGCCGAGTTTCAGGGACTGTATTGTACTCGGAACCCATTATACTGAGCGTTGTTTCAAAAGAATCAAATTTTAAACAAGTTTTTAAAGTCCTTGATTATAATGTCAAAATTTGTCAACAAAGATTATACCAGTTTCTTTATTCTACATTATGTTTTATGAATATGAATATTCAACAAATTAGACAATATTTAATCTTTTCACATTATTTTACACATACAGGTAACTGCCTTCGAGTGCTTGTACGTAAACAAAACTTGGTAACAAATGTGTGGTTCTCCCTAGACAAAAGAGGTGGTAAATCTTTGTTATGGGGAAAATTTAATTTCCGAAAGAGAAGAGTGTATTCAAAAATTCCCAGACGGATGGCAACTCTTGTGTCTCGTGTCGCAACACATGGGCAACTTGCCAAAACAGATACAGGGTTGGTTGGTTAGAGGGAACGGGGGGACATAAACACCGTAGAAGCCTCTCTCTCTCTCTCTCTTCGTTCGCTATACTTCAGATCAATGCGAATTTGACATGCTGAATAGTGTCAGGATATTCACCAGCTAGACAAACAAAAATAAAATATGGTTTATATCCTTATTTTTGAATGCAGTGAAATAGTAACACGTAACAATTTAAACTAATAAAAAAATAACGTTCATTTAAAAACTAGCTCTTTCATAACTGTATGATTGGAAATTTAGTCATAAAAACTATGAATGAATAGTTATATTTCTGCTTGTTCTATTTGAGTTCACTCTAAAACTTTTACCATTCGTTTTTCGAGTTTTAAATGAATGCTCCGTGGAAAACAAGCACTTGTTTTTTCTCCTCTGTGTGAACAATGAGTAATTATTTCTTTTGTCCTAATAGGAAAGCTTTACGTGTTTTATTGGTTTAAAAGTTGATTGGATCAATACAAAGACAACCATAGATTTCACAAAAAAAAAAAAAAAAAAAAAAATACAGTGGTGCCTGTGCTTAACAAAACCAATTTGTTCCACAGGGGCGGATCTAGCTCGGGGCTGAGGGGGCCTAACCCCCCAGTTTTTTGAGTAACAAAAATAATTGAAGTTATTATTTATATATTTTTGAAAGTTTATAGTAAACTCATGATATACATATCATAGTTTGGGTTCTGGTTGGTCCCCCCAGTTTTTAACTTCTAGATCCGCCTCTGTCGTTCCAGATAATGGAAAATCTCACATACCGAATACAATTTTTCTGCATAAAGAGATGGAGAATCTATTAATTTTAATATACGTTTCAATAATATTAATATAAGAATCAATTAACATGGTATTTTGTACATAAGCAAGGTCATTTCCCTTACAAATCTGAGTGGGAAATTTGGGTTCGATTCACGGTGGAAACTTATGTGTTTCGCACCAGACGTTAAGCTGTAGATTCAATGCTCATACAGCCTCGGTGCTGAAAGGAATATTGAAACCAAATTCCAGCCAAGGGTGCACGGTGGTTCAGTGATGCCAATGTGGTGGATGCGAGTGGTCTAAGGAATTGAGCTGATCATAGGGATCGGAAGTCCATTGGTCGTTTCAGTCCCTCTGAAACAGTGTTGCCAAAGCATTGACACAAAATATCGCTAAGCAACAAATGAAATAACTCCAAGTTTGAGTGAAAAGTCGCTTACACTTGAAGCCATGATACTTGTGATAGAATTAATACTATAAAGTACTTGCATTATCTGACTTTTAAAAATGCATTAAAAGTGCATAAAAGAAATAAGTCAAATACCAGTAATGATTTCAGATGACTTTGCTCAATGGGACTGCAAATAAACGCGGGTGAAAGCAGTACAGCAAAAATACTGTAAACCCGGGCTGTGCAGCATCAGAGAAATGCTTCGAAAGGTATTTCGTCTCCTCGGGGGTATGTACCCCTGGATTACCCCTGAAATCATTACTGTTAAACACCCACTTCACTTTAAATCACACTTCTAGAGTTAATTAATGCTACATAACATGCGTATCAACTGAAGTTATGAGAACATTGAAGTTTGCAATTGTTCTCCATTAGAGGGAAAGAAGGAACAGAAAACAAAATCGGATTGTGGAGGTTGCCTAACTTGTCATGACTTCCACTGATTAAAGTAAACAAAAAGAGAGAAAAATGGTTCGAACTAAAAAGTTCTTGATAGCAAAAGGTAAAGTTCGCAGCACAAAAGTAGCTAAATTTCTATGTATGTCGCAAAATCGTCATTTTAAAAATCACCTTAAAAGATGCCATCGAGAAAAATGATTTTTTTTGGTCTCTAACTTGGAAGTCTTATTCCCCTAGATTTAGTGACATTTTCCGCAAATTGGCAACACTGCTTGAAGGAGGTTCTTAACACTCCCTGATGTTTCTGTGTTCCTGTCGCGCTGAATTAAGTAGAATATTGAATAAAATTAATCAGAAGATTATGGAGATACTCGTAAGTGTCTCGGTTGAGAAGAATTTTAAAAAAAATAAAAGTGATAAAAGGATTCACCTTTGGCGCGGTCCCCTCTATCGATCAGAGCTCGTGTAACATTTTGGTGTACAACATCATGTCAGCGGATTTATTCGAGATTCTCCCGTTTCTTCCATCATTATTAATTCACCAGTTCTTTCATAAATATTCACTTGCATCAATCATCCACCTTCTTTGGCTCAAAGGGCTTAATAGTAGGATGTTAAAGAAAAGATTTCAGTTTTTCAAACCCAACCAATCAAATCCTTACAAATGCCCAAAAAAAGAAAGAAAGAAAAAGAAAAGAAATAAAGAAAAAGAAAAGAAAGAAAAAGAAAAGAAAGTAAGTAAGGAAAAGAAAAGAAAATAAAGAAAAAGAAAAGAAAGTAAGAAAGAAAAGAAAAGAAAGTAAGTAATAGAAAGAAAGAAAGAAAGAAAGAAAGAAAGAAAGAAAGAAAGAAAGAAAGAAAGAAAGAAAGAAAGAAATATCAATTAAATATCTTTAAAATATATTATTTTTCTTTGTTCAACAGGTTTTCAGTTTTAAAAGAAATAAATTATGGGTAGAGAATTGTTACAACCAGGCGCGAAGCCAGAAACTTTTATTGGGGTGACCCAAGCATTGAGAGGGTCGAATACTACAAACTACAAGCCAGTACGTCTATGTAATACTGAACTGGTATTATTCTGCATCCGAAAAGACGATAAGTAATTATAAAATACTTCCACCTATATTTTCAGGGAAAAAATGATAGACTAGATTGTTTTTATAAGAGAAAGAGTACAGATGATGTGTAAGATCAAATTTTCATGCTACATCAATCATTTCCCTGTTAAACAAGTATAGTTTTATTATAGTATTATAGTATAGGTTATACTTCCATCTATATTATTAGGAAATAATGATAGAACTAGATTGTTTTTATAAGAGAAAGAGTACAGATGAAGTGTAAGATCAAATTTTCATGCTACATCAATCATTTCCCTGTTAAACAAGTATAGTTTTATTATAGTATTATAGTATAGGTTATACTTCCATCTATATTTTTAGGAAATAATGATAGAACTAGATTGTTTTTATAAGAGAAAGAGTACACATGAAGTGTAAAATCAAATTTTCATACTACATCAATCATTTCCCTGTTAAACAAGTATAGTTTTATAAAAAAATCTACAAATTTATGAACAGTTAGGATATTTTAGGATGGATATGGTCCCGATGGACCTCAGTGGGTGCTCCCCTGGCTACAACAAAAATATTGGCGCGAATCAATAAAAAAAGGAAAAAAGACAATGAAGGATAAATGTAATTGGGACTTGGCAATTGCCTAAATAAAGTTTAAAAAGAACGTTGGACCGACGTAGGCTAATGGTTGCGACTTCGTAATTGCCTAAATAAAGTTAAAAACAACTTCGACCCAACGTAAGCTAATTATTGCGACTTGGTAATTGCCTAAATAAAGTTAAAAACAACTTCGACCCAACGTAAGCTAACGATTTGAACTTGGTGATTACCTAAATAAAGTCGAAAGCAACGTTGGACCAACGTAGACTAATGATTGGGACTTGGTGATTGTCTAAATAAAGTTGAAAAACAACATTGTCCCGAAGTAGGCTAACGGTTACAACTTGGTGATTGTCTAAATAAAGTTGGAAAACAACGTTGGTCCAACGTAGGCTAATAATTGGGACTTGGTAATTGTCTAAATAAAGTTAAAAACAACGTCGCCCCAACATAGCCTAATAATTGCGACCTGGTGACTACCTAAATGAAGTTGCGAAACAACATTGGTCCAGCGTAGGCTAATGGCTGGGACTTGGTAATTGACTAATAAAATTTAAAAACAACGTTGGTTCAACGTAGGCTAATGATTGGGACTTGGTAGGCCTAATTGCTTAAATAAAGTTGAACACCTCGCACTCCCAGTCCCAATTTTATCTTTTTCGTGGGGATTATATTGGCAAATGCTCGGCAAAGCGGACAACTACAATGTAGGACCACCATTGCTAGCCACCATTTCCCATTGTTGGGTCTACTGTCTGTACTACTCAGGTTACTAATTTTATCAGTCTTGTTAATTGGATATTTGTTGGAAAGTTGGAACATTTTAAGCGAGCATTTTTCTTTTCTAACGTGGATTTTTCGCAAGAGAAGACACTCACTGCTCGATGAACTGTTACGTGTATAACCACATCCTAATTATTTTTGAATGGAGAACTTTGGGAGAAATACTGTTAGGAATTTTTCTTTGAATTAGGAAGAAAACGGGAAATTCTAACAATCTCACATTTCCTTTTTTACTATTAATTCCTTCCCGTCCCTATTTCACTCACTCTTTCTCTCCGTCACTCTACACAAGACAAACGCTCATCCATCTCTCAAGATTGATGAACTTTGCATCCACCTAAACAAGCATAGCCAGCAACCACATTAAGTAAGAAAAAGACCAAATTAAAGATGGGAAAGAGAAAAATACGCAAAGAAGAAGTTGGTACCATGAACTCCTGCTGTAAAATGATCATGGGTAAACAACAGTAAGTAAAAGTAATATATACAATATTTAGCAGTATAATTGCATATAATCAGAAAATTGCATATCTTCGGGCCACAAATTTGCTGTGATGAAACTGTCAACACTGGTCTGGGATTTGTAGAGAACGACACAATAACTCAACAGCAAATTAGTGTACTTCATTTACACGTGGTTTTGTTTATGGTCATTTAGAAGTAACACGGGATAGATAATAGGTTAGTTTCAATGTCCCTTTCTTTGTAAGAGTGAATTTATAAATATACAAGAATTTAATATTTCTACGTCTCACGTAACCTCTGTGCTGAAAGGGTATATTAAACTGCAATCAATCAACTTTCAGTAATCATCCATCTCCTTTAGCCTACAGGACATAGTAATACTCAGTAAAACTATAAATTTCGTCTCACACTGAGAAAAAAATCCATTATCTGGAGATCAATATATTGTACAAATATATGGAATCCATATTGTTACTACGGAAATCTGTACGGTGCATACATTATCCATATGCTACATACTGTTTCCGCTTAGATGTTACATCATACCGTTGCAGAATGTATGATATCTAAGTCTTCCGTATATTATATACATATACGCAGTGGCGGATCCAAGGGGGGGCCATAGGGGCTATACCCCCCCTTTGACGCTCAGGTATACACTTGATAAAATGGGCTTCAATCCTGCTTTACACTGGATAAAACGGCAAAATATGGTTTAGCCCCTCAGTTGATCATATCCTGGATCCGCCCCTGCATATACGTATGTTACATACGTCAGCTATATGTTAATACGTTCATCTGTATGTGAGATCATTCCTGTCTATATATATATATTTCTTTATTTCATACGGATGTCTTTGGCTTAGGACACCCGAGTTTGATTCTCGGCGAGAGCTCATGTGGTTCGGATTCCACATTAATAAACTGTACCTGTAGGTCCACGTCTCATACAGCCTCGCTGCTAAAATTGACGATAAACAGAAAATCAAATCAAATCAAATCAAATTATTATTATTATTATTATTATTATTATTATTATTATTATTATTATTATTATTATTATTATTATTATTATTATTATTATTATTATTATTGGTGTAAACACTCTCCAACTCTCAACCGTAGGAATTATATCGATGGAATCCACGCATTCCATTGACTCAGCGTTTTCATTTAGCAATGAATACACATAGAGACAACTAATCAGTCTATTTATCTAGCACGCATAAACACAGAAAGTAAACAGATAAAGTCATCTATATTACGGGCTATAAACTACACACATAGATAATTGCCTGCCCCCTGCCATGATAACAGTTTACTAACTGTGTGCATATTCCGAAGACGCTCATAATGGAAATCAATACATTATGGCCAACTCATATGACAAGCTTCAACAGGCATGGAAGCACCAATTGTCAGAGAGTCCCGCAGAAATAAACGTTTTGGTTTTGTATTTTTTCTTTTTTTTAATAACAGAAAGAACGGACAATTAACCAGTTAAGAATGTTCCAGGAACATTGCCACAACGAACTTAAAAAGAATTAATTTTTCTTATTAACTTCTACAGACTTTGTACCAATTGTTCTATGTACTTTATTGTTATACTCATTAAACAATTCTTGTAATATACCTATCCACTTATAATTTCCTTGAGCATTAAACTTTTTCCACGTGTTTTGTTTAAGAGTTCTGTTAAAACGTTCTACGATATGTTGGTTTACGGAGACAACAAACATTACAAATGGATTTAGCAGATATGCAAAATATTGCAAAGTATAATATTAATTACAAATACATATTATATTGTATTGACATTTTTTTCACAATATGCATATTGTGTTCCGTTAAAAACCAAGAATGGTCCTTAAATTGTAAAAGCAATAACAATTAAAAAAAAATAGATTGCCCCCTTTTAACATACAAGTACAGATTTAGCTGGTGAATTTTATAATCAACATGTAAAATCGCTGTTTAAAGAAAATGAAATTAATCATTATAGTGCTGAAAATGGAGGGCTCAAAATTGAAAAATTCGCAAATAACACACACACACACACACACACACACACACACACACACAGAGAGAGAGAGAGAGAGAGAGAGAGAGAGAGAAACAGAAAATTCAGTAACATACTTTTTAAGTTCGTTGAAAATATTGAGATTCTTAGAAATCTAGCATTAAAATATGCATATATTCATGAGCAGAAGTGGGTATCCATGCATACACCTACTATAGTACAGGTATATTTTTTGTCTATAATTTTGAAATGAATACTACATATTATAGTCATGTTTTGTAATTTTGAAAGGACACAACCGCCGGGATAATAAGTCAGTTGAGCTCTCTCAGATGGTGTATCGGCTAGCACCTTTGGTGCACGAGATCCCAGGTTCGATTCTCGCTGAAAGAACCTTGTAATTTTCACGTGTTACTGTGGTTCGAATTCCAACTTGAAGTGTATTTAACCCTTAGAATCCCGGAAAATAATACTGACGAACTGTCAAACATAGTCTTGAGGTCCATTGGACCCCACCGGGAGTCCTAGGGTTAAAGGAGCACTAATAATCAATAGAGGGCAGCACGTGCCTGTATCTTGCCAGTGTATTTTGTAGGGAACAATAATATTCAAAATAATTCAATCAAATTCAAAAGATGAATATTCAGCCAATAGATGGCATATCGTTTTCCTTATTTTTCCAATGTATTTTATAGGGAGTAGAGATGCGCACGAGACGAGTCGAGACACGGCTCTTACAATAGTGAAATATACATTTTTCGAATCGAGACATCACTTTTATAGTACATTTTCGAGACGAGACAGTCAAAAATATTGTCTCGTGCGCATCCCTAATAAGGAGCGACAACATTCAAAATAATTCAATCAAATTCAAGAGATCAATATTCAAACTTTGTTCAAAGATGAGTTGTAGAAATAATCATCGTAGTTGGCGCACCCGAACTCTTTATCTTTCTACATATGTTCAGTATAGATTTTCTAGTTAATGCCACGTACTTAAATCTTTTCCCATAGCATACTTACAGATTTCTGGACGAAGTTTGAATTTAATTCCAACAGTAGTTGTTTATTTCCGACCAGAAGGAAAATCTAGATCCTACACAAGAGTGGGATTGTATAGTGTCGTACACAACCAGGTAAGGTTTTATTAAAATACATAACCATGATTTTTTGTACCCTGCACGTGCCGACGGAGGACACACTATTTCCGTCTATTTCGGGCTGCACAGAATAGTCCTGGTTAAGAATATACCTGTACATACCTTGCTACAGAAAATTTTGGGTGAAATACAGAATTTTGCTAAATTTCATCTCCGGAGATTTTCTTGACTAAACATAAGCTATTTTTGCTCTCAGTATTTTAAACAGTATTGCGGGGCTCTACAGAAAGCATGATGAAGGCAGAAATTTTCTATTTTTTACTGCTAATTTATTTGTACTCTCAAAATGAAATGAAAATGAAATCTTCCAGTTTAACATCCCACGATTATATCCTTAAGGCTAAGGGAGAAGGATGATTAAGGCAAATGAATGATGATGGAAAAATGGTGGAATGAGAATGTGGGAGGAAACAGGAGTATCCCAACAAAACTCAAGAACACGATGTTATCCACCACAAACTTGCTTGGTCGGGGATCGAACCAGTGACCCTGTCCATCAGAGATAAGTGCTTTACCACTGAACCAGCGTGGCTCCGGTATTTGCATCCTCAGTCATAGTTGGTGGTTTAAATGTAGCGTTTCTTTTTAGTACCAGGGCTAAACGAGACGTGGACCTACAGTTGATGATGGAGTCCGAGCAACCACTGTAATGAGTTCAAATTTTGAATGCTCTTCCACCGGGAATCGAACCTGGGACTATGTGCAGCAAAGTCTCACAAACTACTCACTAGGCCAGCGGGAGCGGCCTATATCTCCAGTCACATTTTGTGTATTTGTACCAGCACACAAGAAAATTGTGTGTTTTATAGCTTAACGACTTTCCTGCTCTGTCTTCTTCAAGTCTTTATCGTAAAATATATTGGTACACAGGGTTTCTAATAAAATATAAATACTATATCTCGTACATGCTCATACAAGGATACAAATTATAATTTAAATATCATGTTTTTATTTTATTTTACCTGTACCTTACAAGGGCGCATCCACACTGGGTACTCAAGGTCCGGAACCCCCAAAAATTTGTAACTCAACATACATTTATACACATTTTTAATGAAACTATACACAGAGAAAAATCCGTTCTCCGGACAGCGGTATATTGTACAAATATACGGTATCCTCTTGCTTACTATAGAAATCAGTACGGATCATACGTTATTCGTATGCTACATAGGCACTGCCCTTAGATGTTACATCATGCCGTTGCAGGATGTCTGACATCTAACAGTTTTCCGTATATCACATGTATATACTTATGTTACCTTCGTCAGCTATATGTTATGTATGTGAGATCCTGACCGCCTACATTGTTTCATACAGAAAGTACGTATAGATGGAACACATACAAAAAGTATTATAAAACATGCGCTTTCAGTTATACGTCTGCTGTACGTTGTCCAAAAACTACATGAATTACCATGTAACCTATCTTTTAAGTACGCCACCTACACCTTTTTCTCAGTGTACTTATTTAGGAGAGAAATACTTGATATAGACTAAAGATTTGACCTTACTTATTATCTGTACTATTTCTTTTCTGATAAAAATAATCTAATTTTAGCACTTTTCGTAAGAATATAGTTGTCAGTACTAAAAATTACTTATCATTTTTTTCAGCTGTAGAATAATACCTGTTCGATACTACATAAATATAGTGTCTTGTGCGGTATTATTGGACCTCCTCAGAAACCTTGGACCCGTCCCAACAAAAATTTCTGGGTGCGTACGTAATGCCTTATATTCATATAAATATGGAATAGATATAAGGTTTTTACATTGCGCAATATGCGTAGTATTTATTCCATTTTATACTCTTACGTAATAAAATTTAATAGAACTTAAAATTTTAGTAGACGCCTGCGTTCGTTTAACTTATTTTTTTTTCTGATTTTATTCATAGGTTTACAAGTCCTAGGATGCCTATCAGAAGGTTAGACTCTAATGAGCTCACCGATAATACAGTATAAAAGGTGGATACCATTGGCGGACCCAGAAGGCTCGTTTGAAGGGGCGGATCACCTTCTGAACGATGAATGCAGGTTTTAAATGCGGAGTTTTACACTAAATCAGAGTATAGTAGTGTAGTATTTTATGCATAAGTCTATATAATGGTAGCATTTGGGAAGTATTGTTGTCCCACCTCCCTCACCATGATCCGCTAGTGGGTGGTACAATAAGAATTTTAAAAAAATCAATTATTTTGTTGTATCTCTCTTTTTTTTATTGCCTATTTCCATTAGGTAGAGTTTAAATAACCTTTTGGGGGTGTGAAAAAGCGACTCAATTGCCTGGGTTCAATTCCCGCTAGGAGAGCATAAAAATTTAATTTCATAATCATTCAGTTTCGTTAATTATCCGTCTCCTTTAGCCTAAAGGACATATTCGTGGGCACTCATTTCATTCATTTTAATCTCGAATTCCGAAAAATTGATTTAGGAGAAACCGCAGGGAACTCCAGTACTTTTAGTCTTTGAAGTCTTTTAGTTTAACGTCCCATGCTAATGCCCTTCAGGCTAAAAGTGACAATGGTTAGAGTATGTGAATAATGATGTAAAAAAATTGGTGGAATGATAAAGTAGAAGTACTTTGAGAACACCGACGGACACTATGTTATCCACCACAAACTTGACCGGAGATCGAACCAGGGACTCCATGTATTATAGGCCTACCACTGAGCCATTGAACCCCCCAAATTAGGAATTTTGTCAACGGAAATGTGGAAATTTATAAAGCTAGGCAACATTGGATTTCATTATCAGCTACAGATCACCGAATATTATTATACGAATAAGAAAGTGAACGCATCTAAGATCTATATTTACGCTCGCATAGGTAGTACACATAGGGACTCACAGAGCGAAAGGTCAGAAAGTCTAGGAAAAAGTGATATACGGAGCACACACACACACACACACACATATATATATATATATATATATATATATATATATATATATATATATATATATATATATATATATATATATATGTATGTAAGTGTACGCAGAATTTCATCAAATGAGAGTTCAAACCTCTAAGTTCATATCATTTCAAATCTAATGTTTATTTTTGTATATATCTTGCTCAAGAGAAGTTAAAACCGAGAACTGTCCTTTTGGGTACGCTACTGTATAAAGATTGTTGTAGTGTTCAATTTCCAAGGAAAAATAAGTACAACACATCCAATCATAGACGCCGACTTTTATTTTCCTCAATGGATTTTAATGCTTCAATCAGAACGACTCATTCTGATTTTTAAAACATAGATCCAGTGGACCAGTGATTCTCAAACTGGGGGCTCCCCTTCAGAAGTGTGAAAGACCTAGCAAGGGAACACAGGCTACTGGAATAACATAGACTGTGAAATTACTTTTAAACCTGTAAAGACGTATTTTTTCCCTACGATTAATTACGTAAACGTGTATTGAAGAAAAGTTAAACTAAATATTGAGATTTTGTGTTTTATATCTCAAATTTGTTTTAGTAATATTGGCCAAAGGAGAAGAACAAAAAATATTGAAATACTATTGGATATTTAAAAATCAGCGTACAAATTATTAAAATAAAAAAGTGATAAAAGCGCATAATTATCACAAGTATTGACAGGTCACTTGCAGCAACTGAGAAGCTTCCATGCTCCACGGTCTTCCGCTAACCTCTTCGTCTTCACGTACGATTTTTTAAATGTTGTTATTGTCCATTAATTGTAGTCTTCTTCTTCATCTCCCTCTCTTTCTTGCCATCAGAGCACAAAAATATATTGCTCAATTGAATGTTTGAATTTTTAAGATTGCGTGGTGTAATCAAAGAAATGATACTCATTGGTATATTTCACATTACATGACCTATTTTGTTTTACTACCCAAAGTGTAATTTTCAAATTAATTCCAATGTAAAAAGAAAAGGGACACTGAGCTGCCATTAAAAATGAATCTATTAAAATTGTTATTTCAGACCCGGAGTACTCTTACAGTCGCGTCTATGCATCCAGTTGTGAGCGCGAAGGAGAGAAATGTAATATTTCCGTAATCGCGGTAATCTCGGTAAAAATATGTCAACTAACATAAACATTTTTTTCTAAAATCTAAAAATATTCTCTATAAGTATTAATTATATCAAATTTGATTTTATAGTATCTATTTTCTTAATTACTGCAATGCTAAATACGCTAAGAAAAATCCGTTATGCGGAGAGCGGTATACTGTACAAACATACGGGATTCTTATGTTTACTACGGAAATCAGTACGGAGCATACGTTATCCATATGGTACATACAGGTGGATAGGCGGCGATTGCCGCCCAGACAGGGGCCAAGTGAAAAGGGGGCGAAATGAAAATTTTAATAAAGAGAAGATCACATAAATTTGAAAAAAAAATACATAAATCAAAATAAAAATTCATTACACCAATTTCCGATAGCAAAATTAAGATTTATTATTGATAATTTCTTTCCTCATCTTTTATCGCGTCGCAACCATAGTAGATAATTCCATTACGATACCCTGTAGGCCTATACGGGGTACACAAGATTTGCATAAATACACACAATCTGAGTATTTGACATAGTTCATGGACCACAAGTGCTTACTGGTATTAACGTCCTTACGAGAAGATTTTATCATGCTTGTTCCCGAAGGTAATACGCCCCCCCCCCCGCGGAAAATTATTTTGGGCTACGTGCAGTGGGTGTTCCTTTGCAGCTTATCGTACCGCTTATTCACGAATACTGAAACTGTTAGTTCTAACCATACATTAATTTGTCAGTAGTTCTTTATTAACAAATTACAAATTTTAGCCATCCCAAAACGAGATGAATAAAGGTTTACTAATGATTACTGCCTATGTTAATCTCATAAATATTGTTACATAACATACGCCATGATTATATATTATGGTCTTTATGGTATAATGAATTGTGTTGCTACTAAAGAATAGTGTGCTTTATCTAAGATAATACTATGCTTTATCTAAAATAATAGTGTGCTTTATCTAAGATAATACTGTGCTTTATCTAAGATAATAGTATGCTTTATCGAAGATAGTAGTTTGCTTTTGTCGTGGAAATACAGTTGGCACTTGGGATAATGGTGGTTGGAGAGGATTGAGAATTCGGGGCCAACAATATATCAACCGCCGGTGCCAACTAGTAGCCAGTCCGGCCCTGGGTACATACGTACTGCCCTTAGATATTACATCATGCCGTTGCAGGATGTCTGACATCTGACAGTCTTCCGTATGTCACATGCGTCAGCTATATGTTATATACGTCCATTTGTCTGTGAGGTCCTGACCGCCTATATACAGGTTTTTTTCGTACGTAAAGTACGTTTATTCAGAACACTCATGCGGAAAGTAGGTATAAAATAGACCCCTATATGTTTTCCAGTTACACATTTGCTGTACGTTAAGTCCAAAAACTACAGGATTTATACGTACGCCTCATAGATTTTTTTTTCTCAGTGTAGCTTACTTTCTCCTCTTTTAGTTTGGGAAATCTACTTCGATAAAAGGTAAGATTATGAGTAGTTCGGAAGCCACCTCTGGCTATTTTTCAAAGAACTTCATTTCAAAAAAGTTGAGTTGATTTTGAGTCTAATATTCCTTTTAGCAGCGAGGCTATATGAGACCGGACATACTGATTAATGTGGAATCCGAACTAAATGAGCTTCCCCGGGAAACGAACCCTAGTCTCTCACGCCAAAGACGCGTACGCCAACCGGTTAGCCACGAAGGAGCTCTTTATTTCAAACAACTATTTACATAAGTACCACGTCTCTCACAGCCCTGGTATTGAAAGAGGGCGGTAAACTACTAACAGATAAATGAAATCTATCTTGTATTTTTGTTTACACAAAGGCAAGATTATAATTGGTAGAATCACAGCTAAAGATAATAATTTGCACATAATAAAACTAATTGAACTCCCTCTTGACTATTTGGTTAGCGTACGCGTTTTCGGTGCGAGAGGTCCGGATTCGATTCTCGAAAAAAGCTCATGTGGTGTGGATCTTCTGTTAAACTATAGATTCACGTCTCATATAGCATCCGTGCTGATAGGAACACTAAAATCCAAAACAATAAAATTAATTGTTAAGAGCTTTTTATAATCTAAAACGTTTTGCGACGATGAAAACACAAAATATATTAGATTCGCAAGATCTAAGAAATAATGTTGTTTTCTGCTCTTCTAAACCTACACTTCCCGCTAGTCTAGTCATTAGCACGTACACTTTTGGTGCACATGGTCCGGGGTTTGATTGCAGATGGTACAAACAACAAATTTAATTTGACAATAATTAACTTTGAATAATGATCTGTCTCCTTTAGGCTTAAGGGCATAACCATGGGACGTTAAACTAAAAAGGATTCATTTTATTTATTTTTCTTCTAAATATGTCTCGCTTCCTTCATCTTTGAAATCTTTGGGTCTTATGCAGAATCGTTCTGACGCATGATTAGTGCCATACTGAAGAGTTCGACTAACATATGTTTCCTACAGTAGTCAGGCCTTTAGTATGACGCTAAAAATACGTCAAAACGACTCTGCATAAGGCCCTTTGAGTTTAACGTCCCACGATTATGCCCGTTAGGCTAAGGGAGACGATGATTATAGCAAGTGAATGATGATGGAAGAATTGGTGGAATGATAATGTAGAACGAAACGGGAGTACTCCGGGAAAAACCCACAGACACAATGTTGTCCACTACAAACTTACTTGGCCGGGGATCAAAATGAAATGAAATCTTTACATTTTACGTCCCACGGTTATGCCGGCTAGGTTAGGGGAAAGGTGGTGTTGAGAAATGAATGAAATGGTGGAATGAAGAAAGTGGGAAGAAACGAGAGAACCCCGAGAAAACCCACGGATATGGTGTTCGGGTTCCACCACAAAGTTCACTTGGCGTGAGCTGGGATTGAATCAAGGGCCATAGTCATCAGAGGTGAACGCTGAACCACTACCGGGGATCTAACCGGGGATTTCACGCACCAAAGGTGAACGCTCTACCACTGAGCCACCGTGCCCCCTTCACTTGCTCCGTGTTTCAATAAGGTACTTTCTACAAAGTAAAAATTATACATATAAAAGTATGTATATAAAGCATGACGTCTATCGGTGGTGTGTATAAGTCAACATGACTTGATCAGAGACGAAGACCAGAAAGTTTGCTTTAGAGGCGAGTGACTCTACCACTGAGCCACGATGTACTATTCAAATTATAATACGAGTAAATATGGTTCTTTAATTAAACTGGAATATACGGCTAGCTTTATCTTTCACAACGAAGAAAGTACACCACTCACAATACTATATCTTTTTACTATGTTAAGGAAAATATATATATGAAATAATTGTGAAGTTTGATTTGATTTGCATGAAATGTTAGCATGCTCGCGTTTTTGTCTTTTGACACTTCCGGGAGTGGTATTTATTTGAAAAGAAATTTCTCGCTTACCTTTAGCTGCAACAGGAGAATTCGATGTTACTGCACCAACAAACTTCTTCTGACTGCAGCGAGCTGCTTGGCAAAGTGCCGAGAACTCGACGATCAGTGGCGGCTCCTGTTAGTCTACATTGAACCGTGGAGCAATATCTTTCGCGACTGGTTGCCAACCGACCTACTTGTACTTTAAAAAAAAAAAAAAAAAAAAAAAAAAACACGTTCATAGATGAAATCTCTATAAGTTTTAAGTAGGAATAGAATTCTACATTTTAAGCTTGTGTGAAATCAACCATGAAATTCAATTATAAAGTATATATATGTGTATATAATACGCACATACATCTATCTTTCTTTTTTTTCAGTTCCTCATAACTTCTCAAAAACTTAGATATTGATTATGTGACTATCGTCAGCGCTGAGCCTAAAGTTTGTAAAAAGAAAAATGGGAAGAAAAAATACTAAAAATTTTCCATCCTTTTCGTGGCCTTAAATTCCTTCACATAATATGGATTACTAAAAAGTTATTTTATATTTCTCATCTTCACATAGACACTTAAACCATATTACACTCCTTTTCTTTGGTTTTATATGGATAAACTTTTCTTCTTTTTACTATATACAACTTTTGAATTAATGTTTCTGTCTGGAAACTAATATACCTATATAGTGCTGCAAGAATATTCTCGCAAACGTGGCACTTGTAATGAACGCTTCTCAACATAATAATCTATCTATCTATCTATCTATCTATCTATCTATCTATCTATCTATCTATCTATCTATCTATCTATCTATCTATCTATCTATCTATCTATCTATCTATCTATCTATCTATATCTATCTATCTATCTATATATCTATCTATCTATCTATCTATCTATCTATATATATATATATATATATATATATATATATATATATATATATATATATATATATATATATATATATAGGGTGTTCGAAAAATATCGCCCACAGACAGTAGTGCGCTATTCTACAAGTCAATCAAAATAAAGGGAAAAATTAATATATCTTTTGGATCCTCGCCTGGAGACACAAGTTTCACTATGTGGCAACGTCGCATATAAAGAACCTTAGAGCAGATCTACCAATCCATCAATCACTTTCATCGATTCTTTCCAGATGGCAGTTAAAGTCGATACACGTTGACTCTAGCACCATCAATTAAAGTGACAATCGATGTAACTGCTTCGTGGAATCCTAGAACAATGCTAATGCTTGCATGTTAATTTACGACGTTGCCACTTTTCTTCTTCATAGCGGTTGAAGGAGGTCTAGTAGGGTATACTATTAGTACCCGGCTATTTGAGGCGATCGCAAAGCGTATTTATTGCTCATGCGTACTCTTGGAATACGCTGACCATGTATTTAAATGTAGATGGCTAATCATAAACGCGAAAGCAATAAAATCGCTGAGAAAACGTCAGCTCGAGCGTATTTGGTGCGGGTCGGAACAATAGACCTCCTGCTGTTTAAAAGATTTCAAAAGGAAGAGAAAAAAAGGAAAGACGTGTTGCCTGGCAAAGGGATTGTAGCAAGATACAGCTGCTTGGAAGATGGTTTGTGCAGAGTATTGGAACTCTGCTATTACACACCTGGACCTGGCAAAAAGACCTGGAAACCCTGACTGGCTCACAGTATGATTTACACATCTGGTGAAAGTAAATTTACTGAATAGCCACTTTGGGCGCGTACGCTACAGGGGGTAACGCTTTCTCGACTACCTAGGATTTACATAGCATTTTCACTTTATTTTGACCTGTAGAATAGCGCTTTGTTGTCCCGGAGCACCATTTTTAGAACACCATATGCATATACAGGGTGGGCCATTTGTTTTGATACCCTCTTGTAGCTTTCAAAGTAATTGATACAAATTTTGAAATTTCGTACAATACAAATATCGTTATTGGAACATTGTTTCATATACTCTACAAAGCAACTATATTAATAGTGTTGCCAACACAATATAAAGTTGTAGTGTATTTTTTTTCAAATAGAAGTACACCAGGTTTTTATATCTTTGAAATTTACATATTAAGAGGACCCATCATGGCGAAATTAAAGTACCACTAATTTTACAGTAATTATGTGATATCTTCAAATAGATAAAAGATAATAGAAAAGTGGAGTAAAAGCTCGCTAGACAATATTATTTTACATATAATACCGTTATCAAGACTCATTTATCTACTTTCGATTTCCAGCCATTTAGAAAATCGGCATTTATTTTCGCATTTTTAAATGGCTGCAAACGGAAAGCTAGTGATAACGGTACCTTATGTAAAATATTATTATCTAGCGCGCTCGGGTCCCGCATTTCGATTATATATACAGGGGCGGGACAAAAAAATCTAAAAACACTTCATACAGGACACGTAAGTTTGGCCCTCCACAGTACAACGCGTGTTGCGGTTGCCGAACGTTTTTTTGTTTTCAATGTGTCATGTGGACCTGCCTCTTCCGTCAGCAGTAACCCGTTCACCTGTGAGTGTCGTGGCGTGAAAGTGGTGTGGTAAAATGGGCGACCTGATAGACTTCCAAAGAGGCATAATCGTTGGTGCCCGTCTGGTTGGAGCTTCAGTGGCAACAGTGGCGAACATTGTGGAGGTATCGAAAGGCACTGTGTCCAATGTCACGAGGGCATACACAATTCATGGGCAAACGACGTCTGCAAAGCACAACAGTGGTCGAAAGACAATCCTGTCATATAGGGACCGGAGGGCATTAAAACGGATTGTAGCAGCTAAAAAGAAGACCACTGCAATGAAAATTATGTCTGAACTCAATTTCGGCCTACAGAATCCAGTTTCATCGAAAAGAGTGCGACTGGAACTTCATAAAATGAAAATGCATGGCAGGGCCACTATCGCCAAACCCCTGGTTACAGCAGTAAATGCGAAGAGGCGTATCCAGTGGTGCAAGGACCACAAGGCGTGAACTCATGAGCAGTGGAAACACGTAATGTGGTCCGATGAATCGACCTTCACCTGTTTCCAACAACCGGTCGTGTTTACGTATGGAGAACACCGTCGCAGGCCTATGATACAGACTGTCTGCTCCCAACTGTAAAGCATAGGGGTGGTTCTCTTACAGCATGGGCAGCGATATCGTGGTTTTCCGCAGGTTCCATCATAGCCCTGCATGGAATGATGAATGCTAAGGCGTATAAGACCATTTTGAGGGACCAGGTTCTACCTATGGCCCAAATATTGTTCCCTGATGGTGATGGCATCTACTAAGATGATTTGGCACCCTGTCACGCTGCAAAAACGGTAAACTCATGGTTTGAGGAGCATGACCAGGATCTATCACACCTCCCCTGGGTCCTACAATCACCAGATCTGAACATCATTGAGACATTGTGGTCTGAGTTAGAAAGGCGTGTTCGGTCTCATTACCCTCCACCAGCATCCCTTAAGGAACTGAAGGAGGAACATTGGTACAAAATTCCACACACCATGATTCAGGAGCTGTATACGTCTATTCCATCTCGGATCCAAGCTGTTTTGGACTCAAAAGGAGCCCCCACACCATACTAGGTATGATTTTCACACTTTTGCAAACGTTTTAGGTTTTTTGAAAAAAAAGTGCAATCTTTGAGTTTTACGTACCACGGTTATGCCGGTTAGGCTAAAGGAGACGGTGATTATGAGAAATGAATGAAATGGTGGGAAATGGGAGGAATGGGAGGAGACGGGAGAACCCCGAGAAAACCCACGCACACGGTGTTTGTCCACCACAAAATTCACTTGGCGGGAGCAGGGTTTGAACCCGGAACCCAGTGTTGGGAAGTAACGTAACGCAAGTAACGTTTCCTAGTAACGCGTTACATTTTTTCCAAAGTAACTGTAACGGTAACGCGTTACAAATTTTTAAGTAACATACCTAGTTTGCGTTACTTTTTCGCGTTACATTTCGGATGAAATCTTTGAGTTTTACGTCCCACGGTTATGCCGGCTAGGCTAAAGGAGACGGTGATTATGAGAGATGAGTGAAATGGTGGAATGAAGAAAGTGGGAGGAAACGGGAGAACCCCGAGAAAACCCACGAGCACGGTGTTTGTCCACCACAAAGTTCACTTGGCGGGGGCTGGGATCGAACCCGGGACCCCAAGCACCAGAGGTGAACGCTCTACCACTGAGCCTACATTTCGGATGAGTAACTACAATATATGTATATTTTTTTCGGAAACAAATGTTCCTTTCCTGTAAGTGAATTTCTCAGAATGAAACAATCGAGCATGAAATATGTATGTCAGTGACCGATAGTCACAGACACACAGACACACAGAGAAACAGATAAGTTCGTAGTGCCACTTGCTGTTTTTTGAAGATGAGGACAGCCTTAGGGAAATCATGTGTACTGATTGCAAGCACCTGGAAGATTTTGTCGTAGATTTTGACAGCTCCAAATCAATATATTCAGTGAGTGAACTAGGAGTGCAATGATACCGGTAGTCTATTTTACTTTGATTGGTGTGGTTTTTATAAAGATGGAGAACGAAAATATTTTACCCTTCGAACATTTGAAAGAATACTTTTTTCTTAAGAGTTGAGGATGATGGTGGACAGAATTTAAAAGTAAAGTGTTTGAAGTACCCCGGCGGAAAATATTTATCAACAACTATGGTGCCATAATTAACGATTTACAATAAGGGGTTAATATGAATAAACTGTGTTTCGATGAGCAGGCCTACTTTATTACTAGAAAATAGTTTGCTGATGGCATGTAATATTGGAGTTCCTTCAGGTCAGTTTGCTTATCCTAGAGTCCCGTTGATTATAGAGTAGAGTAATGTTTTTATATATTCTTTATTTTTAATTTTACATAATAACATTTCTAACTCATAGGGATGAACACGAGTCAAGCTAAAACTCGACTCGACTCGAATTCAAGTCGAGTTTCGAGTCAAGTCAAGGGTAATATCCTTGAGTCGAGTTCCGAGCCGATTCAGTTTTTCGCGTAGAGTTTCGAGTCCAGTCGAGTTTGATAAATGGCTTGTTCGTTTTAAGTTGTCTTGAAATCATGGCCTGATTACACTGGAAAACGAAAGCCATGGAATACTTTTAGTGTTGCTCACGAGAGGGGACACTGCTCGCATCTCGTCTCGTCTCGATAACGAGACCACAATAGATTTTTTATAACGAGCTCAGCTCGGCTCGGCTCAACTGAGAAGATGGCTCGAGCCGGCTCACTTGAGGTGAACCATCGGCTCGAGCTGACTTGGTAGGAATGAGCCATTAGCTCGGTTCAGCTCAACTCAGCCGAGGACTCTAGCCGAGTCGCTTGGGTGAGCTGTTGGCTCGGCTCATTTCTCGGTTCGGGTCGATAGTGAATGAGCTGTGAGCCGAGCTGCTCGAGTCGTTGACAATTCTAAACCCGGGCCGAGTAGTTTTGAAGATATTTGGCCAGTGCCCTATAACATTTAAGTGTTTGGCACGAGCCCGAATACTCAACCTAGACCCTCAACCCAAATTCAGAAGCTCGTGAACAATGTCCTTGACTCCGAGACTTCACGACTACCTAGGTTGGCAATCAACTAGTTTTTTAGTATTCAGATATAAACCGCCTATCTTTCTTTTTATATACAGTGTTGTTATAATAATAATAATAAATAATAATAATAATAATAATAAATAATAATAATAATAATAATAATAATAATAAAAGTTGTTGTAGTAGTAGTAGTAGTAATGTCATTGATAATAATTATACTGTCTATGTAATATACTTGAAGAATGTACTCGAAACTACACACCGGATTTGGCTCGAGTCGACTCGGAACTCGACCCCAATTAGAGTCGAGTTGGAGAAAATTTTTCGAGTCGAGTTCTCGGGTCGAGCTCAAAGATGTCTGTTTCTAGTCGAATCGAGTGTCAAAGAAAACTCGCTCGAACTGGCTCGTGTCCATCCCTACGAGTAACGCAGTATAGCATTTTATCAATGTTACATTATATGAAAATGTTCATATATCAAGTAAAAATTTGTCCCTGCATTTACATAAAGCGATTCAGAACGTGCAATAATAATAATAATATTTATTATTATTATCATTATTATTATTATTATTATTATTAATAATAATAATAATAATAATAATAATAATAATAATAATAATAATAATAATAATAATAATAATAATAATAATAATAATAATAATAATAATAATAATAGCGGTTGTAATAGTAGTACGGAAAATTGAAGTCATATTTTTTTCACATTTTTAAAGTTTCGGACCTAAAAGTAACGCGTTGCTAACGCGTTACTTTCGAAGTAAAGTAACAGTTACTTTTTGGGGGCAAGTAACGCGTTACTAACGCATTACATTTTAAGAGAAAGTAAAGTAACTTGTAACGCGTTACATTTTTACAAGTAACTTACCCAACACTGCCGGAACCCCAAGCACCACAGGTGAACGCTCTACATTGAGCCACCGCGGCCTCCTTTAGATTTTTTGTCCATCCCTATATATATACTGTATAAATGAAAGTGACTATGCTTGTGACCTAATAACTCTTGAACCACCCGACTGATCTGGATTAAATTTTCAGTAGATATGAGGTTCGGGCCTGGGAGAGTTTTTCTCATTTCACTTTCACAGTGCAACTTAGGGAAGATATATAAAAATGATCGACAATGACCGATATTAGTGTGAAATCCATAGTTTTCCGGGTCACTGAGATGAACAGTAACACTTCCGATACCGTTTAAATCCAAATTTAGCCCCGCAACTTGGAGGAGGGGGAGGTATATAAAAATGATCGAAAATAACCGATATTAGTATTGAATCCATAGTTTTCGGCGCCGCTGAGATGAACAGTGACACTTCCAATATCGTTTAAATCAAAATTCAGCCCCGCAACTTTGGGGAGGGGGAAATATAGATAAAAAATGACCGATATTAGTGTCGAATCCATAGTTTTTGGGGTCATTGAGGTGAACAGTGACATTTCCGATCCCCTTTAAATCCAAATTGAGCCTCGCAACAGGACGGAGGGGGAGGGAGAGAACCCCTTGCTTCTCACATGGCCAACTTTATGTGGCAATGTCTCGAATTGGAAATCCCAAAAATTTATGTGTTCTATTTGAAGAATGCAAGACAAAAATCACTGTCTATCGGAGATCTCTTCAGTAATAGTAAAAAGTGACTGACTAATTAAATATATTACTATTTTTTCTTATATTAACCTAGCGAAGCGGGTACTTGGCACTAGTATTCTAAACAAATAAGTGACCAAAAGTCTTGTGACGACGAAAATTCTTGTGTCAGAGTAACAAAGTCACTGAAAATGCGAAAAGTCATGTTTTAAAAAGGCCCTCGCTTGAGAAGTATGAGATCTATTGCAACGAGTACAAGTAATAACACAAGAAATAACATACCAATGACGCGGAGTTCAATGACAAACTCATCATTCTACTTTTAGCCATGTTACCCATATTGTCAATGATGCATACAGAGTCCCAGCGAGGGGGGCGCGGTGGCTCAGTGGTAGAGCGTTCACCTCCAGTGCTTGAGGTCCCTGGTTCGATCCCAGCTCGCACCGTATGGACTTTGTGGTGGACAAACACCGTGCTCGTGGGTTTTCTCGAGGTTCTCCCGTTTCCTCCCACTTTCTTCATTCCACCATCTCACTCATTTCTCATTATCACCGTCTCCTTTAGCCAAGCCGGCAGAACCGTGGGACGTAAAACTTAAACTTAAAGAGTCCCAGCGATGATGCATAGGTTGAGCATTACTCTAGGAAATAAATTTTTAAGTGCCAGCAGGCACGCATCCGGAAATTTTTGTTTGGAAGGGTCCAAGCTTTCAAGTGGGTTCCAATACTACAGCCTACTACATCTATGAGGTATTGAACGGGTATTATTCTGCACCGGGAAAGACGATTTGTAATTGTAAAATACTTTCACCTATATTTTCAGAAAAAATGATACACCTGATTATTTATATAAGAGAAAGAGCAAGGGTAAACGTGAGGGGGAACGCGGGGAGACGCCGTCCCCCACTTCAAGAAAATAGCTGTGGCGCCCCACTTTCTAAAAACATTACAGTGGACAAAGATAGCCATGTGGGACAAAGATAGCATGACGTCATGTGTCCCCCTGCCTTTTCAGATCTACTTTTACCCCTGAGAAAGAGTATAGATTAGGAATGCTGGAACCGGTTCCTGGTGGAACGGTTTTCGGCTCTGAACTGATCTGGCTCTAGAAGATCCTGTTCCGAAACCGGGTTTTCGGATCCAAGTCTGGAACCGGTTCTGAAACCGGATCTCTTGGAACCGGAACTTTGTGGCCAGCCCTGCCTCAAACCCGGGTTGCTGGCAGGCTGTGAACAATGTGCTAGATAAAATGTGGAAGCGACAGGCAGGCGCCCAGCAGGTGGCTGCTTGTCTCATTTGGCCAAACAAACTGACGAGTGAGTAACGTGAGTAAGTGGCAAAATCATTGGCTAAACAGGCAAACTTTCAAACTCATTTGGCTTAACACCCACTGGTGGACCAAACTTTTTTTGGTGGGGGCCACAAGCGGCCCTAGGCGGGGAGGCGCGTTGTCCTCTTTGCAGTGTTTTGAAAGTGAACTTTGTGCTTCCTTTCGGGACTTTGGAGGCTTTTGGATACAGGTCAGGAACCGGTTTCTAAGATCCTGTTCCGGAATCGGGTTTTTGTATCCAGGTCTGGAACCGGTTCCGGAACCGGTTCTGGAAACCGGATCTCCCCGCAGGAACCGGAACTTTGTGGCCACTCCTGTAATAGATTAAGTGTAAGATCAAATTTTCATGCTACATCAATCATTTCACTGTTAAACAAATATAGTTTTGTTGAAAAAGCGTACAAATGTATATTGAGTTAGGAAGTTTTTGGGAGAGGATCCAAATCCGATAGACTCTTCGTAGGTGCGTCTCTGGGTACCACTGTACTAAATTCTCCATGTAATGTAGTTGTAAGGTCAACTTAAAATCCTATGACATTATATAGGAACCTGTCACACTAGAAAGCGCTTTCAAAAAACAATCGAATTAATGAAATCAAAATTTCTTAGACATTTGCGGTTTTAGCCAAAAGAGAGCAGTGATATGTTATCCTTCCTCTATGCAATAAAAATAACACAGAAAATGCATTTAATCAAATTTAAAGTCTAAGTACCTATACACAAATGTGTCCCAGCAACACATTACTTTATTTGTCCAGAAAAAAATATATAAATTTTATATATTTATATACATAAAATTTAATATATACCTAAATTTAATATATATAAATATATATAATTTTCACAAAGTAAGGGACATTTAAATACACCGGCGGCTCCAAGAGGGTTTACGATGGTACTACGGCCGTACCCATTGTTGATTCACGGATATCTAGTTGACATGAAGGCAGAACATAAGCGGAAATGTTAATATGTACAGAAATGTAAATACTTCGGATTGGATTGATAGTTCAAAATCTCACGGCTCTCATACGCTTCTTTTGCAAACTCAACTGTTAACTTTGGTATATATTAACATGCACAAATATTTCAGTACAAATAGAGGAAATTTAGATAATCCTTACACAAAGAGAAAAAAATATTATAGAAGAAAAATCTGTAGATTTTGGATACATGTGGTTTTCCTAGCACTACCCTTGAAACGATAGAACTGCAATTTGTGTTGTGGAGCAAATTTTCTGTACTCCGTGGGAACCAGGTCGGCCTAGGTGGTAAATGTTCTGTACATATGTTTTTAAATGCTACTCAATTATTTTTTCCATATGTTTATTTCCGGCCAAAAAGAAGTAAAAATCTAGATCGTACATAAAAATGAAACTATGTAATATCCGTACGGGGTTCCGTATGTTTATTTCCGACCAAAGAAGGAAAATCTAGATCATACACAAAAATGGGACTGTGTAATGTCCGTACGGGGTTCCGTATATTTATTTCTGACCAAAGAAGGAAAATCTAGATCGTACACAAAAATGGGACTGTGTAATGTCCGTACGGGGTTCCGTATATTTATTTCTAACAAAAGAAGGAAAATCTAGATCGTACACAAAAAATGAGACTGTGTAATGTCCGTACGGGTTCCGTATGTTTATTTCCGACCAAAGAAGGAAAATCTAGATCGTACACAAAAATGGGACTGTGTAATGTCCGTACGGGGTTCCGTATATTTATTTCTAACCAAAGAAGGAAAATCTAGATAGTACACAAAAATGAGACTGTGTAATATCCGTACGGGTCCCGTATGTTTATTTCCGACCAAAGAAGGAAAATCTAGATAGTACAAAAAATGGGACTGTGTAATGTCCGTATGCAATCAGATAATATTTATCAAAGCAAGCAATCATTATTTTCTGTATCCTGGACATGGCGATGGACGACACCCATGATTTCTCTCTATTTACAATTGTACAAATTGGTCTTCGGTGAGCAACAAACCTGTACGTTAGGCTGGACCAAAAAATGTAATTTTTTCAAGTCGTAATACACTGAAAAAGTTGCTAATTTAGGAGACTAAAAAGGAGTTTTAAAAAGATATAAAAATCGGTTTATATCTTCTGCTCGAGCATGTACTCTAAAATTTCGAAAAATGGAAGAAATGGATATTTTTACGATAATTTGTAACATTTTAAAATTAGTCACTTCTCGAATGTAACAGCTAAAAATTCGTATGTATTAGAACAACATAAAATAATGTTTTAATATTTTTTAAATCCATTAATATTTTCCCGTTCGCACATGGCCTTCAAAGTCAATGAAAATTTGAAACAAAATTTACAAATAAAGATTGATCGCAGCTCAAGGTAAAAATCAGTTGCGAATGCTCCAAGAGCATCCCCAGGAGAACTTAAAAAGAATTAATTTTTCTTATTAACTTTTACAGGCTTTATACCAATAGTTCTATGTACTTTATTATTACATTCATTAAACAGTTCTTGTAATATATCTATCCATTTGTAATTTCCTTCAGTACTAATTTTTTCCACTAACGAGGGAACCTATCCAAGTGCGACTCTGACTTCGAGTCGAGGCTATGGCCGTTGGATACCTTGTCCCAAAAGAACATAACAAGAAAAGGGATACATCCTCGATCGCAACCGTTGCGGAGATACAAGCGTGAAAAGTTCGAAATTGAGCTCTATACTATACATTACAAAGTCAGATTTTTCGGAAACGGTCGGGTAAGGAAACTCAGTGAATACATATCAAATTTGTGTGGGGAGCCCAGCACCTTTTGAATGAAAAATTTGTGTCCCCGGGGCACTCGCAGGGTCCCAGGCGGGGTCCAACACAAAATTTGCAAATGGAACCGGGGTTCAAGTAGCATACTGTATGAAAGCTATTGTTAAATAAAAGAAGATAGAACAAATCTCAATTCTCTACGATAACCCTGTGCAAACAGGCAACTGATCAAAATGTGAATATAACCTACATCAGAAAATCTATAGCCCGCTTCTAAATCTGTTAAGTTGCGACAATAGCAAAACAGAAAAACACGTTTAAAAGTGCAAGGTATTGAAGTAAAGCAAATTGCTGCAGAATCCCTCACAGAGTCGCACAACGGACATTATCCAAGTATAAGTGTGACTTCGAATTACCAATGGACCATAGAATAACCATGACCATTTGATTTCGTGTCCTAGAAGAGAAAGGATAGATTGTCAATCGCAACCGTCGTGGAGTGTGAGAAGGTCAAAAGGTAACGGCATATGCTTCGCGCATCGGGACAGCAAATTCACAGATTGTACTGTGAAATTTCTATCAGGGGACTTGCTGAACAAGAAACATGATGGTAAAGACGAAAAGGAGTGACCTTGAAAGCGTGAGGCAACTTGGAGAGGAGTGAGGTTGGAGAAAACTGGAATAATGGAACAGAAATAAAATATATCGGAGGTTGCTTTTGGGAGAGAAACTCTGCAGCAATTTGCTTTACTTCAATACCTTGCACTTTTAAACGTGTTTTTATGTTTTGTTATTGTCGCAACTTAACGGATTTAGACGCGTGGCCATAGATTTTTTGATTGATATTTTGGGGGCCGTGGTGGCTCGGTGGAAGAGCGTTCACCTTTAGTGCTTGGGGTCCTGGGTTCGATCCCAGTCCCCGCCAAGTGAACTTTGTGGTGGACAAACACCGTATGCGTGGGTTTCCTCGGATTCTTCCGTTTCTTCCCACTTCCTTCATTCCACCATTTCATTCATTACTCATCACCGTCTTCTTTAGCCTAACCGGCATAATCGTGGGACGTAAAGCTCAAAGGTTTCATTTCATTTCATTTTTTGTATTGACATTTTGACCAGTTGTCCGTTTGCACAGGGTTATCGTAGAGAATTGAGATTTGTTCTATCTTCTTTTATTTAACAATAGCTTTCATACAGTATGCTACTTGAACCCCGGTTCCATTTGCAAATTTTGTGTTGGACCCCGCCTGGGACCCTGCGAGTGCCCCGGGGACACAAATTTTTCATTCAAAAGGTGCTGGGCTCCCCACACAAATTTGATATGTATTCATTGAGTTTCCTTACCCGACCGTTTCCGAAAAATCTGACCCGGAATCTGACTTTGTAACGTATAGTATAGAGCTCAATTTCGAACTTTTCACGCTTGTATCTCCGCAACGGTTGCGATCGAGGATGTATCCCTTTTCTTGTTATGTTCTTTTGGGACAAGATATCCAACGGCCATAGCCTCGACTTGAAGTCAGAGTCGCACTTGGATAGGTTCCCTCGTAAGAGTTCTGTTAAAACCTTCTATGATATGTTGTTTCACGAAGACATGCTGAAAATGGAAGGATCAATATTGAAAAATTCGCAAAATATAACCTCTCTATGACTAACGGTTCCCGAGATATAGATCCTTAAATCTTCTGAAATCCGAAATTTTTGGCCAATATATGGGGAACGATGGCCAATCGGCCCATGGCCACCGGCTACTATTTGGTACCCAAATGTTCACCATCGTCTTGATCAACAATAAATATGGTCTCTCTATGACTTACAGTCCCCGAGATATGGCTCCTTAAATCTCCAGAAATCGGAACGTTTGGCCAATGTTTCGGGAACGGTAAGAGTAACGCGAAAAATTTCAGATCACTTTCTCAGATAGTTTTTGATGCTCTATCCAATGAAGGGCTCAAAAAATGAAAAATTCCTAAATAACAGACACACACAATCATTAGAGAATTCAGTAACGAGCTTTTTAAGTTCGTTGAAAATAGTATCAATTTACAAATTTTCTTTTGTATTTTTCGTTTTCTCTATTAAATACAAATTTAAAGGTTTAGAAACAAATTATTTTACACCATTAGTAATGTTTATAAACATTTTTTTTATTAAGAGACCATTACCCGAATATATCATTACCACTGTATATTTCAAATCTATTATCATTACCATAGCAACAATCTACATCCGGCCTGGCCATCCCCTCCCAATACAATTTGTACAACATATTTCAAACACCTATCGCTACGATAACATCATGGCAGATTTTAATATACACAGTAGCTCAGATCACGATCGTACCAATTTCGTAGCTTTTATCACCACATACACTACTGGAATCATTCATCAGTTACCTAAACCCACTCGGCCAATCTGTAGCACAACACCGGACATCGTTATTACGTCTAGCAACCTAATAACTCAAATCACTATTTCAGTACTCGATACCCTCGGGAGTGACCATGCTCCTGTTAAGCTCTCAATAAAATCTTCACTCTTCTGCATCCCCTCGTTTTCAATTGCCTTCACGCATCTGTTTTAGGTTTGGTAAAGCTAACTGGATCTGCTATCGTTCTTATCTCACTAAACGTACTCAACATCTTTCATCGCCCATTTCAGAAGACGACCTCTACAACACTGTCCATACACTCACTTCTACTATACAGGAAGCTACCACTCTTTACATTCCTACCAGCGAAAACATTCCATATCAACCTCGACTGCCACCACATTACCTGACTATGATCACATGTTCTCGCCAACTTTATCGAGATTACATACGCACCAGAAATCCTGAAGCCTTACATCATCATCAACAATTGCAGAGAACTGTGCACAACTACATCCAGGCTTATAAACTTCGGTGTTGAGTAAAAATCTGTAATAATCTGTCTACCACCAGTCATCCTACCAAATTTTGGAAAAAGTTTAAGGCTTTATGCGGCAAGTTCAAGAAAACTCCCTACCCAATTATGATCGGCAACTCCGCAGCTCACACAGATACGGAGAAAGCAAATGCCTTTTCAGATCATCTGCAGAACATTTTCACGCCGCCACCACCTGGAATTACACCCCATGTTGCAGACAAAGCCGACACTTCTCCATTCTTGCAACCCAATACCATGCATGAACTCAGTGTCGATCAACACGTTACTGCACCCATCCCTGTTCAAGAGGCCACAGATACAGTCAAATGTAAACGTAAAGCAGCGCCAGGCTTCGATAATACCAGGCCAGATCACGGAGTGTCCACCTACATTACTCATCCTCATCGCCAATCTTTTCACCTTTATACTCCGTACAGGTTACTTTCCTATGTATTGGAAAACATCTAAAACACTTATGTTTCCAAAACCGCATAAGCCTCCTCATGAGATCTCTCCTTACAGGCCGATCCAACTCACAAAAACATTCAGTAAAATCCTTAAACGCATTCTCGTCAAACGCCTTCATACCTACCTCAAAATAAGAAATACTATTCCTCTCACTCAAGCAGATTTCCGCCCTTCTTTCTCTATAAACGATCAACTCTTACTACTCACAAACCTTATCGCCACGCACTATAATAGAGTGAAACCATCATGTCTCGTCTTATTCGATCTCGAGAAAGCGTTCGATAAAGTGTGGCATCTCGGACTTATTCATAAACTGATCAGGCTCCAGCTTCCTACAACATACATTCGGTTTATCTTTAACTTTCTCTCAGGTCGTCTTACTTTGTTGCCATCAACGAATATCTATCTCATCCCATATTCTTACTATCCGGAGTTCCACAGGGTTCTGCCCTCTCCCCGCTGTTATACATTCTGTTTGTTGCCGACATGCCACGTCTTCCAGAACAAGTCTACTCTTTCCAGTATGCAGATGATACTGCCTTTCTCGCTCTAGGAATATCCATCCAGCACATAAATAATATCCTACAAACAGCCATCACTGATTTCTGCTTTTGGTGCCAGAATTGGAAACTCACCATCAACGCTACAAAAACACAGGCTATCCTCTTTATCCCACCAAAGAAAACAACTAAGGTTCGCCATTGCCTATTTCTTCACGTAGACCAGGTTCCACTACGGGCTATTAAGGCAGTCACCTACCTAGGCATCACATTCGACACATACCTTACCTGGACGCAACATCTTAAAACAGTTGTGACCAAAGCATATAATCGTCTCAACTTACTTAAACGTCTTGTAGGAACGACATGGGGTCTCAAAACGCATAGTCTTAAACACCTATATAGTCTTTCTCCGTCCTAGTCTCACCTATGGTTTCACAGCTTGGATTGCAGCATCAGACAAATACTACAACAAACTTCTTATTCTCGAACGCCATGCACTCCGCATTGCATTTCTCGTAAAATTACCTAGCCCAACACAAGAGTTGTATCAACGCATTACTTTTCCTACCTTGCAGTACCATCTTGAATCTCTTTGATTCTCCTACATATGACGCCGATTTCAAACCCAACATCCACTACTTTTCGACACAATGCACTACATAGCTCTACATCCCACACCCATACGGTATATTCACACGTCATTATCTCTTCTATTTACATTATACCATTACACGCTTCCTCCTGATGATCCCTCACTCTTGCTTCTGAACGATTACGTCACTCATGCTCATTTACCTCTCATTTTCCCATCATTTCATGCACAGTAATTTTCTCATACTAACTTGGGTTTGCCATGTCTCTGATCATAGCCTAGAGTCTCCTTAGGTAAGAAGATAACTGCATTCGTCCTATAATATTTTCGTATGTGTTGTCCTGTGATTGCACCTCATCCCATACTTCATCCTCATTAATTATATTACTATACTACTACGTTATTATCACCTAGTTTCTATTCTCCTGATAATATTTATTGTATATGTTGCCTAAATAGTGTTCCTCATTTATTGTTTTGTAGATCATTGTTCATATTCTACTTTCATAACAGCTATGTACGTATGTTCATGTTGTCTATATGCATTTGTCTATTTTCTCCACCTAATGTTAAGGAACGAAAAGCTCCTTAAGCCCATTATTGCTATGAAAGAAATTCAATAAAGCACTTAGACCAACCAGAGATCTCAAAACCCTCAATCCCTTCACATCACTTTCCTAAAAGAGGGCGTAACTCTCTCAAAGGTAGATAGCCTCAGCTAGCAATGTGATAAAAAAAATAATGCACCGTTTAACTTGAATGTAAATACTGTCTTTCCAATGGAATACAGTATTTTTGGAAGGAGCAAAATAAGGATGATTTAAATCCTTGTTCCTGAAACCGACATTGTTAGAAAGAACTTGCATTTCCAAGCGGTGTTGCTAATTTGGAGGAAAATTACTAATGAGGAACGGACATGAACCTGTCATCCGGACCTCCGAATCAAGCCTCGTCCATTCGATAAACATAACAAAGATAAGTTTATGCACAAAACATTAGGTGCCATGGACTAAAGAATAAGTCCCTGGGGCCCATTAACCCTGTTAATATAAAGAAAATCATAGACTCGCAGTGAAATAACTTAGATTTTGCATAAAAACTGTTCATTAGAAAGTCAGACTTATGGTTCATTTTCTGTAGCATGAAACAAGCTTTCCAGGAATGCTATGTATTGGCGCTCATAACGTACCACAGGAAAAATCCCTCCCATCAACTTTGGTCTTCCTCTGGAGTGGCCCTGGGTAAACACATAAATCCGTTTGGTACACCCATTTCGTATCCTATATAGTATTTTTCGAAATATATTTGGATTGTGTACTTTACCCGGGGTCATTCCAGAGGGGACCAAAATTGATGGGAGGGTTTTTTCGAGGGAATTTTCCCTACATTCTCCCAATTTTCCCTATTCAGGTATGTTCTTGGCGCCAATACATAGCAGTCCTGGAAAGCTCGTTTCATGCTGAAGAGAAAGAACTATAAACTATGGCTTTCCAGTGAACAGTGTTGATGCAATAGCTATTTCACTGCAAGTCTACGATTTTCTTTATACTAACAGGATTATTGGGCCTCAGGGGATTACTCGCTTCTCCATGGCACCTAATTGTTTTTGTGCATAAACCTATCTTCGTTATGTTTATCGAATGAACTAAATTTGATTCGGAGGTCCGGATGACGCGTTCATGTCCGTTCCTTGTAAGTATAGAGGTTTCGGCTTGCAAGATGCAAATCATTTTTTCGAATGGCGACGATTTTGCTGTGAACAGCTTGTTATGTAATCAGAAAGTGTTAGTTGGAAGCAGATTTTATGTTTCATTTATCTCTTTCTATTTCATACAATCAGCAGAACGACGAGTAGTTGGACAAGTAAACAACTTGACCACTCCTTCACAATCTGTTTAGTTTTGTGTAACCCCTTGCTCTTTAAATTCCAACGTTCAATGTCCTTTAGTTTTCAAAGGTGCCGTTGAGAAGCACAGGTAATACATTAGCTGCAGAAGTCGGAGTCTCGCTTCAGCTTCCTCCCCTCCCCATATCTAGCAAAACATAAAATGATCCTACTGCTTCAAAATACAAACAAAAGTCCTGATTCAAGAGTTGGTTCACGTCTTGAAAACCAACAAGACAAAGAAAGTGACTACAGCATATTGTATGTAGTGGTAGTAGTAATAGCAGCAGTAGCAGTAGTTGTTACAGGGTCTAGTAGCAGTACTATATTAATGGTATTAAATCTTCACCTTGTGAGAAACATGATTGACCCACATAATTAAATCTACAAGTTTAAAACGGTACATATAGATAAGCTATTTCAAGAAATTTTTTCTTAGCGAATTTTCGTCCCAAATTGAAGTCCTTTCCTCTCTCCTTTGGCAGCATTTTCTGGAAAAGTATTTGCAACACTATTTCCAAGGAAGCCTTGACTGATTCAGTCCAGTGTTGCCAAAATGTTGATACAAAAGGTCTATAAATGAGATATGAAATTTACTCCAATTTTGGGTGAAAAGTCGCTAAAAGTTATTGGTGAAATTCCTTGTTATATTTGTATAGTTTTAAACTTGCACATGCAACTTACGTTCTGACTTACGTTTTCAATAGACCTTCTACTACTGCTGCCCACAATATGCTTTAATCCAGTGGTTTTCAATCTTTTTTGATTGACGACACACTTTACTGGAGGTCCAGGACATCCAGGTGAAAATAATTAAATACTCTTTTAATGTACATAAATTAACGAAAAATATCTTGGAAGTTTTTGAAAATAACTAAACACTCTAGTAATGTACATAAATTAACGAAAAATATCTTGAAAGTTTATATAAATTAACGAAAAATATCTTGAAAGTTTTTGAAAATAACTAAACACTCTTGTAATGTACATAAATTAACGAAAAATATCTTGAAAGCTTTTGAAAATAACTAAACACTCTTGTAATGTACATAAATTAACGAAAAAATCTTGAAAGTTTATGAAAATAACTAAACACTCTTGTAATGTACATAAATTAACGAAAAATATCTTGAAAGTTTATGAAAATAACTAAACACTCTTGTAATGTACATAAATTAACGAAAAATATCTTGAAAGTTTTTTTTTTTTTTTTTAAAAATAAATCACACTTTTAATGTCATTTTGTGAATAATATTACAAAATAAAAACTTAACGTTTTCAGTCTTTAATCATTATACTTTATTCACATTTTAGATTTACATCAATTTATTTCAAAATTAATTCTCTTCTCTTTCGTCTTTTTAAACTTGCACTTAATATCATTCAAACATACATAAATATGTTGTAGAATTACAATGAAATACACAGCAAAGTTGTACCTTAGTATTGGTTATTATGCTAAGATTAGAGGATTTATTAGACAGAGGTAAAAAAAATCACTGAATAGTTAAACTCAAATAAACAGATACTTATGTTTCTTTTGTACACTTGCACTTTTGCAAGGCAACTGTAATTTTAAAAATTTGCAAAGGACCTCTGATTAGCATTTTTCTTGAACGTACTTTGTTTAGGGAATTATTAAGTCATCTTCTTACAAATAAGTACAATACCATATTTCCGCAGTTGTAGGATTTCTAAGAAATACAGGGTAATTCAAAAAACGGGAAATTTTGAAAATTAAATAATTTCATGAAAACAAATTTGTAAAAATATATATTTATCTCATTTAATAGTAAAAATAACACCATTTTATAATACATACTGTAAGATTTCAGTAACTGGTGGCCATTGGCTAACTGGCCACTGGTTTGGCCAGTGGACAGTGAGCTAATGGCCACCGGTTACTATTTGGTACCAAAATGATCACCATCCTGTTAGGTATTGATAACACCAATATCATCTTTCTAACATTTACCGTCCTCGAGATATTGGCTAAAAAAGTTCCGATTTCGGGTGATTTAAGAGGTCATATCTCGGGAACCGTTAGTCATAGAGAGATGATATTGATGTTGATCAATACCTAAGAGGATGGTGATCATTTTGGTTTCAAATAGTAACCACTGACCACTAACAAAATCAATGGATACTTATCAAGTGCCAACCCATTACTAAAATTGTACTAAATGTATTCTAAAATCGCATTATTTTTACTAGTAAATGAGATAAATATTTTTTTTTACAATTTTTTTTCATGAAATATTTTAAATTTCAAAATTTCCCATTTTTAAAAATCACTCTGTATATACATATTCAATGTACCACACAAATAATTACGGTATTTTGAAAATTAAAATATGTTTTACCACGTTGACAAAAATTTCAAAATCCACACCACGTGTAAAATAAAGTACTTTTTGGCAGATAATTTCATACTAAATGTTGGTATTCTCTGTATTTTAATACGTATCTTGTTCCGATGTAGGTGCTTATACTTGAAGTATATAGTTTTGAATTATTTTATTACATTTTAAATATTGTGGTCTCTTCTTTAAAGTCGATTATTTTACATTTACAAGCACATTTTCGCTGACGAAGCACTTATATTCGTACAAGTAGGTGGAAAATATAAAGCTTGTGTCTTTGCAACCATTCTTAAGTTGATCCTCTGAAACAATTCATTTTCTATTCCTCTTCTAGTATTGGTAAGAGAAAATACAATAACAATAACGTTGTCAGGCATCCTACTTTCACCGTAAAAGAAAGCAGAAATAAATGAAGTGAACATTTTTACTGAAAATAGGATCCAATGACAAATAGGATTTAAAATAATTTTTCATGTCGTAAGCTGAATGGTAATTTTACATGTCAAAAGACCTGTACGTACAAATGAAGACATAAAGGAGTGAGGACTGACAGAATTTAGAATCAGTATTTCTAAAAATTTGTGAATGCTTATTTGTAAACTAGCCTTAGGCTAGGTAGGGGTTCCGCCCCCAGACCCCGCGTTTGCTCGACCTACGGCCTTGCACCTCTTAAACCCACAATTTTATCGAATTTCAAGTTTATTTTCCTATTTCAACTCTAAAAGATAAGATCTTGTATCCCAAGAAAACGTCTATTTAAATAACATGATGATTTCTTCATGCCCAATCTTGACCTCTAAAAAATTAAAAATATGCATTTTTCGGAATTTTCCTATGGATTAGTTCCGAAACTCTACAATCATACCAAATTTCATCATTCTAATCCTGACGGAACTGCCTAAGTATTTTGGGATGTAGAAGAAGTCCAATATAAATAACATGGGGAAAATTTTTCAGTTTCTCATAAAACCATTCTAAATTCTAATTTTTGTTTTTGGTGATCTACTTAGGTAACGCAAACGAAAACCTATAAGCATACCGAGTTTCATGTTTTTATTCTAATTTCATGTACCTAAAACATGAGATTTAGGTCCAAAAAAGGCCCATTTAAATAACATGGGGAATTTCTTCATCCTCCCCCCCTTAGACCACCTAAAAATTAAAAATATTCACTTTTGGCAATTTTTCTGTGGGTCAGTTCCGAAAAGCTATAATCATGCCAAATTTCAACTTTCCACGTCAATTGAAAGTATTCGGTATTCTAAGTCAGTTCTTGTAGTTTTATAGATAGTTAAGTTCTTATTTAAATTTGATATGACTAAATATATTATCTCACAATTCATCTCCTACATAAATTTTACTAGTATTATTATTATTATGTATTCAATAATTTTATAGTTTCAGAATTAGTACATGTGACAAAGATAGTATTAGGAGAAACTCTCATTTGATATGGGTATTTTCTTTGCCTCTTTCTGATCCTAATTTTTTCTCGGTAAAGAGTGAACAAGAAATTAGTAAACTGGAAAGCCGTATGTGCACAATGAAACAAGCATATCATTTGACCAAACTGTAAACACGAGCAGATACTCGGGGTTTCTGTCTACTTCTAGGCCACAATTGTCCGTTTGAAATTTAGGAATTCATGATGTCACGAAAGGAGAAAGAAGTGGTGTCAAAATACATCATTTCATACTGCAAAAATGAAGCAGATAAAAGTAAGCTCAATACACTGCTTGATTTTCGCGACGAAGGTGTTCCAAAAAGCACGATATACCGAGTGATCTTCGGGTTCAAGGCACGATATACCCACCAGGGAAGTTATGGCAAACAAACTGATCGTCCAGCCGTGATATCAGGACCGAAGATAATGGCGGAAGTGCAGAACTTGTTTCAAAGGGATCCGTCGATGTCGACTCGCAGTGCTGCACAGAAGTTGAAGGTGAGGCAATCAACTCTATGGTTTATAAAGTTAAAAAAAAAAAAAAAAAGTTGGGAATTAAGTCATACGTAAAGAAAACTGCACCCAAGTACATCTACGATCAGGAAGAGCGTGCGAAATCAGGGTGCTGTTACGTTTACCAAAAATCCCTGCGTAAAAACGTCGTAGTGGATTACGAGACCTATGTGCCTTGGGAGCCAGATGAAGTTCCAAGAAGGAGGTATTTCTATGCCTCGGTTCCAGCTACTTAAGATAAGACGGAAAAATGAAGAGGTGGACCAAGTTCTTCAAGAAAATATTGGTGTGGCAAGCAATAGACAGCAAGTGAATAGCAAGGGGACAGTTTCAAACCCTTTATATCTGAAGGCACCATCAACGTCAACGTGTATCTCTCGGAATGTTTGAAGAAGAGATTGATTTCTTTCTTATCCGGGCGTCGAAGAGACAACGTTTTGTTTTGGCCGGATCATTGAACTGCACTAAGAATATTTATTTATTTATTTATTTATTTATTTATCTTCAACAGAGAAAAAATTGTCAGCTTTCTTCGTAATGAAGGTATTCATTTCGTTGAGAAAGCAAAGAACCCTATTAATATACCCCAAGCTCGGGCTATAGATGCATTTGGGCGTTGTGTAAACAGAAGTTTGCTGAACGTCCCCACAGAGCCAAAAATATTCGTGGCATTACGCAGATTTGGAAATATTTCAGGCAAGAAATTGCACGAACTACAGGTCTCGACCTGACGCGGAGAAGAATACATACTCTGCGGGAACTTGGGTACACATGCATACAGAACGCAAACCTTATTTAAATTATTTTGTACGGAGTCTTCATTGTCATGTACTATCACAGTTTGGAAATAAATTTCAAAAATATCTTTCAATTGTTATAGTTTTTCCAGTCTACCAATTTCTTGTTCACCCTTTATTATTTCTTCTTTCCTAATCAAAATGCGTGAGCATTTTGTTAGAAATTTGAATCCAACTGTGAAAATATGGTAATTTACTTTTTTCTATATATACATATTTTTCGATTACTGAAGCCATTTAGACATATATATACACACACACACAGAGAATTTTGAATTTGGTCTTTTTTTAATTAACAATCTATTTGAATATGTACAAAACTGCAATACTTGAAACATCGCAACGCCTTACTTAACCTATATTTTAATTTTTTTTTTCTATTACAAATATATTTTTCAGCAAAACCAAAAGCATTATAAACGTAACTGAAAAATAGTGAAACATTAGCCATTTATTAGTTTGAAATTACCGTTGACATTTTGCTCTCTTAAGCAAAAAAACTGAATTGTTTTTATCAATCGATGAATTATTTTATTTTATTTGTTTCTTTGTTTGTTTATTTTATTTTATTTTATTTTATTTATTTATTTTAGAAAATGCACTGAACTTAGAATGAATATTCATGTTTCACTATTTTTCCCTCATTCGAGTTTCCATTTCTTTGTATAAACATAACTCAACAGCCTAAAATGAAAACTAGTTATTAAAAAAAAAAAGAAAAAGAATAACATATTACTTCTAGAAAAAGGCTACATTTATAAAATAAAAAAAGATCTCTTATTGAAGTGGAGGAATATTCGAATTGCTTTTTTAACATTAAGAATGGGCTTTTAAAACGTTTAGATGCATAGCTATATTGTAACAATTACATATATATATATGTTTTTTCTCACTAGTATTATAATCCATTTAATATAAATACATAAGAATTTCTTTATTATTTTTTCGTTTACTATCAAACATAGCACCATTCTCTTTTATATTTACACACTCTTCACCTGACAACCTAATAATTATAATAACCATTTATATCTTAAATTTTACTATATAGGATAACTTTACCAATATAAAATTATTAATACCTGAATGTTTTTCTTTTTCTAATTCAGTTAATCGATTTAATTTCCTAGTCTGTAAATTATATGTTGTTTAGTAATCAGCAAAGTCAAACTATGCAAAAATTTGATAATATGAAATTATGTTGAACAATAACAAGAAAAAAAAAATTCGTAATTGAGATTGAAATGCTACACAGCAAAAAATGAGGTGTTGAGGCAACACAAAATGACTGCCACTCTAGTGTGTTAATTCAATGACATCGTCTTCCGAGCATATCAGAAATAACTAGTGACAATTTGCATTGCTTTTTATTGTTTGGTATAAGCATAGCTTTATGCAGTATATTTGGCATTTTATACCAAACAACGAATAACGTTCTGTGTTTTTTGTAATCGATCACAATGTAAGCTTCTGAACTGTCTGACAACAGTTACATGAATAGCAGTTCTGCCATCTTCTGTTCTTACGTGCTAAAACATAAGAATAACAGATAAGGAAAACAGATGGCATGAAAACAGATATTCATGTAACTGTTGTCAGACAGTTAACAAGTTTACAAAACTATTATTGTAACCAATTAGAGAAAACACCAAACGTTATTCGTTACTTAGTAAAGTGCCGAATATACTGCGTAAAGCTTTGCTCATACCAAACAATAAAACCCAAGGTAAATACTCTTAGCCAATAACGAGTTATTTCTGATATGCTCGGAAGGCGATATCCTATGTGTTGAATTAACACACACGTTAACACGCTAAAGTGGTAGTCATTTTGTGTTGTTTCAACACCTCATTTTTTTTTTTTTTTTTTTTTTTTTTTTTTTTTTTGCTATGTAGGAATATTGAAAATTAAAAATGATGCAACAGAAAACAAAGATTAAATTTAAATTTTATCATAATGGAGGAGGTACGATATTTAAGTCTAAAGAATTTTCAAATATTTGTAATATATATATATTATATACAAAATTTTCACATCAGTTTAATATATCTACATTTATCATTTACAACCGTTTCATAGAGTGGTAACAAACTATCTCACTAAGTTATTTAAACAATCAACAAGGTACCAGTACGTACTTTGTGCTGAATAATTACATAGTTATGGTCACAAACAAATAAAATCCAGTTTTAATAAATTTTATTTTAACATATATATATTTTTTACAACCATAATCAGCTTTTTAACATTTGTCTGTAGGAAGGTTAAAATAGGTTACAACTAATCAAACACAGAATCAAGAATAATATACAGTATTCTTTAAGATAAACGTACTTGCGTAGACATGTATTTGTACATACATTAGTATAGAACACTTTCGTAACATTTTTAAAAGCAAGTTTTATCTTTTATATTAAATATAAATAAGAACTAGATGCAACTGAATTTGATTCGTGTTTTGTCTCCAAAAAAGTTAAATAAAAAATCAGATGAAAAGAAGCTATACATATATAGATTAAAAATAGATAAATGAGATGCATACTCCAGGCTCAAAATATAATTATTGTTCCTTCTGCTTCCTTGTACATTTAGTTGAAACAAAAGACTTACTGACCAAAGTTTTAACACACACTGTATTTTAAATTATAATGTGTTGCAGTTTCGGATATCAATCATATTCTTCATCAGACACTAAATAGACACTATAGAATTAAATGAAGATACAGACACACACACATATATATACGTGCCGCCATTTTTGGTCCTTACAAGATCCTTTTCCTATTCCATCTTCCTGTCTATGTTATCCAAAATTCTCTGCTATAATTCATTAATAGGTAAGCCCCTTGTAAGTTCATCAGTTTATCTGTTCCTGCCTTCTTTATCTAATCTGCTTCTTTCCACTTCCTTATTATCATTCTCTTCACTATCTCCAATACTTCCGTCTTATCCCAGTTAATTTCTTGATTAGTTTCCTTAACATGTTTGTATATCGCATTGGCATATTTCTTCCTCCTCGCATCAACTTTATGTTGCTTTATCCTTTCTTTCATTCTTTTCCCTCGTCTCTCCTACATTTCACATATCGCAGTCCCCACACTATATCCTGTAGATGACACCTTCTTCGTCTTCATTAATCTTCTTGGTGTCTTTTCTATTCTTCTTCTTTATTCTATTCTTTCTTTCTAGTTTTCTCCACTCCTTCCTACGCTAGTTGTCGCCTGGGGCAAGAATTCGCCTTAGTGACACCCTGACCAAACAAACCAAAACTCTCCCCAAATATTTGCCCAATTTTTGCGCTCTCGTAATCCGCACAAGCCCCGTTTGCCGCCCTCCTCCTAGTTACGTCACTGACTCTTTCTATAAGCTCTAACCCCTCCTTTTTAAAGTAACGTCTTCAATTTCTTCATTTCTTTTCCCGAAACTGTAACACATTATAGTTTAAAATACAGTGTGTGTGTTTGTATGTGTTTGGTCAGCATTTCTTTTATTACAATATCAATCCAAAGCCATGGGTAGTATTATTATTTAGTTGAAGCATAATGCATATACATTCACAAGTCTACACTCATATACATGACGTAGGTAGATGTTAGAGTATTTTTTTTTTCAAAGGCCATAGGAAGAAGAGAAAAACGTCCATTAGTAAATATAATAGACATTTTGATCTTCAAGTATTATACAACAAAGTTTCGAACGAATTATTTTCATCTTTACGCAAAAAATCTCCGCATTAAGAGGCCGCATTATTGAGAAATTAAAATACCGCTAATTTTACAATAATTATGTGATATCTTCAAATAGATAAAAGGTAATCGAAAAGTAGAACAAGAGCTCGGTAGACAATATTATTTTACATGAGATACCGTCATCACGACTCACTTATCTGCTTTCGATTTCCAGCCATTTAGAAAAATCGGCATTTATTTTCGCGTTTCTAAATAGCTGCAAACGGAAAGCTATTAAGTGACTCGTGATAACGATACCTCATGCAAAATAATATTGTCTAGCGCGCTTTTGTTCCAGATTTCGATTATCTTTTATCTATTTGAAGATATCACATAATTACTGTAAAATTAGCGGTATTTTAATTTCGCAGTGATAAGGTTTCTTAAATTAATAGCGTAGATAATTGGTTTATCTTATTGTTGTTAAATACCAACAGTTTCTTTTTATATTATGTACTAGACAGTATTATTGTAATTATATATTTTTTTAATGTTTTTGGAACCTATATCATGCAACGACTACACAATACACAAAACACGTTTCTTTCATAAGGTAGTTATTTCTTGTATTGACCCTATGGCTCTAAACAAGCTGCGAAACGGACAACAATTACCTGTTTTAGTATAATGAAAGACAAAAGCCATATCTCTTTCTTAAGTAATAACTATATTATATATGTAATTTGATTTACAATGTAGCAGTTTTTCCTATTTTTTTCCTTGATAGTAGGTTATGACTTATTTATATAGCTATCTTAATTTTTCTGTTCGATTCTGTGCCCACACCCGTATTTATTCAGATGCCACCTTTTTAAGATTTCAGCAATTTTCCTGCTCTCTGATTGGCCATGTTTATTCTTTCCTTGTTGGACTCAGCCTAGAAAAAAAGAAACGCATTTTTCAAACAACTTGAAAATGTTTATTTTGTCATCACAATACTCAAAAAAGAACGAAAGAAAGAAACAGAAAATAATGTACTATCTACTAAAATACCAGAAATTAGCGAAGTAGATTACATATACTCATGTACAAAATCACTCATGAAAACAAGAATTCATAGCTCATATTTTTGATTTGTAGTGTCATCCAGCTGAAATCTAAAACTACCTTACCTTATGAAGGCTCTTAGATAGTGGATGCTTACTTGTTCTAATGAGTACATTATTCCTTATAAAATCCTCACTTTTTAAGGTAAATTTTAGACTTTCAGTCAAGCAGGTACTGTTTCACTGCAATTTATCATAGGAACCTGCTTCATACCTCATTCTCTTCAGAATAAAGCAATCTTTCAAAGAGTTCATTTGCATGCCCATATCCTACACTAGAAACGGGAAATTAGGTAAAAAAAAAAAAAATCAGGAAAATTTTCTGGTAAAATCCCTTTTTCGAAAACTTTGAGCTCCTCGGGTTCGGGCCTGGGTTGACGTACAAATCTCAAAAAAAAAAAAAAAAAAAAAAAAAAAAAAAAAAAAAAAAATGTGAAATACTTAGAGGTATAAACATTGCGCGTACAAAATCTCGGTCTAATATCTTGAAAGCTAAGGGCGGGAAAAATTTTTGAAAATTGCCTCAAAACAAGAAAAATTGATGTCACGCCTCCGTCCTCATTTTGCGCCATCATGTTGGCCATCTGGTTCCAAACTCCATTTGGGGTATTCTTTGGTCCATGTCTGACTTACCAATAAAAAAACGGGGTTAAATGCCTGTTATAAGATCTACATAAGCGGTTAAAGACAACACTGTATTTTGGTACAAGAATGTACCATGGATCTTATAAGAGTTATTGGGCGTCTGCACTCTCGGAGAAAAAGTTTCGTACAGAGTTGGCATATGTAGATGAACCCTAACTCTGCAGAGCAACCTAATCCCAAAATAACAAGTACACCATGTTTTATATATGACACCGTTACTCTGTAAGTAGAAGATTTACTATGTATGTGTGTTCAATTATTCTTCTAAGTAATTGATTTATATTCTTCATAATTTATGATAATTCATATATACTTATTTCTTATTCCACAAAATAATGGTTTACAGTTCGTATTCCAAGCATATTTTTAAGTAATAAGCTCATTTTATTGACTGATTCTGTTTTAAATCTGTGATGCGCAGAATGACTTAAGGTGAAAAATCGAGTTTTTCCAACATGTTCAGTGGAAAGAATTACATGTGAAAAAGCTAGTACTCACCGCAAACCAAAGTATTCTTTAAGTAGAGCTTTCGAAAAACCCGGTTTCCATCTTGAGCTTAAAACAGTTCAAAGTGAGTTTAAAACATGAAAAGAAAAAAAATGGTTAAAAAGGAATAAAATATATGTGAAGCACACTTCTTCTCACACAAAGGTCAACACATGTTATTGGCCACTCATTGATCACTGTTAACTGCTGTTCACTGTTTTTTGTGTTTTCTTCCAATCGGTAAAAATACGTGATTAAAAGATCACTCCAAATTGCATTTGTGTTTCCTCTGTCTAAATTAAGTACAGGCTTCATAATGAGAGCCATACTATATTCATATAAAGAGACCTGCACTTAATTTAGACAGAGTACAGGCTTCATAATGAGAGCCATACTATATTCATATAAAGAGACCTGCACTTAATTTAGACAGAGTACAGGCTTCATAATGAGAGCCATATTATATTCATATAAAGAGGCCTGCACTTAATTTAGACAGAGTACAGGCTTCATAATGAGAGCCATACTATATTCATATAAAGAGACCTGCACTTAATTTAGGCAGAGTACATGCTTCATAATGAGAACCATACTATATTCATATAAAGAGACCTGCACTTAATTTAGACAGAGTACAGGCTTCATAATGAGAGCCATATTATATTCATATAAAGAGGCCTGCACTTAATTTAGACAGAGTACAGGCTTCATAATGAGAGCCATACTATATTCATATAAAGAGACCTGCACTTAATTTAGGCAGAGTACATGCTTCCTAATGAGAACCATACTATATTCATATAAAGAGACCTGCACTTAATTTAGACAGAGTACAGGCTTCATAATGAGAGCCATACTATATTCATAAAAAGTGACCTGCACTTAATTTAGACAGAGAAGACATAAATGCAATATGGAGTGATCTTTTCATCACGTATTTCCGCCGATTGGAAGAAAACACAAAAAAACAGTGAACGACAGTGAACAGTGATCAATGAGTGGCCAGTGACATGTGTTGACCTTTGTGTGACAAGAAGTTGTGTGCTTCACATATTTTTTATTCCTTTTTAACAATTTTTTTACCTATCCATGTTTCTTTTTCATGTTTTAAATTTACTCGAACTGTTTTAAGCTGAAGATGGAAACCGGGTTTTCCGAAAGTCCTACATAAGGAATATTTTGGTTCGCAGAGAGTACTAGCATTTTTATTTATATTTCTTTCTAAATATAGTCACCGCTCACAATACACAGTGATATTGTTCAGTGGATTCCAGCAACAGAAAATACATGTATCTTTTGTTGATATTACGCAGATTGTTAGATGAAATATTGCTTTATTGAATTCAGTAGCTGTAATATGTGTTACATTCAAATTACTTTTCACATTTGATTCTGTCACAGGTTGATAAATGTTATCTGTGTACTATATGTATCTGGTGCAATGCACTATTTACGCCACCGTACAATGTGGAGCTTCGTGTATATTTGGGTTATCTTGCCTTTGTAATCATCAACTAAATAGATTGATCTGATTAATGTTTAGTGTGTCTTTCAGCATTGAAGCTATGAAGATGTGAAACTACAGCGTAGAGTCGTATTCGAACCACATGAGGTTCGGTGCGAAATCGAACCGAGATCTCTCCTTCAACTAAGTAGAAAATGATACTTTGTTTCGTTGAAGCAAGTTTTGTTTTCTCTATCATGCTATCAATTATTATTAATATTATTTTTTCAAATTCTGGCGTCAGCAAATGTTCGTGTGTAATCATTAACACACGAATAATTGAAAGGAATACTCATATATCAACTAGCATTGGTATTTGAAATGGACAATTGTATGACTTAAAACCAGTTCCAATCCAACTTGTAAACTTATATATGTGTTATAAATTTTAAATGAAAATTTTATCTTAAATTAAAAGTATGAAGTGAACTAATTTTAAAATACAGGATAAGGATCATAATTATTTTGAGCGCACAATAGAGTCACTTATAAAATGTTTATTCTTCTGAATGGATATACCCATTTCAGTAGAGTTTTGTACGACTGGAAGACAGTTGCTAGTGAAAACTCTAATATAATTGTTAATTCTTGTGAGAGATTTTAACGAAACAAATTTCATCACAGCACTATATTTTAATATAAATATATAAGCAGTTATGAAATATATTTCTAAAATAAACTTGAGTATCCAACTCTCAAAATCTCTTTATTTGTCTCCATACCTAAATTTACAACAAAATACTCATGAAGATGTTTCATCATCAGTACCTGTTACCTATTGGTGAGTATAGACAAATTTCAAAAGAAATTCGTGTATTATAAGGTTTTTTCTCCAACATGGTCACTTATGTAGAACAAATTGCTTACCAAAAAATAATGAAAACATTATCCATAATATTAGCTAAGTACAAGGGAGGATCAAATGAAAACCTTAAAAATGCAATAAAATGTCCTAAAGTTGGACGATTGCTTCGATAAGTGGCAGCAATATGCCTTGAATTGCACTTAATGACCGACAGGTGGCAGAGTGTTGCTGGAAGAACAACGAATGCAGCAGCGTCAGTATCGAAATGGGCGCCCCACTGTCCACATGCACAACGTTAGAACATAAATTAAACATAACTTTCTTACAAGGCTGTCTGTATTCTTTATTATAAATTAACGAGAAATGTAACAGTTGTAAGAAAGTTATGTTTAATTTATGTTTAAGATGGACACAAGGCCTTTTTATAAAAAAAATCAACGTTAGAACAACGTTCGGTGATCCGTTCTCGAGCAACGAAGGTGTGAAGCCAATTGAAATGCATCGGAGGATGGCAGCAAAGTATGGTGATTTGTGTTTCTCTCTGCAGCAAATATATGAGTGGTGGAGGAAGTTTAAAAGTGGCATAAAATCTGTGGAGGATGCTCCTCGACCGGGACAGACTTACCAAGTAGCGATCGACCGACGAAAACATTGCGTTAGCGGAACAGCTTGTAAAGGAAAACAGGCAGAAAGAAATCGCCACAATCATGAATATTAGCTTTGGTTCATCTCAAAACATTGTGCATAATGCTCTGCATTTCAATAAGGTGCCTCCAAGATAGATCCCATGTTACTTCACTACTGAATTAAAAGATATTCGCGTCGACGCCTGTGAAGAACTTTTGCGTAGTTTCATTGCCGAGGGTGATGCATTTCTGGAAAAATCGAGCAAGGAATGGCGACATAGTTCTTCGCCAAAACCAAAAAAATTCCGCACTTAACCATCAGCAGGAAAGGTCATACTCACTCCCTTCTGAGATGCAAAGGCAGTAATTTAGGAATACTACATACAAAAAGGAGTGACTGCAACCAGTGCCTTGTATTCAAACCTGCTGAAAACTCAACTTCGACCTGTAATCAGGCGTAAAAGACGAAGACTTCTGTCCTCAGGTTCCTCCTACTGCATAACAACCCTTGACCGCATACTGCCCGTTTGACCATTGAGACTATCGATGACATCAAATTTAAGTGTCTCACTCATCCATTCTATTCACCAGGCCTAGTCTCAGTGATTTTCATGTGTGTGGACCATTCAAAGAAACGATGGAAGGCAAGCATTTCAATAGTGACGAAGAGGTGAAAAGTGCGGTGCACGAGTGGCTACAATCTCAACAAAAGAACTTCCAACGTGGTATCCATGCACTTTCGAAGAGGCGGAATACTTGCGTTCAGCGTCAAGGAGACTACGTTGAAAAATAAGAGGCGAGATTTCTTTTTCATTGTTACATTCTAAAACGTATTGCACTTTTAAGGTTTTCATTTGATTCTCCTTGTACAATATAAGTTCTTATGATAAATACTTCATAAAATCAGAGTGAGAGAGAGAGAAAAAAAAGAGAGAGAGAGGTAGTGAGAAAACTGGAGGAAAGGAATTAAAAAAAAAAAAAAAAGGAGATGTAAAACACTCATGTAGGTGGCATATTGGAAACACCTGGACGCTATTGAATGACTTGGATCCCATATCTGGACGCCATGCAATGTTCATCCGGACAACTACTGTTCTGTTTAACGATTGTTGGCATGTGATGTCATGAGTTTGCAGCAGATAATTTTGGAAAGCGCGCTAAGGAAGATGGAAGTTCCGATTGAAAATATCGGCAATTATTAAATGGAAGATGCATACAAGTTTAGTTTAAATTAATATTTCTAATAATGCATCAATTTAGTTCCTTAAGTTACTATTCTAGTTAGTTGCATGCCAAAAGCAGCCCAAGAAATTTGAAAGAAACTTCGTTGCAAAATAATATGCAGAAATCAAGCCTGTATTATAAGGATTGATGCCATTAAATGTGAGTTGAAACTTGTAGTCTATGTTGTAAGAAAATACTGCTGAGGAAGATGGGAGTTCCTATTGAAAATTTTGGCAATTATCTAGTCACAGATGCATACAAAGGTTCGGTCAAGTTAATATTTGAAACTATGCGTCAGTTTAATTTATTTGGTTGTTGCCTTTATGTTCTGTAATTCTTTTGCTTTCTTACTACTTGTTTGTCTTTATGTGATGAAGAAAATAGCGAAAGCCCTTGTAACATACTTCTAGATTGCTTTGAGATAATATTTTCAATATTTTCTGGTAAGTCGCTTCCAGCTTCCTTTGTTTTAATCAAGGGAATACTAAAAAAAAACTTATTTTCAAGCAGAAAGAAAACTTTTTTGTCTATTGTGTTGTGATCCTACAGCTCAGGACTGAAATTTTAATTTTATCTTTCCTGGAGAAATTTGGGCTAAAATTAGTATCATCCAACTTAATTGGTCTGTCAAATTTGGTTGAGATCGATCAAAGTTAAATGCTGAAGCTTACATCTCTTACACTTTCTAACACTGAAAAGCAACTTCTTCAGAAATTGCAATATACAATAATATCTGAGGATAATATCACTGAACCACGACAACCACCACACTAGTTTCAATTTACAAGAAGTCGCGCAACAACTGTACGTATTTAAGTGTATTCAAAATTTCTCAATGTTAATAAATAAATAAATAAATAAATAAAAACTTTTGTATTAATGGTTAATTTCGTGAATAATTCCAAAAGAATTGTCAATTTAATGTTTACACTTTCCCTAAGTAGAAAATACACACCACCGTGTTATTAAGTTACTAACCTGGCTTAATAACACAGCCACACACACACATACACAAAAGTTCTGTGAACCGGACCCCAGCGTTTGGATTCGGTGTGTTTTGTTACACAGAATCCAAATTTTGAAAACCCAGGACGATTAACCGTGTCAATTTTGTTTAATGGGCGAAAGATTTGAGCGATTTTGAATAGAATAAAACACGTTTTTCGCCCATAAAACAAAATTGACACGGTCAATTGTCCTAGGATTTCGAAATTTGGTGTATAACAAAATACATCGAATGCATACCCTGGGGTCCGCTAAACAGGTTTTTTTTTTTTTTTTTTTTTTTTTTTTGGTATGGCTGTGTTACGTGTATTCTCCCTATCCAAAATCGCTAGTTTTTCGCCGTTAATCCTGGGGTTTTGAAATTTGGATTCTTTGTAACAAAATACATCGAATTCATACCCTGGGGTCCGCTGAACAGAACTTTTCATTTTTATTTTATTTTATTTTATTCTATTTGTGTGTGTGTGTGGCTGTTTAATTTATGTAGAAGTTCGTGTTAGATCAAGTTGCAGCTGAAAACATCTTTATAAACAATATTTATAAAACTGAAACTGACTGAAATCGCATAAAACGAAAGAAACCAACTTCGTAACAAAATGATCAAAATAACGAAACCATTCCTACAAAAACTATACTTATAGTAAAAATAAAATTACACAATTAACATTGCTACATTCAATTTTGCTTACATAAGTTCTTTCGATCACACTTCTGCTTCTATGAATTAAGAAACCTAAAACTAAAAACTACATTAAAAAAAAAAAAAAATACCAGCAGGACACTATCCTACACCAACGCAATCTGGTCAAGATTACCATGATATACCTACATCAGCATCATTAAAATTTTAACTTTAAGAGGGCTTCCACTAAACTATTTTAAATAATTTTGAAACATGATATATGTAATTATTCTTAATCCCGAAACAACTGAAATTTTTACCTTTACGTTAATTCTGTCGATCTGCCTGTTCTGGTTCTCCAATTCTGAACCCATATCAATGGCCATATTTCGAAGATTACCTATCATTGTGTTAACTTGTACCATGTTGTCTTCCATCTCATCTTCACGGGCGTCGTTTGTGATCCTGAAGTAGAAAACAAAAGGAAAATAACAGAACGATGTAATTCATTGTTGCTAATTGTACAAGAATTACCAAAATTCTTAACTTATATATTATCCACAGAAAATGTTAAAATTACGCAAAAACAAAGTCTACAGCTACTCGTTTAGTTTCGTAGCACTGGTGGATCTGTCTTGACCCCCTTCCGCCTTTCTCCACTGCGCAATTTAACGTATCACATTTCTCATACATATAAAGAGTTGCTAGTTTCTGGTAAATCTAAGGGCATAATGAAACAACCTAATTTACTCAGTAGCTGCCAAAAGCAAAGATTTTACAGATGGTAGCAGCATTACAGTGGTATTCACAGCACATGCTAATTAGCAAATGGCTACTAACTGTGGTCTCTGTGTTCCATTTTGTTTCAGCAATTTTTAAATGAAAACTAAAATTTTGAACAGCTTTATAATTGAAATACTGACACAGTTAAAGTATTTATGTTATAGAAGACTTGATATAAATTAAAAGTGACAACTCTCTTTTCTAAAACCATGTAAGCAATCTTACTGTTCTTAATCTAAGTATGCAAAAGAATCTTTGTTTCTTTTTGATGTGATGTCAAATTAATTAGTAGTTTTTTTGCAAAAGTATAACCATTATTGTTTCATACTATTCTACTATTGGGATACTTTAAAACAATGACAATTCTTTTGAAAATGGTTTTCCTTTATCTTGTGTGCTGAGTTATATTAGAGAATGTTCACGTCATGTCTAGAGTAAAGACTGTTCTTTCATGACGTGCTTTTGGAATGAATATGTTGTACGAAATAAAGCAGCCATTGTAAAATAGAATTAGTTTATCTCAAAATATCACCTAGTAATGATACTTGTCAATCTTGACTCTAATATTTTGAGTGGGACATTCGGACACTTATCTTCAGGAGCACACAATGATTTAAATCCTTTCTCGCAACATAAACGATACTTTTTTTTTTTTTTTTAACTTTCATTATTTCGACAGTGATTACTGATTACTGCGTAAATTTTATTGATATATATGGTTGGCTATCTTTCCCAATAGCCATAAATTACGTTTATTATTTTACTAAATAACAGTATACGTATATAGCCCAAATGCTAGTGCACTAGCTTAATTTGCTAATAAACTGTTTTTATTGGTACTTTAGGTTTTCTTTCAAGCGAATACTTCTTAATGAGAACATAATACTCACTCTTTAACAGCAATTAATTTGAATGGTTGTGTACGCAATGATTTAAACCACTGTGTGCTGCTAAGGATGAGTGTCCGAGTGTTCCAATAGAGATACTGGAGAAAAAATTGAAGATGAACATTACTAGGTGAATAATTTGATGTACGAAGTGTGTTCAAAAAATGTCCTTTGTTGTTCTTGCTTTATTACTCATTCTACAAATTTTCAATTACTATTCCCCTTCAAAGTACTCCCCTCTACTGTTAATGTGGCGTCGCCATCGTTTGTTTCAATTTTGGAACTCCTGATGGAAATAACTTTTTTCAATGGCGTGAGTACTGTCGTCGCATTTTCCTGAATTTCCTCTTTTGGACTGAATACAACGTCCTTTCAAAGTGGTTTCAAGTTTGGAAAGTAGAAAAGGACTTTTTGGGGCCAAATCCGGAGAATAAGGTGGGTCGGGCACAACGGAAATGAGATGTTTTGCCAAATAATTTTGCAAGTTTTTCCACTCAAGATTTGATGGTAAGATTCTACACTTATACCAATGTCTTCAGCAACCTCAGAGTTAAATGACAATTTCTACTAATTACAAGGCCTACAATCTCAGTATGTTGGTCATCTGTTGACGTGGAAGGTCATCCAGTCCTTTAATCATACACGGAAGAAAGTGGCGCAAGTAAAAGTATATATATATTTCGAAATATTACAGCATAAGATCTTTATTTGGTTCACTATGTACTTACTTTGCAATGTATCCTGCCTGAGGACCCAGTCCATTCCTTTCATCCATGACTCGCTGTGGCTGATTATTCACGACTTTCCCATCGTCGTTCCCCTTCCACGTTCCTTCGTCTTCTTTGAATTGGGCAGACCTGAAATAGAGAAATGAAAGCTATCTAAAAATCCTATCATATATATAGAGAGAATATTTCTTTAAGTTTCTTTTGTACCAAGCGAATATTACCAGAATATACTGTATGCAAAATGTCAATATGTCTATGTAGTGTCTTGTGTAATGTCTACATTAATTGAAACAAATCAGTCGTTAGCGAACGTAATTCCATTCTTTTCCAATCGGTATGAATGTGAATTTCTTGCTTTAATTGTTCAATCATAGGTTGTCAATTCGATATTTAATAATTTACCAGTGTAAATGATGACTTACGTACATAAATCTCGCTCGTGGCTATTTGTTTTGAGCCATCAAAGATAAATTTTGTATGAGGGAAGAAGATAGCGCTATAGTCGAAAAGTATAAGGGAACTTTGCTCTCACTTTTTTTTATTAAATTTTTTACTCTTAATAATTTATTACTTTAGAAAGTTTAATATTTAATACAATCTTAAATATATGTTTTACAATTTAAAAATGTTTGGCGCCGCTTCTTCTTAATTACATTAAAAGTGTGGAAAACAAATCTACTTACAACAGGCTAATCGTCCATCTTGGATCGGGCCATTTTGTACATGTTTTAACTAATAACAATTTTCAGTGATATAGCCAACTTGGCTGTTTGAGCTGCGGTGTATAATTATAATATTCCTGGCAAGAGGATCCAAGACAAGACAAGACAAATTTTGTATGCTCTAAAAGAAAGTTTTTGCAAAAGATATATATTGTGTAGATTTGTGGGCAATAATCAAATTAGAAGATATAAGTGGCTCGTTAACTATCCTAAGATGAAAGGCTGGGTAAATTGTATGGGTATATTCAAATGGAGGTTGTTTTCAAATGGCGCACCAGATATATAACAATAGTTACTATGAAAAGTGATAAAATATAGAACCCCAAAGATTGTTGGTTATATATTATCACTTAAAGCTAGTTATATGGTAAAGGTATAATTGAGGAAAGTAAGAGGTAAATCATCTTAATACGCCTTTGTAACTTTTAAATTAATAGATATAAAAACGCTGAAATCTCGTACAATACCATACAAATATCGACAAAAGAACATCGTTTGACATACTCTGCAATACCACTAGACTACTATTGTTGCCAAATCAACATAAAATTAAATTTTGGTGTCATTATACAATCCGAATCCATGTATTTTTAAAATTTACGGAAGAAATACGTAATACTTTAATAAAGCTTGTATAGGTAATTAAAATACGTGAGGATCTTATCTCTAAGATGCGTAGTAACGTAGGAAGTGGAACGTTTTAAACACATACTTTTCCATAAGGCATCCATTATGAAGTCAAGTGAAGTGGAGGCAGTGTGTTAACTTGTTATGTGCTACCATATAAGTGTCCGGGAAGTATGAAAGCAGTGTGTCAACTCATGATGCATGACCATAAAAGTGTCTGAGAGATAAGGGATCGCCAAGTAAATACGGTAAATCTCGAAAGTAGTGACACACATTGTACACAAAATATTAAATTACAAGAGAAGTTCTGTTTTGCCTATTTCCTTTCGTTTACACGTATTGTGAACATTGAATGTACAAAGTTCTACACAAGCGTTAATGCCTTCGGCGTTGCCCCCGCCACTACCTGATTCCGTCTGGTACTCCTATCCGTGCGACATTTAACCCATAGAGCCGAAATACAAATCCCTTTGTAAGGACACCTGGTCCAGGTAAAAATTGATTTCGTACGCAATCGTGAAGAAAATAAGCATTTTATTCATAAAATTGATTATTTTTTATCAAATTTTAATTACACTCATAATCACTAAGCCCTCCTAAAGTGAATCTGCACTCAGGAATGCGACTCCTGCCATGAGAAAAAGTTTTTCTAAAGGTGCCAAGAGTAGCTTTCGTGAAGAAAGAAGTAAATATATCATTAATTTTCTATGGATCCGGATTGTAAATTTGCACTATAGTATGTTTATTGATACAAGGTCAGGTTAGTACATATTTCAAATTTACATATTAAATAAAAAAAATTACAACACCATACATGTTATTCCATGTTAGAAACCAAGGACGCGGCAATATCACAAACTTCCAAGGTTTGGAGACTTCTAGAGCAGTAATAACGATGGGGGGGGGGGGGGGGAGGAGGAATAGTATGATTACGATATGACTACATTTGAATACATATGAACAAAGTTACAGAATGGCTACAAAGTCCCGTTACTTCTTGATAAATACTAATGTAAGTTTTCCCATTACCCCTTGATAAATGTTAATGTAGGCTTTCCACTGTTTCAAATTGTGTGAACGATGGCTGATACTTCCACTTACAATATTGAAGAACATGTTATTGCAAGTTATTGGGTGCATGAGAGAAACTATACAGGTAAGACACTGGTAGAAGTGCGTGCAGACTTTCGGACAAGGTTTCAACGAGATTCTTTTCCGAAACAAACACGTTTATGATGACAACAGGAACTATTCGCCACAGGAAGTGTGAAGGATAAGGAAAAAAGTGGCGGACCGTCCACATGAGCACAAAACCTGGCGGCGTATTATACTTTGTCATGAGAATGACGGTCGACAGACTAATCCTTTGAACATTTAATGCTTCCTATCGCAATAAAATTTCTTGAAAGCATTGTTGTTCATGTCATTCAGTTCTTTCTGTGTAGTTATTTAGGTACGTTTAGTGGTTTATATTACATATTTTCAGGGATAACGGGACTTTGTGGCCACCCTGTAGAAGGAATTAAAAATTTAACTCTTTCAGAAAGGCTTTATTTCCAAAATTAATTACAGTTGACATTGACATGATATTTTGTAACATTAATTATCACTATTTTCGCATTTATTTTCTAAATGTAGCATAAATTTATTTAAAAAAAAAAATATGGAACTTGTAAACAGTATTTTTTTTTAGTAAGGTGTATATCTAATACAAAATGATGATATACCTTGATTAGGTGCATTCTAATTAATGTATTCACTGAAATGTAAAAATTAGTGCAAAAATTTAAACACTTCCTCTAACGTCATTCTTAGTTAAAGGATAACATGCAGGAAAACATTACCAATTCTTCTTTTAAGTTTGTTCTCCTGTCAGTAACAATCATATTATACTTAGAAAAGAATCTCCCGGTATCAACACTCGAGACTGGCAACCATATTGAACGTAACGAGCTGACAGCAAAGGACCTGTGATTAACTTTTAAACTGTTTAACAATGATACAATGTCAACTTCCTTAAATCCTTACTGTTGAGAACTTCAATAACCTTAGTTTTAAATTCACAATAAGCAACAAATAGATCATGAACATTTTCACCACAGGATTTAAACAACAGTTCAGTTTTGTTGATGTCTACATCTTTATGAAGTGAAACAGTTTCTGGATCAAATAACTTGCAGATGCAAATATTATAACTTTTCTCGTAAATGCAAAGTTTTTTTTTTTTTTTAAGTTAAATAATATTGGAAATGCACTTTTTAGTTATTATTAGCAATAATTAACAAGAATTCCACTTTTTCATTTTCATTCGCATTTATCGCAAGTAATGCCGAATTTCGCAAAAATTCGCGATAATATAAACGTGATTTCTGGCTCTGAAACGAAAAGTTTGAGGTTTTCTTGAACATATACACATTTTTTTAACGTTTCGCACATATCGCATTAACGAAAAAGTTTCGTCTCTACATATGAATGTATCTAATACGAAAATTTCACGTATAACCAACAATCAATCAGTTACGTGATAGATAATGTTCTAAATAAATTATATGTATCTGTGAACAAGGACAGATATGTAGGCTATAATAATAATAAAAAGTGTTCAATCTGAGAAGTGATTCGAATAAGACAACAGGCTAAGTTGTAAATAATGTATTCCACACTTGCAAATATCATTATTGATCAGAAATTCCACGCGTTCTATTACATGACAGATTCTATGTGTAGATTGGACCGCCTTGTTCAAAGGTCAAGGTACATATGAAGTTCACTTTCATATCAGCAAAGGAATCTCTGGTTTCGCTTACCACTTTCGTCTGGAACTACCTTAGAGAATAATAACATAATCAATAACAGGAATTCCATGTTAAGGGTCTATTAAAAGCTAATCCAAAGAAAGAAATAAAAAAAAAAAAAAACGTACGAGGTGTGATCAAAAAATACGGTGAATAATTTTATTAGAAACAAAGTAAGGAGCCTATATGGCATTTGATTTAATCTCCTTCCAAGTACTGTCCTTGGCTAGCAATGCACTTATTCCAAAGTTACTGGAAGTATTTCTGGAACGCTTCTTTTGGAAAGGCGTTCAGGTGCTCTGTCGTGGCCTTGTCAATGTCAGGAATTGTGTCAAAACGTTTTTTTTTTTAAAAAGCACGGTTTTAATTTTTGGGAAGAACCAGAAGTCGCATGGTGCTAGATCTGGAGAGCACAGCGAATGTGGACAGACAGGAATACTTTTTCGATCAAAAACTCGCGGATCAAAAGCAAGATATGGCACGGCGCCTTTTCGCGGTGAAGAAGGAAGCCGTTTGCTCATTTAATCGGCAGTTAAAATGCTTTTCACGGACCCATACGAGATGTTTAGTTCTTCGGAGAGTTTTCGAATAGTCATTCACCTGTTTGAACAAATCATTTGTGCCAATTTTTGCATTTTTCATTTGTTTTTGACGTCGAAGGACGTCTCAATCGTTGCTCGTTTCCAACCGACTCCTTTCCACTTTTGAATAGCTCATACCACTAGTAAACAATCTTTAATACCACCATTTCATTGCCATACACTGATTTTGACATTTCGTGAGCTTCTTTGGCTTTTTTTTTTAAGTTTAGAAAAAAACTTAATGTTGACGCGCGAGAGACACTCTTAACACGTCCTCACTCTTTTTCCTCTGGAAGCCAACTAACATGTCATAATATGTTCCAACGCGACACTGACTGTACCAAAGTTTTAGGCTACCAGGCTTATTAGTAGAATTGGATACAACATTGACAGATGGCACTGTTCAATTACATTCACCGTACTTTTTCGTCACGCCTTGTATATACGCACACGAGCAGAAGAGAAACAACAGAGGAAAGAACATAAACCAAGCCAATATTTTCAACACATCAGAACTTTCTGGACGAAACTGAAGAGAAAGAGACAGAAAAGTTGAGAGGGGTAAAAGCCATAATAAAATGTATAAGTGAATTGGTCGCAGTGACCAAATTTAATCAACGAAAGATGATTTTGTATCAAGAAAAAGATGAGGAATGACTGACGAAAGAAACAAATAATACCAAGAATGAATAGAGTTAAATGTAATAATTAAACCGAGAAAGAAATCGATTATAATAAGACCATGGGCGTCTCTGGCGGAGGGAACGCGTTCCCGCAATATTTTGTGTACGAAATATAGTGGATCAATGCTGAAAGTATTTAGATCTCTATGGAAGAAGTAAAAACACATGTAGAACAAATGTCTGTTGTTAAGCATCAGTTTGATGTGATTAAAATGTTCGCCTGACGTGTACCACTTTCAAAGAAAGATTTTCTTAAAGTCAGTCTTACATTTCTTGATTAGTCGAAGTAGTCTCGGATGCAGGCACACACACAATTTTCTCATTGCTTAAGAACCAACAATTGGATTCTATGAAATAGAATGACTAGAGAAGGGAGGGGAAGAATGTATAGGAAATTGTTCTGAGAATTAAGAAGGGAAATGTGCAATAGAAGCAAAGGTAACAAGAGGATTTTTTTTTTTTTTTTAATTTCAGAGGAATACTGTAGAATGGTAGCAAGAGAGAACTACTATGGCAATATAGAAAGCAAATATTGAAATGAGCCTTTAACAAGCGAATTACAGCTTGAGGAAGAATGAAGGAACACCTTGAGGAAACGGATAACACCAAGAATAAACTGTACATTTTAGACATTAAAATGGAAAACGAAGTAAACAAGGATGGTTGATTGAACAAGTTCAAAAACGTACACCGTATTACGAAATGAATAACGTAAAGGTAGATAATATACTTTTTAAGTTTATTAAGAAAATACAAGAAAAGGAAAAAGTATTCGATATTTGCAATCAAATCACGAATGTCATCGTAAAACTTCTTTTTAGAGAGTTAAGATTTTGTTGGGTAAAAAAATCGAAATATATGAGGACTATAAAACTACACTGCTGCAAGTGCATTTAAGAACATTAAGTAAGAATTTGTGGGTTTGGCCCAAAGTTGTATACAAGAATAGTGATTGTACATAATACTGTTCTCGACATGGCACTCATGGGACACCCACTTGTTAAACAGTATGTTTAGGAACGTATAGAATTCGCTTTAATAGCATAGAAAACACGTTGATTATAGAAGATAAAAGGACTAATCAAATTACTTTCAGATGAAATGGTTGTTACTGCAGAATCTAAAATTAACATGTTTTTCAAAGACACTGAAAATATTGTGAGACGATAGTATGTATGTGAGAACGATTAAATCAATGTCGGTTAGATTATTAAGGCTATAATAGACGTTTGAGCAAAGAAATAGAATAGATGTCTATTTTAAATACCTAGGTAGTATTGTAAACGAAGATATGAAATGGGAACTTGAAATAGAGGCAACGGAAGAATCGTTGCTCGAACTGACCAAAATAGTATATATATATTGTCAGAGTATATATGTGCGTTAATCTCAGATAATTTGTCTGAAGAAGGCTGTGTTACATAGCTGAAACTGTAACACAGATGTATATACTCTTAAAATATATATACTGCTTTGGGCTGTTGGAGTTTTGTCAGCAATCTTGAATTTTCCAAAACTGCAATGAATAATTTACAAGTGGAAGAATGGTGAAAGATCCTTAAGAAGATTATGATGATTATGATGAGAAGCATATTATGTGAGTTACTGAATGAAGATATATAGAAAGGTTTCAGATGAAAAATATTCCACAGTACGAGAAGCAGCAGAAGAAACGTGGTATTGCAAGAAAAAAAAACCCCTCGAGTTATCGAAATTTGTACCTTGAGATGAACGCAAAGCTTAGAAGAAAGAATTAATGAGAGGCATTGGAAATAATAGGTGTAAAAAATATAACTGGAAGTAATTACAATATGTTAAGATATTGTTGGAGAAGAAATTATATTCCGAATGACATGTAGAAGATATGGTGGAAGGAAACCGAAGAAGATAGAGTAATATTAAATTAATAGACAGTATTAAAAATATAACTCCTATGTCAAGGCGAAGAGGTTACCTAAGAATCATATTATACAGGATGTTTCAAAACAACACCTTTTGGGAGGTGATTTCTAACACCAAAATAAGACAAAAAGTATAGATTAACCTGGGTGCACAAATGCTTCCTTTCAGAGTTATTGGCTGCCGAAAACATGAAAAAATTAATTTTAAAGGCCCATAGTTCTCAATACTATGGGACCTGCCGTAAGTCGGATCAAGACTTCACTTAGGAACTAATATGTGTTCTATCCAACAAATACATGTTTCAGAATCCTAAGGTATTCACGCAACATTTTTTATAGAGGGAGTTTGGCTACGGGCATATAATTTGAAGTACTCACCAACTACCTCTATAAAAATTGTTGCGTGAGTATTTGAAACATGTATTTTTGGATACTAAGTGAAGTCTTGATCCGGTAGGTCCCATAGTTTTGGAGCTATGGAGCGTTAAAGTTTATTTTTTACGTTTTCGTCAGTCTATAACACCGAAAGGAAGCATTTGAGCATCCAGGTTAGTCTATACTTTTTGTTTTATTTTGGTGTCAGGAATCACCTCTCCCAAACGTTGTCGGTGTTGTTTTAAAACACCCTGTATATAAATTTAAATTTCTGGAAGTAGTCTACCAGTGACGAAAGATAATTATGATGAATTGTGTTGTTAAAGGTACAAAGAGGGGATCCCGTTAGTAAAGTAGATTCCTATTTACTCGCAATTTTGAAGTAACTTTAGTTGAGGTCTACTAGCATTCTAGTCATCCCCGTTCCCCCAATTTTAACATGCCAGAGATGCCCATAAATAAGACTATAAAAAAATTAAATAAATAAATAAAAATACAAGGTAAGGAATACACAGTAGGCAGTCACTTGACTGAAAAATTTTTTAAGTTTAACGTCCCACGATTATACTCTTTAGGCTAAAGGAGAAGGATATTAATGAAAGTGAGTGATGGAGAAATGAATTTTTTTATGCTCTTCCACCTGGAATCGAACTCGAAACTACATGCACAAAAGGCATACATGCTAATCACTAGACAAATGGGAAGGGCTAAGTCACTTGACAAAAGTACATTTGAGTGAATTATTTATCAACAATGAGTCTATATGAACGTTGTATGCATTAGGTTCGAGCTCACTAACTCCATTATGGTGGTTTGATATATGATTACAATAATTAGTTTGTTTGACAAGAGTCTATTTGGTAAAATCATCTCGGTTACTAAGTAGTTCTGCTACTACTGATTATGAATTATTTTATCTGGATAATAAATTTAACAATAAATTTTTGAAATAACATATAAGTCTTTTGTGTTGCAAAATTTGGATTAGACAAAATTCAGTTGGTGTCCATATTTGTTATTCTTAGTACGGCAATTAAAATACTCCATATACTTACATCATTATATCTATAAAGAGTATTATAGAAACTTTTCAAATTCTGTATCATTGGAAGATAGTTAGAAAGTTCGTAATCAAGGAACTTAAAAAGTTTGTTACTGAATTTTCTGTGTGTGTGTGTGTGTTATTTGCGAACTTTTCAATTTTGAGCCCTCCATTCCCTAGAGTATCAAAAACTATTTCATAGAAGTGATGGCATTTTTAGCGCCACTCTTACCGTTTCCGAGATATTGGCGGAAAAAAAAAAAGCTCCGATTTCGGGAGATTTAAGGAGCCATATCTCAGGAACCCGTAAGTCATAGAGAGATCACATTAGTGTTTATTTTGGATAAGAGGGTGGTGAACATTTTGGTACCAAATAGTAACCGGAAGCCACTTTCCAACTGGCCACCGTTCCCCAGATATTGGTCCAAAAAATCAGATTTCTTGAGATTTAAGGAGCAATATCTCGGAAACCGTGTCATAGAGAGATGATATTTTTGCGAATTTTTTAATTTTTAGCCCTCCATTTTGAGCATGTATCTTCGTAAAACAACATATCATAGAACGTTTTAAAAGAAGTTAAACAAAACATGTGGAAAAAATTGAGTACTTAAGGAAGTTATAAATGGATAGATATATTACAAGAATTGTCTAATGAGTATAATAATAAAGTACAAAGAAAAATTCTTATAAAGCCTGTAGAAGTTAATAAGAAAAATAATTCTTTTAAATTCGTTCTAGCAATGCTCTTAGAGCATTCTCAATTGCTTTAATACTGGTGTTAAAAGATTCTTTGTTTGGTATAGATATGTTAAATGGACTTACTTGTTCCAGGGAAGAACACACAAACCGCAGCACTTCTCCATTCCAGCCAAATTCTTTTCTGCTTCTCGCATATCTGCATTGATTTGATCCATACCCTCCTCGATTCTTTCCAATTGTTCTAAGAGAAAACACAAAATTATTTGTTAGCTTTTATATATGCTTATGATATATAATTACCTTTAATTATGTGTAATAAATAAAATAAATCTATCGAAGCCTTTGTAGACTTCTTAGAAACACAATATTTAATTTGTAAAAAAAAAAAAAAAAAAAAAAATCAAGTTTTTATACAAATACATCCGTGTTGTGAGACAGTGGCACTGCAGTACTTATGAGAGTCACTGCTTGATCCATTTTCTTGACGATAGTAATGTCATGTTTGTTTGCAGACATTGTTACATCTGTTCTGATTTCTTGATTTTTCGTATAGTTTGTACTTATCGTTTTCAAATACTGGATTTGGGTGATATTTATAATTTGGTTTGATATCGATGATTAATTTCATGTTATTTAATTTCATGTTATTTACCAGAAATTCGTGGCTTTTGGAATATTGTTGGCCCTTCCATATAATCCGTGGAAACTATTATGTGGCATGAGTCTGTAATATTTCCGATGTGTCTTCACATTTTCTGCATTTTCTCATTCAGTATTATCATTAATATTATTATTACTATATATTATTGTCATTGTTATTATTTACTTTCCGAACTTTTAATATTATCAATGTTTGTATTTTCTTTATAATTGTCGCAGATTTTCTTTATACCTTGTTATTCCCACGTCCTCCATTGTTTCTTATTACAGCTGTTACATCTGCAAGTTCCTATGCAATGACTTTCTGCGTACCGTTCCTCCCTCACTTTGCAGTGATTCATCTTCTTTATCTTAAAACCTGAAAGTTTGATCTGCCAGCACATTCAAATACAACATTTTATTTTCCTAACAGTAAAATAATGTCAGACGTTGAACACCAGACTTTTTTTTTTTTAATTTCTGTTCACTCTATGAACAAATTGTTCAGTCTTGAAACTTCAGTGCCCATCCAAAATACTTTTTATCTTATTCTGAAAATAGTGAATTAATAATTGTTGTACAGCCTCATGCATCCGACCTCATTATTCCAGAGCTTTGGAGTAAATTTCTTCGAAATTCAATTGAAATTCCTATTATGAATCGCGTATATGAAATAGCATTTTCTTCTACTAGTGCTTCTAAAATACAGGGTGTCCCACTTAAAACCGATGTGCATTACTTCCATTTTGGGGTTTATAAATAAATGTGTGTTGGCTTCATTCGTTATCGTTGTAATACAGTTGACTACACTGAAATATTTGTTGAGTTGTGTTCGACAGGTTAAAAGTAATTGCCGTGGAAGTATTGTGGAGGAATGGTGCCGTTTGCAATTAAACACCGAATTGATATTGTGAATTCTTACATAAGGAACAGGTTCCATTAAAGAGATTAAAAAAAAAAAAAAAAAAAAAAACGTTTGTGGTGAAATACCCTGGTATCAAATCTCGCACAACCAGTACAATTCAAGATATGTATAAGAAATGGAGAATTGGAGAATTAAAGTGTATTTCTTAGAATATGTTATTACGAGCACAGCGATACTTGGATGTTGATGGATGGCATTTCCAACACTTATTATGAACCGGAAACTTTTCCACAGGATGTCTACATAAGATGTAATAATATAATGACACATACTTTGTAAGTCTATAACTTGAGATATTTACATATAAAGTAATGTAAAATCTTTTACCTGAAAGACAGATAGATAGTGAGTCCCCCTGTACAGGGTTTTATGTGGGACCCCCTGTATTATTCACTAAACTAATGGTTGAAACATGGTTCAAGTCATTTTAAACTGAAAATAACTCGAAAGTATTCTAACATTATAAATTATATTATAGTACAAAGATACCTGGTTTTTCATTTATAACGATAATTGGTCTAAATTGCGCCAAACAATTGAGGCTACACTATAAAAAGAATGCTTATGCTACTACAGGGTGACCACAAATTCCCGTTACTCCTGAAAATGAGTAACATAAACCACTAAACGTAAGTAAATAACTACATAGAAAGAACTAAATGACATGAACAACAATGCTTTCGAGAAGTTTTGTTGAGATAGAAAATATTAAGTGTCCAAAGGATCAGTTTGTCGACCGTCATTCTCATGACAAAGGACAATACGCCGCCAGATTCTTGCGGAGAATGGCAGGTGTAGCTTGAGTGAAAGCTTGTTTCACAGCTTCTGTCAGTTTGGCAGTGGTATCGTAACGGTTTTGTTCAACGATGCCCTTTATGAACCCTCATAGCGCATTATTACAGGTGATGAGGTCTGGGCTTTGTGTAGGGTAGGTGCGGGTAGGTTCATACTACAACACAATCTGAAATATCGTTCACAAAATCTGAAACAATGGAAAACTTCGCCATTTATAACCTTATAACCTTAAAACTTATAACTTTAGTATTTATAAAGGGGTAACGGCAAAACTCACATTAGCATTTATAAAGGGACTTTGTGGCCACCCTGTAGAAATTGAACAATTAAAACAGTACTAACGAACAATTATAACAACAAATTAAGTAGAAATAATAACTTATACATAGTGACATATAACATTGTTTATATAATGATAGTAGGACATTATAAGACATTTATTATGTTAGATATAATATGATATTAATCTATCATGATCATAAAATTTAATCATGAAAATAAGGTCTACATGGAAAATAGAATATAGTCTCATAAGGTCTACATTATTGCCCTTGCAAAATAATATACTCTTTTCAATTACTAAGCCACTCTTCGTGATTGCATATGATTGAATCGTGCGTCACGCAACCACCATGTATGCAGATATCTCAAACAATTTTTCATCCATTTGTGTCACAGGGATCGATTATTATAGATTGATGTAAGAATAAAGTTCTTGTAACAATTTTCTTTTTCTTTTCTTTCCTTTGCTTACAATGTAGAAAAATATAATGAAACCTACCTCCCTGGTCGTCAAGTGCGACCAACGTGCGAATTCCTGCTTCTTTGCTCTAAGCAGCATAAAGGAGAGGGACATCATTTAGTTAAATAGAAATGAATCATTAAAAATATATTTTTCTGAACACTGCAAATATGGTTTTTGTACCTTAGTAAATGTAATATAAAGAAAAACGTACATGCGAGGGCTGTCCAAAAAGTAACAGATGTTTTGAAATAAATAAATAAAAAAAAATGTAAGAATGAACAAACAAAATTGCATTTTATACATTTGAAAGGTACACTCTTAAGCTATTTTTCCACATAATCGCCATGCAAATTAAGATACTTATCATACCGTGGCACAAATTTTTCAATACTGTTGCGATAGAAATGTGCCGCCTGCGATTTCAACCACTGGCTTACACCGGCTTGCAGTTCGGCGTCAGTATCAAAGCGTTGTGTAGCGAGCCAAGTCTCCATCGCTGGGAAGCGGTGGTAGTAGCTTGGCTCCAAATCCGGGCTGTATGGTCGGTGATCTAACACCTCCCATTGAAAACTACCAAAGAGCTCTCAGGTACGCTTGGCCGTATGTGGATGTGCGTTGTCGTGAAAAAAACAACACCTTCACTCATTATTCAATGTCCGTAGACTTTATACAGTTGGTGCTGGATTTCAATTGGCTTGTGTTTTTTTGCCAACGAAAGCCTAATCACAGAACGTACTTCACAAAAGGCGGGATTTTGTATTGCAGCCACATTGTAACACTTCACAGAAAGCAGTCTTTACTCTACCACAGCTGGATGCGTACTAAGTGTGGCAACGTTCTGACACCAAAATGGCGACTCTAGCCCCGACTACTGCCGCGATAGACCAAAACGTCTGGGACTTTCTGGATAGCCTGCGTAATACGTATAGTTTAGAAAATAATGCTGTTCTTGAGTAATCTTAGCTATTCGTATTATTCGATTCAATTTACGATCGTTTTTACACAAAAATTCGTAATTAAATTGCTCTTTTTGGTACGAATTGTGTATATAAAATATATTGTTCTTTTGTTTAAAAAATCCACTTAATTTAGATAATAGCTTCTTTCTGTTAATATTATTTAAGAATTTTTAAACAAATGATTTGTAAAATAATATAGTTTGTTAGTCGCACTTTGTTTACTGATCCAAAATAAGCAGTCATTAACCGGAGTATTAGAAGTATTGGAAGAACCTAAGTATTTATCAATTCCCAGAAATTGGCAAAAATAACACCGATATTGCGTATGTTGTACAGGCATCAGCCAAAATAAGAATATACAACTCACGTTCTTTCGTCAACAACTTTCAAATAACTTTGCGAATTGGAATAGTTTTCAGTACTGTGCACATAGTCACGTTCTTTCTAAGTCAAGAAAAGTTGATTAACATCAGATGAAGTTTATTAGCGAAAGAATCTGTAAAATATTTTTTTTTTTCATTTTAACTGTATATATTGTCCTCATTGTTACAGCTTTCTTATTTAGGAAGAGAACAAAACTTAATCTTTCGATATTGGTCAATGTGACACTATAGAAAGATTTCTAGCTAATATAAGTGAACAACTTGCAGGATAATAGTTATACAGGGTGTTCCAAAAATGTGTCAGAATTATTTAGGAACAGATTCCTCACACCAAAATAAGAAAAAAAGTTTATAAGGATCGGTGCTCAAAAGTGGATAGTTTCGGAGTTATAGAGTGACGAAATCGTGAAACAAGTGAACTTTATAAAAGTCCATAGCTCCACTACTATGAGAACTATAGTAATCGGATCAGGACATCTCTGAGGAACAGGTATGTGAACTGTCCAAATATCCACATTTAAGAATGCTCCAGTACTTGCACACCAATTTTTAGAGAGGTAGGTGGAGAGTGATCAAGTACTCACAAATAGCCTCTCTAAAAATGATTGTGCAAGTACCACAGGTTCTGAAAGATGGATATGTGGATAGTTCACATATCAGTTTCTCAGTTATGTTTTGCCCCGACCACTATCGGTCCTATAGTAGCGGAACTATGGACCGTTAAAGTTCATTTTTTCCACATTTTCGGCACCCTATAACTCCTTAAAGTATCTACTTTTGAGAGCACAGATCCATATAAGCTTTTCTTCTTTTCTTTTTTTTTTTATGTGAGGAATCTGCTCCCAAAATTTTGTGATATATTTTTGTAACACCGTGTGTGTATATATATTTTAATAATAACATTAATAAGTACTTAAAGAGCTAGTTAACAAATATCAGATTGTTTGACTTTTTATCCATGCAAAATGTCCTTGTAATGTCCTCTTTTCTTTCCATATGTTCTCATAATTTCTGGAAATGTTCATGTGAAACAATTAGTTCCATAAAATGTTTAATGCGCCTTTTACTTGAACCTTTTATATTTTTTGGTAATTTTTTATATGTGTTTTGAACAGTGAATATAATAATTTAAAATTGAATTATAGATTATATATAGTACTATTTAAAAAAAAAAAAGGCGCATTAAACTTAAATTAAGGTAGACAGTCTTTTTTAACACCAATAGATAGTTATGGCAAAAGTTCCAAATAGTATGAAAGTCATCTCCGGATTCAGTTAAAAGAGAGGAAAAAAAAGTAAGCTTTGTAAATTTATATTGCAGTCTTTTCTAAAGCTTTACAGAGTTGAAAGTTTGGTATTCCATTATTCAGAATTCATTATCTATCTAGTTATTATCTCACTGATTTTTCACAATTACAATACAAGTTGTACTCCGCATAAGAGCAGATCAATAACATCATCCCTTACGCAGGAGATTCATCCAACTGAATAGGTTTAATGCTGAGGATTTTTTTATGATGAGCAATAATTTGTTGAATGAGGCAGTTAAAAAGAGAAAGATCAACATATAATAGCCATAATGAAAATCTTTCAAAGTTCAGTTCTCTTTTGTCATACGGACGTGTTGTAAAGAGACATTTTATTACCACAGCGGAATAGAGATTATAGTCTATTCTTTTGGTTACAATATATTTGGTTTGACATTCGCCTAAAGAGATATAATCTTAGAATGGAAAAGAAATAAGAGAAAAATAGAAACTAAGCCTAGAATTACGTCAAAGCTTAAGAAATTATGATGATCGCTATAAAATTGATATTTAACTATGGAAAAAGGAAATTAAGTTAACATATAATAACGTTGCATGTTTATATGCCATATTTTATGAGAATTTATTGCAATATGTAAAATCTAACAATAAATATATACTATATGTATTAAAAGATTTGTTAATTCTCCTTTCGTAAACTAATCTTAGAATAGTGTTGTCAGATCTGAAGGTTAAAAAGTAGCGAGGTTGTGCTCCAAAAGTAGAGGATTTGAACTATTTGTAGCTCAAGCTTAAAAATAAATTATTTTGCAGTTATAGATTATCGTATATATATATATATATATATATATATATATATATATATATATATATATATATATATATATATATATCAATTTATTGGAAATACGTCAGACGCCTGGGATAGCAACGGTCTGGCGGTGACCCGCAGTTTCGGGCTGTTGGCAGTGGTATGCTAGCGTATATTACATACTCCATCGGAAGCAGAAGTGCAGTGTACTATGAACTGGGCAGAAAGTGATAGTATAAATGGACGACTTTTCTAATTTCCAAGGAGACATGTTTGCTTAAGTCAATTTTTTGGACTCTGAAATACACTTTACAACATTTACAATATGCTCTTTCACTTCTCAATTCTCATTTCTTTAATTCATTTACTAAATTCATTATCTGGGAACCATGAATTTTCGAATTTTTTTAAATTGTAACTCCACTTACTTATTATGTTAATATGGATTAATACGGAAACACAATTAAATTTGCGATGTTCACGTTTACTACAACTATTAAGCCTAGACATAAATGGAGACAGCAAAACGATCAGTCATACTACAAAAATGCGAACTCAACAAAAATCTAATGTTGTTAGATCTGGAGATTTAAAAAATACTGAAAGAAGAATTAGTAACGAACTAGTAACGGTCGAAAGAACTAGTATCGAACATGTTAGTTTTAGTAAAACCATTGTCCATTGTGAATAGAATACTAAACAAACAAATTTTTTTATCGTATTATATAAAACTAATAATTTATGATTTCATAAAAATCTTTGAGTTTTGCGTCCCACGGTTATGCCGGTTAGGCTAAATGAGACGGTGATTATGAGAAATGAATGAAATGGTGGCATGAAGAAAGTGGGAGGAAACGGGAGAACCCCGAGAAAACCCAGGAGCACGGTGTTTGTTCACCAGAAAGTTCACACGGCGCGAGCTGGGATCGAATCAGGGACCCCAAGCACGGGAGGTGAACGGTTTACCACTGAGCCACCGCGCCCCTTTTTTGTGATTTCATATATGAAAATAAGAAGGTAGCGTATTGTTAAGAGTTATAGCCTGCAGATAATTAAAAGTAACTCAAAAAGTAAGGTTTCGCCCAATTTGAAAATTTAGTAGCGAGGGCACTTAAAAAATTGCGAAAGCCGCTACTTGTAGCCCAATCTGGCAACACTGTCTTAGAATTTGAAAGGTGTAATAGTTACTGTGTAGGTTTTTAGGACTTCAAACTACACTTAATGATTTGCGTGAATGCTCTAGTATGTTTTATTCTTTTTTTTAAGTTAACAATATTAGATAAATAATTATAGTTCATCATATCACTAAACTGAATAATTCGAAGATGAATTTTATAAAGTACGTAGAAATGTACTTTGTATTATATAAGAGTAGATGCTTAGTCGTCACAGCATTTTAATTTTCGTCTACGTAAAAATATTCTAGTAATATTATCCTAATTTTCTCAATAGGTGCTCGGACTTTGTTAAAATGAAACAATCAGTATTACGAAATTCTCAGCTCTTTGATTCGTTTTGAACTTGAACTTTTTCTATTTTGTATCTTGTTCATATTCAATAAACTTTGACTTTCTGTGCTTCCTCATTTTTGTATTTTAGTAGATTCGTTTTTGTTAATACTTTAACGGGTTCGAAGAAAATCAAACATACATATAAAGAAACACATATAAAGAAACTTACATTAACCCGAGAAAGCTAACGTGTCGTAAATTTTACGAGCAAGTTGTATTATTTTGATGTTCCTTCCCCCTCGCCCGGCGAAAATGGACTAGTCCGCTGAGTTCCGTTTTATACTAACCCTGCATTGTTGGGCAGTATTTACTTTCCTTAGTTTCCGGCTGTATTTCTATATGAACTCGTTAGCCGGTCGTAAGATTTACGATACATTAGGAATAACGCTTGGATTTTTTAACATTGTTTACTATTATTTTCTACTTCTAGAATCAACTTACAGATACATTTTAGTGAAAATGTTGGTTTTATTTTATAGTATTAATTCAAGGAAAGTTAAAAAATAAATCGAACGGGTATTGGTAACAGTGACCTTATCGAGACTTACAATGCAATGAAAGGAGGCTTTGATGCACTGAAGTAAATGTGTCGTGCAGCCGTAACACCAAATGATGGACCTTGTGTGTCTTCTTTGGCATGATAAACATAACCCTGGTTAATGCCTACTTCATTTATGTTCACAACTTTGTGAAAAAGGGTCAAAAGCCTCTTTCTAGAAGAAAATTCGCCATGAAAATTCACGACAGTCTTATTGAGCCATGGCCTCAAGAACGGATTCAATACTCAAATTTGCCCCGGAAACTCCGGCAGTCCATTGCTGATATCTTGAAAATACCGGTGCCAGAGAAGAATGTTGTCCAGTCCAAAAAACAGATTCGCACAATTTGTGGGATTTGTCCATCAGCCGAGAGGAGAATGACGTCAATGTATTGCTGCCGCTGCAAGAGGCCGATCTGCGGAGAACATCGTGGGAAATGGTGTGTGTACTGCGCGGAAAAAGTTTGAACAACCAAACTGGCTGCAAAAATGTTCACTAATGTGTATTCTTACCAACTGTAATCATTAAAGTCCCAGTTTGTAAAAAGATATGTATGCAGTTAAGTTTTTGTAACCAGTCGTAAATTTTACGATACGTTAGCTTTAACGTAACTTTTTGAACATGTTAGCTTTCCAGGGTTAACCCAAGTAAATCACCAAGGAAAAGATTGTACTATACAGGATGTTAATGAACTGTACGGAATAACTTTAAGAGATGATTTCTTACATCAAAATAAGAAACAAGGATCATATGAATCTGTGGGGAAAATGCATAGTTCTAGAACTAGGGTCGTCCAAAGCATGGAAACATACATCGAAGTACACGTTATTCCGAACACAAGGAACCACGGAGCCCGCTGTTCCTAACAGTTCCGACTTTCTACTGATGCATTCCGAATTCTCTGCTACTAAGACTACTTTGGGCCTACCTTTAAATCCATGGACATCTGAGAATTATGTTGGGAGCATGTCTGGGAATTTTGCCCTGTGAGAAATCCTTTATGTACCACTGCACATTGCTGAAATATACATTTTTTGGATGGCAAGAGTGTGACTTTATTTACGCCGATAGAGGCCGTCACTTCACAGTTTCTCATGTTCGAAATAAAGCATATTGCAATTTATTTTTCACACTTTTGAACAATCCTAGCTCTGACTCTATGCATTTATCCCCACAGGTCCATATGAACTTTCCTTCTTATTTTGATGTGAAGAATCGACGCTTAAAATTTGTCGGTATAGATAATTAACAACCTGTATATAGTTTTCGTATCGAATAATGATTGTTTAATTGAGAAATTGTTATGAAGGTGATTTCGTTCCCTTTGTAAATGTTGATTCTTTCTATACTTTTCAAATAACTGCTAGCACCAAACAGCAATAAAGCGATATTAAGTTCCTGATATTCCAAATTTGTGAAGATTCGCTTTTTTTTTTTATTATTTCTGTTGAGGATAGTATTTCTAAAGTAATTACAAGTAGTATAAAAAAATGTTAATAAAATAGATTAAAAATGACAGGAAACCTAACAAATACTCCGTTTTACACAGGTGCTTGGCCTTAACAACTTCCTGTTTGTTTATTTGTTTGTTTGTTTTTTTCTATTTTTGGATCAAAAGATCCAATATATTTCAGACAAAAATTTCCCTGTAGTCGTTATATCTGGAGAACTACATACAGTGTAGCCAAATCCAAACTATCACTTAACTCAGTATGATGTGCTTATTCCGTAAAAAATATGAAAACTTGATTTAGGGGCCGTTCAAAAATTTTGTAGCCATTGATCCAAACACTAATTATTGACCAAGATCGCAATCTTTTGATTCATTTTTTGGATCATTCCTAAAATTCTTGTTAATCTATCCTACTGCAAGAATAAGAATCATATTTAGAATTTATCTCTATAAATAGAATTTGAAGGACCAGGAAGCTGATCCTTCCAATTTTGTCAATTTTTGTTAGTAATTTCGGCATAGATTGATAAATTTGAGTACATTTTCGTATAAGAAGGCAAACACAGTCTCTCGAAATTATCACTTCATTTTGAACATACTACAACATAATTATATGATGGAAACAGAATACTTTAACCAGCTACATTATGACTACAATTTTTTGTGATATAAATGTATAACCATATCCATTTCTTTTTAAAATATTTTTATTAAGCTTACCTCCTCACATAATGCCAGCATACGACGTGTACTTTCCAGGGACTGAAAAAAAAAAAATAGCAGTCAGTTAAAAATAAAATAAAAAATGCAGTTAAAAATTAAAAATTCTTATACTGTTTCACATACAGTAAATACATAAAATAGTTACGTATTTATTTTACAAAATATTGTTTATTGGGCATTAAAAAGTAGAGAAAATAGTGCGAACATGGTAATTAAACTTTAGTAGCTAAATTTCTTTCAAAATATTGCATTTATGCAAATTGAAGGAATTTTATGGATCGCAATGTCTCTTTAGTTTCTTGTTCTTTTACAAATTAAATATAGTTAACTAATTATTTTCTTTCAATGTACTTAAACTACGTTTTTAGTAGAAGAATCTCATAAATAATATAAGGAATATTCGTATGCTTGAGAAAATGAAATACGAGGGGGGTCCGAAAATAAATTTCCATTCTCGTTTTCCCCAGAAAAGTGAACAGCAATGGGGGAAACAAAACAGCAGCTACAACCGCAACACCGCAGACACAAGTGGGTATCGTTTGCCCGCGATCCTGTAGATGGCGCCGTTGCAACGTCTCCGCAAAGCGGAGACGAGTATCTCAATCTGAGCCTGGTAGCTTTGGAGAAAAGGCGCGTTTTGACGTTGTGGTCAAAGGAGGAAGTGCGAGCGGTTGTCTGCTACGAATGGACACGTGGCGTATCGGGAGCAGAAACTTTCTCCTGATAATGCGAGACCACACTCAGCGACGGCAACGCAAAAAGCATATTGCAATTCTTGGGTGGGAGCGCCTTGCCCATCCGCCATACAGTCCTGATCTCGTACTCAGTGACTTCCATCTGTTTCCGGCTTTGAAAAAGACTCTCGGCGGCAGGCGCTTTGGAAGTAATGCTGAAGTCACAGCTGTTTGACGCTTCTTCCGTATGCAGAGCCCTGAATTATTCCTGGTGGGAAAACTTATTTTTGGACTCCGCCTCGTATTTTGGCCAATGAAATACGGTAGCTTTCTGCAAACTTAACGAATATTATGTAAAGGAAGAGAAACAAACAAAAAAAACTTGAAAAATGATAAAAGGTAGCATTGTTTTTCCAATACAAGTACATGTGCTTTTATTTCTTTACTTATCTGTTATATTGATACTAAAAATTGATAAACGTAATTTGTTGGCAAATAGTTTATTTATTATGTTCTCAATATCTTGTTTTTCTAATAATAAATAGTAAATAGTTTTTCTAATAATAAATAATAAATGATGCAGTGATATTAATTTTCATCAGTTACCATCTTTCATTGGCCATATTTCATTTTTCTCAAATACAGGGTGTTTTAAAACAACACTGACAACTTTTGGAAGGTGATTCCTTACACCAAGATAAGACAAAAAGTATAGACCAAGTTGGGTGCAAAAATGCGTCATTTCAGAGTTATAAGCTGCCGAGAATATGAAAAAATAGACTTTAAAGGTGTATAGCTCTAATACTATGGAATCTACCGTAGTCGAGTCAAGACTTCACTTATATGTGCCCTATCCAAATATCAATGTTTCAGAATTCTGCGGTACATCAGCAACAATTTTTATAGAGGTAGTTGGGGAGTACTTCAAATTATATACCCATAGCCAAACTTCCTCCATAAAAATTGTTGCGGAAGTACCGCAGGATTGTGGAACGCGGATATTTGGATAACGCACATATTAGTTCCTAAGTGAAGTCTTGACTCGACTACGGTAGGTCCTATTATTTTTGAGCTATGGACCTTTAAAGTTCATTTTTTCATGTTTTCGGCAGTCTATAACTCCTAAAGGAAGCATTTGTGCACCCAGGTTGGTCTATGCTTTTTGCCTTAACTTGGTGTCAGGAAATCACCTCCCAAACGTTGTCGGTGTTGTTTTGAAACACCCTGTATTTTACTTTCTTTTTTCTTTGATCAAGCCTTTATTATTATCCTTCTACTTCAAAAGCAACAAAAGATGACCTTTTTCCCAGAAGATTTTACATATAAGAAAATTGGTTCTGCTTGAAATTAAAGTAACCTTAATGAAACCTGGCATGTTCCAGGAATAAAAAAAGAAAAAAAAAAGTTTAACGTAATATTTTTATTTGCATGAGGAGAGCAAAGAAGACAGGTGGAAAGTTATATAGCCGACAGGGAACTTGATAGCAGATGATACGACCCACAAGCGAATTATCCAATCGTGGACGGAATACGAGCACAGACTAAAAAATAGAAGCTGCAGGAAAAAGCGCAAGGGAATCGTAAGTTTATATATGAAGATAAAAGAATAGAGGTAACAGCATTGGTGGAAGCACAAGGAAAATATACATCTGGGAATACGTACAGATAAAAATGGATCTAGGAGAGCAAAGCAAAATTATGAGTTCTTATATGATTCTAAAGGGTCTGGAAGCAGAAAATGTATAATCCTATTAAAATGACAAAAATCCATATAGTTTTAGAATAAATTCTATCAAGTTATACATAATATTTTCGTTACATAAACTGGCAAGATTCGCGTTTGATTTTCTACGTGCAAGTATAGGATACTTTCAATTATCTAGGATCAATATTAACAGATCAAAAGCATATTCATGAAGAAATTAAATGTCGACTGAAATCAGAGAATTCATGTTATTATTCAGTTCAAAACCTTTTGTTTTCGCGAATTCTGTCGCGAAATTTGAAGCTTAAAATATATAAAACGATAATCACGCCTGTTATTCTGTATGGTTGCGAAACATGGTCGCTTACTCTGAGGGAAGAACATAGACTAAAAGTATTTTAGAACAAGATCCCGAGACGAATATTCGGGCCCAAAGGGAACGGGAATAGAGAATGACGGAAACTTCATCACAAGGAACTGCATAATTTATATCGTTCACCAAACATTGTTAGAGTTATCGAATCTAGGAGGCTGGTCATGTAGCCAGAATGGAAGAAAGTCGAAACACTTTCAAAGTTTTAACTGGAAATCCAATCGGAAAACGTTCATTAGGAAGACCTAAGCTCAGATTGGAGAACAATATTTAGATGGATCTCTCAGAAATAGGAATACATATTAGAAAGTGGATTCAGTTATCTAAGGACAGAAATCAATGGAGAGCTTTTGTGAACGCGGCATTGAACCTCCTGGTTCCATAAGTCATAGAGTGAGTTAGTCAGTTAGGTATAGGGCTTTCAAAATAAGAATAATTGGCCAGGTTATATGGTTTATTTTAACTGAATCTTGAATACGAGAAAAAAAAACATACACAAACTAGAAATACCAGTGAAAGGACAGAAGACGAAAATCACTCAATACTTTATATTTCGAATTGGAGATTTGCTACTTCACTGTTATGATAAAGATACTTGATCGAAAGAGCTCTCTTTGCTGATCATATATTTTGGTTTTGTATCGTATTTAGTTTTTTAAAAAAAATGTGCCTCCAGCAGTGGCAGATCGTGGGCAGTCAAATAGATTGCAAAAATGTCACTATAAGCTAAGAGAAGAAAGTTTCATACAGCTTCAAAAAGCCATGTACAGGAATTTGAATATTTATTTATTTATTTACGAACATAATTCCAGATACAGCTGAATCTGGAATATCTAACAAATCTAAGAGATGATAACATAAGATAATAATAATAATAATAATAAGTAACAATATCTAAGTAATAACAAGAAAAGTTGACCATAGCTGACTAGAACTTATCCATTAAAAAGAAGTCGTAATACAGAGTTATATGCAGGTTCAGAATTAAATAAAACTACGGGCGTATGTGACATTTCATTGTAGAACTTAGGAAGCCTGTAGAACAGAGAGTGTTAAACTATTGACAGTCTAGGTCGTACTTTATGAAAATCAAGTGTCGTACGTGTTTGTCTGAATGAAATTCGGAAATATAATTCTAAGAGTAGCGTTTCGGATCTGACTTGACCATGTGTGAGGTTTGTACAGATATTTAAGGTCACTGATTTTACGACGAGTCTTCGTAACAGTTCGTGCTGTGTCAACGCACGTGTGTGAGATACTCTGAAACGTACTATTGCCAGGAAGAAGTTTAAAACTGAGTTTAGTTGGGATAGGTTTGTAGGAGCTGCCATTGTCCAGATAGATGAACAATATTCCATTCTAGGAGAAATTATAACTTAGTAGAACGTTCCTAAGGAAGAGCAATAAAGCTTAATTTAAAGAACAAGGATATCAAGTTGAAAATAAAATTATGTTTAACAATTTCAGACACAAAAAAAGTCAAGAGTAGAAGTTGAAAATACTGAATAAAAAGTAAATATTTGTTCTATCTAGGACAGAAGATTTCTGTGGATGGTAGCATTAACGAACAGTAGTATTAAGCCAAGTAGGAATGCATTAGGAAGCAATAGCTACATAATAACAAGTAAAATTCCTATATGTCTAAAGCGTGAGGTTGTTAATTAATATATTATACATTTTTAGCATACGGATCGGGGACGTGGATACTAGCAAAATCAGAAATTCATCATCTCCAAACTTCAGAACGAAAAATGGAGAAATATATATGTGATGGGAATTACTCGCAAAGATAGGAAAAGAATTATATTGATTAGTGGGCAACAAGAGTCATATATATTGTCTTGAAAATAAAACAGGAGGTTAGGCAAATTGCAAGAACAAATAACGATCAGCAAACAAAAACACCCTTGTATGGATACCTAGAAGGTAAAGTGACCTAAGAAACTTCCTTATACAATGTAGTGTGACGAAATTAACAAGTACAGTGGAGTAATAAAGGAAAGGTAATTATATAGGTACATAATGCAGCAAATAACTAAATTAGATTGCCTTCCTTCATTTTAGCTGAACAGTTGCTTTTCTGCTGTTTTGATGTGTGTGGCGTAGAACAAAATAAAGAGAACAATTTCTGGCACCATTCTTACAACTTCGTGCAATAGACATGTAATATGAACACTGTTCGCGACAAAATACTGTCATTTACCTTGAATAAGTAACTTATAGGCGTTGTTGCTAGTCAAACTGTCGCCTGTTCGGAAACTTGATTGCATGTCTTAGCTTAAGTAACCCTTCTCCAGAAACACGCTACAATTATGATACTAGAATGTCACACTTTAGGAATTAATGAATTACAAGCACTCTAACATTCTAATTTGTCTGTTATTATGTGAAATGATTTTGCTTCCTTGTGCTTGTTTTAACTTTGAACATCTTATAAATAAGGCTTAAATTTCAGAATATTGCCAAAGCAACTTATTTCAGAGCTAGTGGGAACCTAAGAAAAAAAAACATATAACATGGTGAAAAACAAAGAGTAAAAAATATGAAGATAATATGAGAATGGTATTGATATTACTAAAGCTGTCCCTGAATATTAGTTTGATATGATGTGACGTGTTATGGTAAACTAGAAAATTTACAATAGGACAAATTTAAGGTATAAAACATTCCTCACTATGTATACACTGTAAAATATTACAATAAAGAGATACGAGGTGTGATTAAAATGTACGGTGAAAATTTTTATTAGAAACACAGTAATAAGCTTACATGGAATTTGATTTAATCTCCTTCAAAGTACTGTCCTTGGTTAGCAACACATTTATCCCAACGTTGAATCCTTGACTGGAAGCGTTTCTGGAAGGTTTCTTCCGGAAGGGCCTTCAGGTGCTCTGTCGCAGCCCTCTCAATATCAGGAATGGTGTCAAGACGTTTTCCATTCAGCAAGGTTTTAATTTTTGGGAAGAGGCAGAAGTCGCATGGTTCTACATCTGGAAATCACAGCGAGTGTGGACAAACAGGAATATATTTTCGGCCAAAAACTCGCGAATCAAAAGCAAAGTGTGGCAAGCGTATTTTCGTAGTGAAGAAGGAAGCCATTTGCCCACTTAATCGGCGATTAAAATGCTTTTCACGGACCCATACGAGATGTTTAGTTGTTCTCGAATAGTCATTCGCCTGTTTGAACAAATCATTTGAGCTAGTTTTTGCATGTTTTCATTTGTTTTTGACGTCGAAGGACGTCTCGATTGTTGCTCGCTTTTAACCGACTCCTTACCACTTTTGAATAGCTCATACCACTAGTAAACAGTCTTTAATACCACTACTTCATTGCCATACACTGATTTTGACATTTCGTGAGCTTGTTTGGTACTTTCTTGCTGCTTAGAACAAAACTTAATGTTGGTGCACGACAGACAATCTTAACACGTCCTCACTCATCTGCCTCTGGAAGCCAACTAACATGTTACAACTCGTTCAAAATTGACACTGACTGTACCAAAGGTTTAGGCTACCGGGCTTACGAGTTCAAATGAATACAACATCGATAGATGGCACTGTGGAGCTACGTTCACCGTACTATTTGATCACACCTTGTATAAAAATAAAAAAATAAAAAAAACACTTATTAAAGATTCATGAAAACCAATTTGGAAATAAGGGCATCGTTTTAAATGAGTAAATAAAACGTTTTTTTTTTCTTTTTCGGAAGTTGATAAGTATCATAACTGGAATGTAAATTACTTTAAGAATTTAATGGCATGAACATGCAATGATGTATACATTATTTCTATCATTCCTCAGAAATAGTAATTGCGACTTGACATTTGGTGTGTGTAAATTTTATATTCTAAGAAACTTACTTCATCTGTGACCTGTCCAGATTTGAACTGCAACTCCTGAAGCTCTGTGCGGGGCACTGCCCCGTTTTCTGCTGGTGCAGCAGCAGGCATAGTGGTGCTGTAACACAAAAGGAGCATTAGAAACATATACCGGTAATACAGTATACAGACATATATATATCGTTAAACAGAAATAGACATCGGATCTCTATGCACTAAAATTTGCAAAATTCCATGCATCTATGCTATAGAAATTGCGAAAAGGAAGGTTTCAAAGTGCTAAAATAAACTATTTAAGACCTATCAATACTTACATGAGTGCAAGGGATGATATAATAACATTGTGTCTCACCTCACCTGCTTAGATAGTTTATATTTCTTGCATTTTTATTCCATTTGCTATATATATTTGAAATTTCATGTGACGAAATTATATTTCTTTTATTTAATTTTACAATACCTGAACAAGCAGAGCGATATACTCAACATTGTCTATTTTATTGTATATTGCAAAATAATTGACAAATGTTGTGTGTTAGCCCTTAAAAGTTGCGATATTTGGTGGTTATGTTATTAATACTTTGAAAGATACTACTTATGTAATTGATTATATCTTTTATAATATTCGTTATATTGTTTTCAATTTTCTCATTTTTGAATACAGAGTGTATCAAAATGACTTCACAACTTTGAAAACTCATATTCATTTATCTTACACACATGGTTTTGGTGTCATTTTATAGCAAACTACATCAAGTTTTGACTCACGTAGTACATTAGTTCAGAAACAAGCCACCACAAAGATATCGTAGGGCTGTTCACAAAGCTTTGTCTCACTTGCTCGATAATATCTTTAGACGTACGGGGACGACCTGAAGATTTGTTGTGTCTTACCAAACATCCAGTTTCAATGAAACACTTAAAACTAACGAACTAACTCTATAGCCTTCACAGTTCACAATGCCGCGTTCACAAAAGCTCTCCACTGACTTCTATCCTTAGCTAATTGCATCCAGTTTCTACTTTCTATTCCAATCTCTGCGAGATCCATCTTAATATTGTCCTCCCATCAGCACCTAGGTCTTCCTGATGGTCATTTTCCGATTGGTCCTCCAGTCAAGACTTTGAAAGCGTTTCTACTTTGTTCCATTCTAGCTACATGACCCCCCCACCTAAGCCTCCTAGACTTGACGACCCTAAGAATGTAGGGCAAACCGTATAAATTATGTAGTTCCTCGTTCTAAAGTTTTCGCCATTCCCCATTCCCGTTCCTCTTGGGTCCGAATATTCGTCTCAGGATCTTGTTCTCAGGATCTGCCGCTAGCACTTGCAGTGGCTTGTTTCTGAATTAGTGTACTACGTGAGTCAAAACTTGATGTATTTTGCTACAAAATGTTACCAAAACCGAATATGTATGATAAATGAATAAATTAATATAAGTTATCTAAGTTGTAAAGTTCTTTTGATACACCCTGTATAATATCAGTTTGCATTAGAGACTTTAGAAGATCGAAGAATTGATACAACAGCAAGATGGACGACTGTAGCAGGTTTAGAGTGAAGTGTTATTCAAATAAGTTGACTGAATCAGAAAACTCCTTCTCAGCATGTACTTTCTTTCTCCCTCTCTTATCTTTTGAGCACGAAAATATAAATGATTCATGAATCATGTTATTTTTTTTTCATAGTAAAATTTGAAGTGTTCGTATTTCATTTTCGTGATTCATCATTTTTTTTTCAGTTTTTGTAGTGCATAAGATTACTTATTGAATACTGAGAAACTTATGCGTGTTGTTCATTAAATAAAAACTTCCAGAAAATTTGAAAAATTTCATTTCATTTAGAAGGTCTGTAAATATTCGTTGATAATATGTGAGCCGAAACAAATTTAATGTCCTTACTCATACCGTTAGCTATATGACAATTTCCTGACATTTCAGATAATATAGTTTTTACATTGTTTTATCGGTCGATTAGATTTGAAAGTATCATAAAAGAGCAGGTAAAGGACGTTATAAGTACTTATTTAGTAATTAGTAAACTTAATTTAGCAAGACCTGTTCTCAAAGATTAATAATTTGATATTAAGACAAAATGTATAAACGTTATGTAGCATGTATAAACTACTTGAATATTTGCAATCACTACAAGTGCTAATGTATGCATTATAAAGTTTGGTGTTACAGGTAAGCTCAAGACAGATACTGCTACCACATTTTCTAGTTGTGATTATTGAAAGAGCATGCACATGCATATTAATCCGATGTCTAATAGCTTCCTAAGAATTTTAAAGGAATTATTAATACACACAGCATTGCACAAACTTAAAAATAATATGTTCATTAGATACTTTAATATACGCTTCGGAAATCTTCGTAATAAAAAAAAGAGAACCACACACTATTATTAATATTTTCTGAAAAATAAGGAATCCATATTATTAACATATAATTGCTGCTATTCCAACTTCTTACAGATAATACTTACACTGAATAAATATTATATTTCACTAGCTGAAACATAGTTAGTAGCTGGTAACTATTGATAACATTTACTGGAAATATACAGGATGTTTCAAAACAACACCGATAACGTTTGGGAAGTGATTCCTGACACCAAGATAAGACAAAAAGTATAGACCAACCTGAGTGCACAAATGCTTCCTTTCGCAGTTATAGGCTGCCGAAAACATGAAAAAAAAAATGAACTTTAAAGGTCCATAGCTCCAATACTATGGGACCTACTGTAGTCGGGTCAAGACTTCACTTAGGAACTAGTATGTGCCCTATCCAAATATCCAAGTTTCAGAATCCTGCGGTACTTCCACAATTTTTTATAGAGGTAATTCGTGAGCACATCAAATTATATGCCTGTAGTCAAATTCCCTATATAAAAAAATGTTGCGTGAGTACCTTATGATTCTGAAACATGTATTTTTAGATTGCGCACATATTAGTTTCTAAGTGAAGTCTCGACCCGACTCCGGTTGATCGCATAATTCAGGAACTGTGGACCTTTAAAGTTAATTTTTTCATGTTTTCGGTAGCCTATAACTCCGAAAGGAAGCATTTGTGCACCCAGGTTGCTCTATGCTTTTTGTCTTATCTCGGTGTCAGGAATCACCTCTCAAACGTTGTCGGTGTTGTTTTGAAACACCCCATATATATCTCTCTTAATTAGCTTGAAGAAACTTATCTGACACAATGATGTAGTTATAATTTAATCTAAGCTATTTGATAAAAAAAAAAATAGTGTTCGTTAGAGTTGATGAACAAATGAAAAATTTTCCATATTTGGATTAAAAGTCAAGTAATGGTTAGAAGTGAAAATATTGGAGACATGCACTGTAAATTTCTCTAGAAAAGTATTTTTAACGTAAATTGAATTATCACTGCACGTACACGTAATATTATCTCTCTTTCATTAAAAAGTAAATTGAAATACAAAAATATATAATTAGAAAGCAAGAAGATGAGAAAATAACAAATGTAACGTTTGAATTCTTTCCACAAAGCAAGAGCACGTAATGAACAAAAGCAGAGAGATTTTTTTAAAAAGAAAATAATCAAACAGTATATTCAAGACTAGATAAAAAGCTGGATTTTTAATATTTATAGTCCTGCAAATTTCAAGATTTAATGAAGAAATAAATCAAGATAGTTAAATTATGTACCAATAAGTTATTTGGTTTGAAAGTGCATGTGGAATCAACAAGAAGATTTGGGTTTTTAGCAATACCTTAGTTTAAAAAAATATAGAAAAAAGACACATTTGTTAACAATATTCATGATCTTATGAATTTTTGTTAATTTTTAACTTGCATGGAGAAAGTTCAGAAACGAATATATTCGAAAAAGTTAAGAGAGGCTTCACGTTTATTGAGACTAAGTTACAAAGAATCGGTAAAACTATATTTCTAGTGTAATTCTTTAACAAGTATGAAAATGATTACAGAATAATATGAGAGAATATAGACAAAAACTTTTTTTGTCTTGTTTAACAAAATAATTATTCTCAGAAACCATTAAAAAAATAGAAAGAAATGATCCAGAGATGAGGATAAAATTCTTGTTTGAAACAATACGTAAGAAGAACAAACGTGTTGAAATAATTGCTCTTTCCTGGTAATGAATACTTTGACTTGAAAGCGAGTAAGATGAAGAGTAATGTTTGAGTATAACATAAAGGATATCAAATGTTTCTCTGTGTACGTTCCATATGTATTCCAATGGTGTTACAACTATGTAGTACATTTGAAGATCGCACAAAATTATTTCACACAGGACTCAGAATTGAAGAAAACCACACGTATTATTTTGATTGAAGTTAGATTATCGAAGCTGTGAAGATAGAACCATGATCCTTTCTTTCTTTCTTTTTCTTTTTTCTTTTTTTGAAAAGCAAAATTACATTTAAAATTGTTCATGATTTTCCTAAAATAACTGATGTTGCAAAATAATTTGTTGAATTCTAGATTGCTAAGTAAGATGCTAAGAGCTGCTACAAACAAACATGTTTCTAGTGCCCATCAGTAATCACTTATACGATTAGACATACATAGGTGAACTATGAATTTATTTTTCACACTAAATTGATCGGCATAGACAAACAACAATTGAAAACGTTACTCTTTTCTTCTGTTCCAATACTGTTGATTATTTAGAAAGCACCAAATAGTTTAGTATAAACAAGGAATAAGTACGCTACGAATTCTAATTGTGAGAATTTATTAATATTAGAACTAAAATCAATTTGTAACGTTAATATAAAGAATAAATTGTGTTAGGTAATTTTCATGTTAAATATTGAACGAGTATATATCATCTTTACTAAACTGAACATGATGTGAATAATATTTCCGGGTGTAAACTAGTTTTAAACTCTGAAAGCTGCTTTTAAGCAGTGAAATCAGAAAATTTTCTGCTCTTGCATTTCACATTGTCTCTATGTTTGTTGAATCATTTTAAAAGTATATCAAACATGGATATTTATTAATATCAATTATTAAATTTGATTCTAACAAGATAATGTGTTTATCAAACAAAATATTAAAATTCTTCAAATTAAAAGTCTGTAATTTCTAGTTTATCTCAGATTTAGGTATTTTTTTCTCTGAACTATTAAAATAATTAATTTAAATTGACTTTTAAATAAAATTGTATTGAAAAATTAAGATGTAAGCTTGGGAATATTGTATGATAAAAATCATGATCTTGTGTCATGTTGACTTAAAATAGACCAGCACAAATTGATTTTTCCCCCAGACACTTGGTATTTAGTTGAAAAATGTTTGTATGTCTATCCCTTTAGTATGCCCATCCCGTGCGAAGATGAAACTCATACATTAGTGACAATATGAATTTCATAATGACTCCCAAACATACATGTTACAACAACAGCAAGGCTACTACTACCACAATAAAGCACAAAGATAACTGTGCAAACAGTTGGTGAGAGGGAGAAGAGAGAGGTTACAACAAACATAGAACAAAACAGAGACACGAGAGAAAGATTTGCACATTTTCAGTATAAACAATACAGCTGACGTGGAAAAATCTTTGAAGCAACAGAAGTTGAAAACATCTAAAGAGCTTAAGAAGAAATATGAGGAAGTTTTTCTTGTTTTTGAGTTTTTATAAAAAGAATGATAGATGTACGTTGTAAACAATATTTCTTTTTACACAAATACATAACTTTGACACATTATACAAGTGTAGCACCGTACTTACTAAGTTCTTGAACATATAATGAATTTAATTAATGTATTTTATCATAATACTGCCTGTATATCTTTTGTTTGCTGCAATATACAGGGTTAGCATAAATGATTTATTCGTTTTGAAAAGGCTATATTTTGAAAAGTATTACACATACACACATGAAAGTTGTATTGTGTAGAGTTTGGCACCCACTCATTGGCACATCCCAGTTCGTGACCACCTAAAAGATGAACTTCGGCATCGCTGGATTGGGCGTATTGGTGAGAATGATCTAGCTTTGTTCCCCTGGCCTCCCAGGTCTCCTGATTTAACACCCTACAACTTCTTTTGGGGGGTACGTTAAGAACTTTGTTTACGTACCCCCACTACAGCAATTCTTAGTCGAGCTTAAAGAACGCATCAATGTTGCAGTGCAGACAATTGAGAGGACTATGCTACAAAATGTATGAAATGAACTCGAGTATCGTCTGGACATGTGTCGTGTCACCAAAGGGGCACATCTTGAACATTTGTAGTTTGTGTATAAACTTGGTGAGTTTGTGGCTCTTTTCATGAGTGGCCCAAAAGTAGGTATACAGTTCCGTACTGTTCAACTCATCGTTTTTTATATCATTTTTTTATTGTTATCCATCAGGTAGACTTAGTTTCTTTATTATTTGTTCTTAATGTCTTTTTACTCATATCTTAAGCTCGGAACAGCCGAAGCAAATAAACCTATAAGCTAGAATGTTATACTTGATTAATGCAGGGGTGTATACCTACTTTTGGACCATGTGGTTCTCTTCATGTTTGTACGTCTAATAATTATGAAAATATAGCCTTTCCAAAATGAATGAATCGTTTATGCTAGCCCTGTATATTTAGTACCCTACCTTCTTCCAGAAAAAAATGTAGATAATCAAGGAAGTTAAAAATTTTGGAGGAAGGAATTATTAATAGGAATTTGAAAAATAAACGTACTTTTCAATATGAATAATTCTACACGGCAGATAATTCTATAATACAAACCATAACAAAACTTGTCAATTACAAAGAACATTGTTTTAAGAACTCTGTCCTTATCAAATTCCAACCTAAAATATTTGTTTAAACCTAGTTTCCGTCAAAGAAGATACCAAGTATATGGATTTAAACAAGTTACCTAGAAAGAAAGAGATAAGTTGGATATTTAACTTAAAGTATCCTTTGAGGGCAAAAATATTGTTTATATATATATTTGTTAATTGATATTAGTACCGATATTTAACCAATTTAGTTACGAGGAAAAAAATATTAACTTAAACTGTGAAGTATTGTTCTATTATTGTCAAAAATGTTATTGATTATATAAAGCAATCCTTGGATTTTCTACAAGAAATATATTGAAAACTCGAAAGGTTCTTTCCATTTATCAATTTTAGAAAAGTACGTTTGACTAAATCGTCTCTTTTCTTTCAATTTTTATAGCAATATTTCTCTCTCTTCTTAAATTTTCTTTTTTTAAAGCCCTTCTGGTGTTATAGCTTTTATGTATGTGTGTGTGTGTACTAGAGAGGAGTGCTAGCTTCATACAATTTTCATGAAATCTCTATTCTCAAAAAAAAAAAAAAAATCTTTCTCTATCTTGCTCTCCCTAGCGGTGAGATTACGAGATACGCTGCATGTGAATAGCATTCTCGGTTCTACCAGAAGATCTGAACATCGCTCACTTGTCTTACTTTACTCGTGCTCAAGGTCATACATGTACAGGATGATATGGGAGAAAGAACATATCCTATGAATGTATATCTGAGTAGAATAGAGAATTTTATTGACCTACTTCCCAAACTTTCTTATGCCTGAAATTCTATATTGCCATGTCTTACGTTGTTTGAGCACAATGTACTATAACATCTTTTTACGTATTCAAAAATAGCTTCCTTTTGTCAGTTTCTGAAGACCACCTTCTATGGCAAGAAAGCATAATCATATGTTATACCAAGATTATATAACGAGTACTAAACATGTCTAAGTAACCAGAAAGTCCAAATAGGTTTACGCACTTCAACAGTGGTTATTTATGACTTTATGAAAATCATCTTAAAATCAGAATTGTGGTGGACATGTGAAGATGTCAGTAATTTAATGATTACGAAAATGCTCAAGTTATCGTCAGGCAGAGGCAAGTTTTTGACTATGAAGAAGAGATAATGTTTAATTCTATCCACGTAATATTTGACTTTTATCTATGAAAACTCTAAAGTAATTAGTGTAAAAAATCAGCTACATTAACTGCACTACAATCCGCCTTTATTAACTTCCGATAATAAATTATGTATAAATACACGAGACAAACATAAGATCTGCTACTTAAGAGACTGACTTACTAAAAATAATACAAAATTGACCATTTTTCTTTTGCTTGTTTATTCATAAGAAGGAGATAATGAAATGCAACTTACCACAATCATATATAATGTTATTCTACAACAGAAATATGAACCTGAAGAATTTTCAGTGTTACCATCCATAGAAATTACAGTGTAGCGAGAATAACATTTTCCTCAAAATCTAAGTTAAGGCAGCGACGAGAGGAACGAACTTAACTGCATTTGATTACGTATCATGTTGTCTTAGAATCCTGTGAACTACTTTTTAAACGATATTATTATTTAATTTTAATAACTCTATGTTAAAACTATTTTGTTCATTACAAATTAAATAATAATATTATTTAAAAAGTAGTTCACAGGATTCTAAGACAACCTGATACGTAATCAAGTGCAGTTGAGTCCGTTCTTCTAGTCGCTGCCTTAACTTAGATTTTGGGTGAGTTGTTATTATGGCAACACTAATTTCTATGGATGGCAACACTGAAAACTCTTCAGGTTCATTTTCTGTTGTAGTATAACATTATCTATGATTGTGGTAAGTTGGATTTCATTATCTCCTTTCACTTATGAAAAAGCAATCAAAAGAAAAATGGTAAATTTTGTATTATTTTTTAGTATGTCAGGCTCAACAACAAATATTGATTTGGCTGAAGGATAAGCAAATGTTTTAATTTCTTAGCAACTGTTCTGAAATTATGGTACCTAAGCGAACATTTATATTTCGAGTACCTCCCCCTTATTGTTAATTCGTTAACTTTATACTTTTGATTTTATCCAATACACATTCGTATTTTAGTACTATTTGAAGATGTTTCAGTGTCTTCAGTGTCTTCAGTGAGCACAATCTCCGAAGACGTGAATGACGAAAAGATCTAACACAGAGAAATATTTTAACGTCTCTGCTCTCGTCTAGGACAAAAACATAGAGTTAAATTTTCCTAACTCATTTAGATTATTGACTTGAGATTCGATCTACTATACCCTCGTATACCCTCGTATACCCTCTCCAGAAACCAAAGAAGAATCTCCCACACTAAAGATAAGACCTCCAACCATTTAACCATGAGCAATCCTTTTAGCAGAACTGGAAATAAATTGTATTATCAAAAATGACTTAAATAACATACCGTTTCTTTGTGCCGTTCTCGTATAACATATTAGTGCAAGAACTAGCAAGTACGGTTGGAAGAAATCTGGATTACACATATATATTACACGCACATATAAAAAGTATATGTATGTATTTGAAAGCAGTGTACAAGTAACACCAATTGAAAGTGAAGGTGAAAACATATCGTCACAGTAATGATGATAAAGTATTATAAATATAAACTAAGTTTATACGTATTGAGTAACTTCTACTGCATAATGAAGCAACTTCATTATTTTGATTTATAACACTTTTTCTTGAGTTTTCCAATATAATTAACCTGTATTTTTAATTTTGAAAGCCAGTGCCTTGCTCAGAAGAGAAGCATAAATTGGAATGTTAAATATGGTTTCTCAATCTTTTGAATTTGATCAAACACGAAAAACGGTAATTAAAACTATTACGTAAACTTCATAAGCATTAATTTATTTTGGTAATAGATTCAGAGTTGCATTGAAATTGTTGAATAGTACATACGAAGTTCCTGACACATTTATTCAATTATTCGTTTTGAATTAACTTTAATAATGATAATGTTAAGTTAGATTCAATTATGTCTCTCTCTTAGCTCCTCTGTGGCTAAGCGGTTAGCGTACGTGCCTTTGGCGTGGGAGACCCGGGTTCGATTCCCGGCGGGAGCTCATGTGGTTCGGATTCCACGTTAATCAGTAGGTCCACGTCTCATATAGCCTCGCTGCTGAACGGGACGTTAAACTCAAATTCAACTCAACTCAATTATGTCTCTCAATACGTGAAGTTCTGTTTGATTCATTCTGGCTTATTTTTTATTTTATTTAAGTTCTATTCTAGTGTATATAAATATATATAAACGTATAATCTTTTTCCACCCACGAACTTTTAGAAATAAAATTGAAATGCTAAATCATATTCTTGTTTATATTTTTTATTTTATTTTATTTTATTATTATTTATTTATTTATTTATTTTTTGTTTTTTATCACACCTTTACGCTATGTCGCTATATTAAATATGAAACCAGCAAAACAGCACAGACTCATTTCTATTAATAGAAATACAATATTCCACCTAAACCTATAGGTATCATCGATTACGTAGTCACCCATAAAAAAAAGTCACTAAAACGACAAAAAATTGAGGTTCATAACTGAATAACAACTTCTTCCTCAAGTCTTTACACATTCCATGAAGTTTAGAGATTCAGCAAAACAAAATAATATATCTGCCATATTTAAATTGTTTGATAATTTTATTTATTTACTTTTTCAAGGATTTTGATTTTTTTTAACTTACTGACTTCTTATTTAGTTTATATTAACTTTTTAATATCATTAATAAAATATAATTATTAAAATTAATATATGTTAATTACTTTAACATTAATAACTAAATAAACTACTCGTATTAATTTTATGATTCTATTTTAGTAGTTTGATTTCATTAAAGTTACTTTAAGCTACTTTATACCTTTGATTATAGTACAAGACAAAAATATCAATTAATTATAACTCATATACGACACATCATCATTACTGTCACAGAAATTGTCACTGTCACTGTCACAGTAACTTTACTGTCACTGTCACACTCTTCACTTTCCACTAAATTTTAAAATAGAAGAAACAACATTTATTTTTACAACATTAGTTCTCAGCATAAGATAAAATAGTATGTTTTTATGTTTTATTTTCATGCAAAGACAGGTACAAATACACTACAAACATTTTAGTCATTGTGCATTACATGCTTGACTTTGGTTGTATCAACTTGAATTATTTAAATGATGAAAAGATTTTTGTTCACTGCGAGCTTTTGAGTATGATTTCACAGATTGAATCAACATTTACAAACATAACAGGCATTTCATGCCACACAAGCACAACAGGCATGCAGACAAATGCAGGCAAAGACATATATTACAGAAAACTCAATATACTTATTTTATGCATACTGTGAAAGTAAATCGTCTATACTTTGGACACTTTACAGAAATAAAGAATGAATTTATTTTATATGAAATGTGATTAGGAAATAAATATAAATTGTTATACATCTAATTCGTTAAAATGGTTGGATTTATATATAATTTAACTTTGCACCTACATTAGTAAACGAAATCCTGTATTGAAAAGCAATCAATACAAATAAAAATGTGAATGTATCGTGAGTTTAATTTTGTTATCAAATGATCATGCGATGTTATGGTTATTATAACATTTTCCTTTTTGGTTCTATAATACTTGAATTAAAATTCCTGAATAAATGAACTAGAATTCTTGTATGTAGAGATTATATAAATGGCTATTTCGAAACAAATTACTCAAAATTTCAGAAGAATAGTTTTAACGTCTATTCAAGGAAAACAAGAACTGTATGATTTTTACCTATTCTTGATATAGACTCAAGATCCATTTACATACTTGAGAAAGAGTTTTAAGTAGTGTCTTGAATGGAACTACACCTATCAAGAAATTAGGTCTCAGAATAAAAAGTTTCCTTAAGTAATCAAACATAAGTTTAACAGTTCATTGAGATAGATTGTTAGAACTGAAGGTATTTCTGGAATTGCAAAGGATCTCTGTAATTCAACTTTCAGTGAGTTTGCCAGAATCAGAGTATGTTCACTTTAAATAACACATATTTGTGCACTATACTACATTTTATCCTATATGAGTAATATTGTGTATGTACAACTTGAAAAAAGAATTTCTACTGATTTCACTTGAGTGTTTGCAGAAAACTGACTTGCTTTATTATTGCAGATAAACCTTCAATATGATATTTTTTGTTGATAAAAGATAAAAGCTTTTTTAATGATCTCCTGAAGTATGTATATCTTGCGTGCTATACATGAGCCTGTGTAATTATTCAGCATCGCCCATTCGATTTGTAATTAATAAACATGGAAAGGTGGAAAAGATACTATCGCGATGGTTTACATAAAATAGATAAATACGTTATATTTTGCATTGTTTGTTCCAACAATATTCGTCAAATGATTCAGAATTTGGCAATTAAATAAATCTAAAACTCAAAAACAAAAAGTTAATATAGTTTTCGACATTTTAACACATATTTCAGTTATTCAGAAATTGAAAAATTTACACCATGAAATAGAAATTAAAAAAAAATACTCTTTACGTTTTTTAAAGTATACATGTTCTATAAGAATTTCATCTTCAGTTCCTATAATCCCAATAAAATAAGAGTTTTTCAAGCCATGCAGTAAGCATTGTAAATTGAATCCTCCTCGTAATGTACTTGAAATATGTCTGTGTCAATTAGGGATAGCATTACCTTCTACTTTGTTTAATTATAATATCATTCTACAAGAAGTAGTACTTTCTACGGACTCACTAAAAGTTGTTGAACATCCCTCTGCATGCTAATCTAAAGAAATGTCTTTGTCAGAAGAGGAAAAGAAAATTTGGTAGTTCATAATGTCATGCAGTAAGCGCTGTGTTTGTTCCATATTCAGCTCTGCTTTGGTCGTTGTTTCTTAAATACTTGAGATAATATCTGTTCTTTTGTTTTCCAATGATAACAAGTTCCTTATTACACCAAAATATTTACAGATTAGTTTGTTCTTCTTCAAACGGCGTTTAAGAAACATTGATAACAATAAATTCAACCGTTGATTTTTATAAGATTATTGTTTTGCACTTTGTATACAGATATATTAACATTAATATTGTAAGATTGAAAGTCTCTCTGTACTTTTAGTTATTACGTAAATGAACTTTTGATAATAAAAACTCTTTTCTCTTAGGTTGGACAATCAGAAAATTCCCGTGATATGATAAACTAAATATTAGAAATATCAAAGATAAAGAATCAAAAATCTTAAATTTAGAACAGATATATGTATATTGGATATTAACTGTTCAAATTCACAGGTCATTAAGTCTTTCTCGGAATGTAAATGCTATTTTCAAATCTCTTTGATAATGTACGCATTCTCTCCTTATGATATTAATAATAGAAACTCATTTTCTTAAATTTTTGTTTGTCTACAATCTTCAAAAAATCCATTCTAGAATACTATCGAGGTATCATATACTTAAAAATTTTCTTTGGAAATTACAGTTTTTTTTTCAAAATATTACCAAAAAATAATGATAATAATATAATAAAATAACGAGAACTTTATAAATTTTACAAAATGGGTTTATTTCACATTAAAAATTCCATAATTTAAATTTAAACATATTTTCAAAGAAATACTATTTGCAAAGAAGTACGTCAATAAGAAAATGGCGTCAAAATGAACTAACAAGCGTAATGTTCTAATAATTTGAAATTTCTTCAAAAATGCTGGCTATTTTAGGTTTTCGGTTATTGTATGTTCTAAACATTTAAATTACATTTTTTTATTTTCTCTTATTGTGAAAATGTTTTAAGAAATTTTAAAAAATCTATAAAATTTAGAAGAAAAGCTTATTTGCATTCGAGAACAACTAAGCATTGGAAGCCGATGATATATTTTATTGCTTTCAAGTTTTTAATAAACGAATATCATTATTGGAAAACTATTGAACAGAGTATTATCACAAAAATGTTTAAAACTTTACTTAGATAATTGAGTAACAAACAGAATTCATTTGTTCTTTTAAAAAAATATACTACTATTTGATGAAAGCTCAAAATGTCAGGCTGAAAAACAAATCTTTTCTTCTAATTACAAAGAAAAAGAGAAAACATGCTATTGTTATTGCGAAGGAATTATGACGCGTACACAGATGAAAGAGCGTCCAGGGTGTGACGCTTGGAAGATCAGCTCTTTCACAGGAAGAGTCGCAGCTGCCCTCATCCCGAGAAGATTCTTCTGGATGCGTTGTCTTTCCTTGCCTACATCCATCATCCAGACTCTAGGGAGTTGTAGAGGATTAAATTTTCATCCCAACTCACTTTGTTTTATTTATATATACAGCATTTTAAGTTACTCACCATAGTACCACATGCTTAAGTAATATTTTACACTTACAAAATACTTTCTATTATAAAAAAATAAATGCAGTTGAAAAGTACAAGAAGAAAGAACACGACAATTATTTCAAAATATAATATAATAAAACATTCTAAATATTCCAAAAATAATTGCAAATCAAACACATGTAATATATTATTTAAAAGAATAATATAATATTGCATCAAATTAAGGAATAATTTCTATTCTCGCATTTCAAGTTCTATGTGCAAAAATACTGTTAAAAAAATCACAGAATAATCTTAGAAAATTACTTTCGTTTAGAAAACAGTACAAGTACCAAGGTAAATTATGTGTGTTTCTACGATGTTGTATTTTTTTAAACATTTTTTGTTTATCTAAATAGAACAGTTTAAATTTTAAAGATGTACGAGTTTGCTGAAAGTTCAGGTACTTAAGGGTACCAAGTATCAGCGCCATCTTTGTCGATTGATTTATATACGGAGTATTTTTCCTTTCTTTAAATGAAATTGGATTTTGATAGTTTTATTGTATTGACTTTTTCTTCAAGTTTAGTTTCACATGTCCTTTGCTTTGTGAAAATCCACTGATAATATCTAAATGAAATTTGATTTACAGATATTAAAATTATGCATGAATGAATTTGATTTTCACAAAACAAGGAAGATTTAATAAATAGATTTGATGAAGATATCTGTTACAATCTTCATCAACCGAATGGAGCACATGGGAATCATGTCCAATTATCAAAATCGTGAGAAAAGCAGACATAAAGTTTGTAGGGCGCGCTTAAGTGCATAGAAAAAGTTAAGACTGTTTTGTTACATTATAAGATATATCTATAATATTTAGACATGAAGACTTTAAGCTCTGAAAGTAGCTTCAGATAAAGATCTTAAAAAATGAATTTTTTAAATGACCAAAAGGAGGACTTGATTCCCTTGTACATACTTAACGTGCCAATTAAAATCCTTCTTCGTTTCAAAGAAAATAAACAAAAAATAATTCTCTGTATAAATCAATGGGATAAATCAACAATAATGATGAAGGAATCAACTCTGTTAAAGGTAATTAATTGGTTGCATCCTTGTTTTTAACTTTTATCTTTTAAAATAGCGAAATCAAGGAATAGTATTAAAATTTCTCTAACTTTTTAGAAAGTATTAAAAAAAATACTGCAAAACTAGTAAATGTTTCTGAGATAACGCAAAGAGTAAGAAAGTGACTGGAGGGACCGGGACTCAAACCCGGGGCCGCTGGCATACTGTGCCGATGCGTCAATCACTACGCCACCCAGTTCGCTTCCTAGAATAGCCACTCACTCTTTCACTCTAGAGATCAGTGCTCTTATCTCGAACCACGTGGGTTGTGCCACGAACCCCTGCTATGATTGGATAATCCTGTGTCCATTTACCGAGCACTTTATGATGGTTTTGATTTCATATATACTAATGAAAAAAGGAAACATCCGATTTTTTTATTTTACACACCAAATCCTCTGTAGGTGCTAATTCTAATGGGAAATTACAATAATTTATATAATTTCATAGTTTTTGAGATAATTGTCTTTCTTGCCCAGTTTACCATCTAAACTTACGATATCATAACTAGTTCAAATAAATGTCAATGGAGGAACCTACAGATAACACATATTATTCTAGTAAGTAGTATTTTTCCAAGCACTAAATAATTATATAGATATATATTTTTCTGTTACTTTCTTTTGGCTTTCGTAGTACTTGTAAATAGCTTTCTAATTTTTGTTACGTAAAAGTGAGACTGGGCCAACGAGCGCTGTGAAAAATTGCGGCTGGGTTGATGAGCACCTTAAGAGCCATCAAAACTTTTCGGAGTCACTTTGTAAAAGTTAACGAGATAAGTTTCTAACATGGAATTGAACTATTTATTTTTAATGACAATAAAAGAGAAGAGTATTGTGTAGGGAATGTTACAATAGAGACATATACTCTATATTTAACATGTGTGTCAGGTGATGAAATAAGAGAATTTACATTCTTTAAATGGAACTTTGTAATAATAATAATAAAAAAAACAAGTACATTTTTAGGGAGACGTTAAAACACGTAGTGGTTAACGCATCAGCACGGTATGCCCAACATCCCGGTTTCGAATCTCAGTTCAATCATTCTTTTTTTCACTCTTTGTGTGTTGCATTCTTAGGGAGTTTAACGTAATTTCTATCAAATAAAAAAAATAAATAACAAATAAACTGTCGTGGCACTAATAAAAATATTCACGCTTGGATAAGTTTCTAATCGCTAATGCAGGGTGAATTCTATAAATCTATTTTTTAAACAAGTTCGTCCATAGGGTCACAAGAAAAATGATCTACAAGTTTGAATGTTTGAGGTACCGTTTAAGTTAATAGTAAAGGTGCTTACTAAATGTCTAATGTCGATAAATGTCTAATTGCACTTTTTATACTTATTCTAAATTATTTTCCAATAAAACTATTTTCAAACATATTTCTTCATGGAGTCACGAGAAAAATTACCTCAACGCTGTAACATTTATATTTAATTATATGTCAAGTTTGAGATCACTTTTCTAGGCACTCCATCGACACATATGTTTTTAAAAAGTTCCATTGAGTTTAGTGTCCTTAAATTAAAAATGTGTCCAAATGTGAAGTTTTACTATTATAATAGCGGTACTTCAAAGATCCCAATTTTGAGGTCATTTTTCTCGTGACCCAATTTGACGGATATCTTTTAAAATAGGTTCATTGGTTTCAGTATCCTCAAATTAATATCGAAATCTTAATTAGAAATTTATCCAAGCGTGGGAATTTTTTTACTAGTGGCAACAGTTCCGCTTCACACTTGAATACTTGCATTATTTTTATTGTTTTCCGCCCATTGGTTTATATGGGAAATTATTTTTTGTCTTTTCTTTGAATTCAAAACTAATTTTAATTATGTGATTTCTCTAATACACAAAGAGTGAAAAAGTGCATGAGTGGACCGCGACTCGAATCCGGTATCTTTGACGTACCGTGCCGATGCTACTCAGTCCGCTCCCAGAAGAGCCATACTCTTTCCCACTCTTTGGTGTTTTTTCACTCACCTCACGTGGCTTGAATCACAACTTAGCTAGAAAGGGTGGAAGAGTGTATGGTTGTTCTGAGAGCAAAGTGGGTAGCTTAGTTGTTAACACTTCGTCACGATAAGCCGGAAATACCGGGTTCGAATCCCAGTCTAGTCATGCACTTTTTATTTTTTTGTGTATTTTTAAAGTTTCATCTACAGAAGATTTGGTGTCTAAAAATGTAACTTTAAATCGATTATTTCCTGCTTTCATTAATGTAGTGTGATTTTCCTGATTGCTTCTTTAAATCTATTAAAATGTACCTTACTTCCTTGAAAATTAAACTTTGTTATATTTAATTGTAATAATTAATAGTCAAATTTTGATTTAAGACATTATATATATATATATATATATATATATATATATATATATATATATATATATATATATAATGTAAGGAACTTTTCGAAAAAGTAAGGAACTTTTAACTAAACTTTAAGAAAAACATTAGTAAAATTACATAATTAAAATTCCAGCTTATTTCAAGGAAGCTGGAAAAACAATCTTCCGTTCAAATCAATAGGCTAGAAAAATAATGATGGCGTAACGTTGTTAAATATTTATTCCTTTCTGTCGTTATCTACAAAATATTAAGATTTGTCTGTCAAATTGTTGTTTAATGTTGACAATATCTTGATAAATTAAATGAACTTGTATTTGTAAGTATCTTGAATGGCAATAGGAAAATATTTTGTTATTTCATTACAAAAGAAAATTCAAGCAAAGAAGAAATTAACTGCGCATTCTCATTAATAGACACTGGTCACTTTTTCCTCAATGCAAGTACAATAATAATTATTATTAATTTGATTAATTTTTTGGAATTATTCCCAAAATTTCCAATGCCAAAACATTTAGTTATAAGTCTGTACTTATTATTATTGAAATTGTGTTAAATTTATATTGCCACACTCATATAATTTATGACAAATAAAGAAAAAGAAAGCCAAAGATGAAAAAACACATTTCTTTCCTATAAGTATTTATATTTGAGTTTTACTAATGCAAAAAATAAATAAACTTACTGAAACAAACGGAGTGTATTATCGCTAAATAAAACCGCAATACGAGTATATACTATATCAAACAAGAATTGTAAAGAATATATCCAAGATTGTACCGAAACAAGTGTAATTTCTTGAGTGTAAGAAGAATTTCTTGATTTTCCTTCTTCATCCGTTTAATAAAATTTAAAAACTTTGTTTCCCCTTCAATGGTAAGGAACTTGTTTTTGAGAAAGACAAGACTAGTTTTCATATCAAAACTGTGATAACTAACTAAATAGAACAGATGTTCGCTACTGTTCTAGAATTGAGTTCTGGTATTTAACAACAATTAAGCAATTAATGCTGGAATTTGTTTGACCATTTGCTTTAGCCCTGACTATGTGACCTTAAACTAATGCGACCTAAACATGATGTATGAATCTATAATAGTATTCAAATTGAAGGTCAGCTTAGTCAATTTAACTACCATCATTATGAAGTCTATTTCCAACAGGAAATATTTATTTTAAAATAATATAGTTATGACAGATTTTGCCGCCCCTCGAAACTTGCCCCCCCCCCCACACACACATATGGTAGAGCCGGCTCTGGTTGTTACATTTGTTAATAATCGATTTTCTTGTAAAGTTTTTGTTTATTAATATATTATATTACAACTTCAATATCCTGATGATGCTTCCATCTATATATCTGGATTAATGTATTTAACGTTTACTTTGAACTATTCTTCAATTTGTTTCAAAGAACTTTATAGATCCGAAATGCATAATGAGAAGTGTTTATGTCCCATGTTAAATCGAAGTTTTTAATCTGTACTACCTGTATTCACTAGTATCTCGTGACGAGAACAAAAAAGGCACGATGCTGACGTAATCCCCCAATCAATCAATCAAAATCACTCCTGCTTCCTCTTACGATCATTATTTCAAGCGAATATCCTAGTTATAATTAAGGATGCGCACGAGACGAGTCTAGACAGGATTTTCTTGACAAAATTTCGAGTCGAGACACGGCTGCTCTTCCAATAGAGAAATATACATTTTTCGAGTCGAGACATCACTTTTACAACACATTTTCGAGACGAGACAGCCACAAATCTTGTCTCGTGCGCATCCCTAGTTACAATTCTCAGAATATACATGGTGTTACAAATATGTGGCACAATATTTTGGGAACAGATTTCTCACACCAAAATAAGAAAAATGTTCATTTGAACCTGTGCTCAAAAGTGAATAGTTATCGGGTACCGAAAACGTGAAATAAGTTAACTTTAAAAGATCATAGCTCCACTACTATGAGACCTATCGTAGTCGGATCAGGACATCACTCAGGAACTGGTATGGGAACTATCTAAATATCCATGTTTAACAATGCTCCAGTATTTGCACACCAATTTTGAGAGAGGTAGGTGAAGAGTGATCAAGTACTCCCAAACAGCCTCTGTCAAACTGATTGTGCAAGAACCGGAGGTTTTGAAAGATGGATATTTGGATAATTCACATACTAGTTCCTTAGTGATACCTTAACCCGACTACAATCGGCACTATAGCAGTGGAACTATGGACCTTTAAATTTCATTTTTTTTCACGTTTTCGGCACCCTAACTACGAAACTATGCACTTCTGATCACAGGTCCATATGATTATTTTTTTCTTATTTTGATGTGAGAATTTTTTTCTCAAAATATTGCGACAATTTTTTGCAACCCTGTAATATTTTAAATAGAGGTTGATAGTCGTAATCTTTTGAACATAACTGTATATTGGGAATTCAAAACTTGAGCTTCAAGCAATCTACCTGCAGTAACAAAATATTATAATGAGGACCCTAGAAGATTATTCACCGAAAATTAAGTTGCAGTATTCGTAACAAATTGCATTTTATGATTTTTGTTCAAAATATAATATAAAAAAAGGAAGTTATTAAAGTATCAGTTGTTAAATCCCTGTATTGAGTTACCGTTCTATTATAATTGTGTTCGTGTTCATCTGACTGGACAATCTAATTCGTTTATGGTTTCATAATTACATAATATTACAATATAGAAAGTAAACTGGTTGGCTTTTAATTGGTATTGATTGCTAAGTAAATCATATCGCATTGCATATTTTAAAAAATAGATATAACTACGTTGTGAATGTTTTTTTGTGAAGTTTTAATTTTAATTTCTGAAGAACTTTACACAGTACTATAAGAAAAAAACGGTCAAATTATATCAAATATAGATAATTCAGTTCGGATTATTTACCGTACACGCGTTGCAGATTATCGTATATCTGAAAATTAACATTATTTAATGTCCCTAGTAGCAAGGGTGGTTAACCCATCGTTGGGGATTGAGTCGGATTCGGTCAAAACTGTAGGTAATAATCGGTGCAAGCCTATAACGGAAAAATTTACGTTCGTCCAACATTGGTTAAACGTATGGTTGTCCAACCAACTATTCTCCCGACCTTCACGCAACGATTAGTAGAATTGACTGTTTTCCCAACCAAGAAATACGTTACTTTAGCGTTGGCTAAATGTCGGGGAACCGCTCTTTTGGTTGGGAAATGGGTGCGAAATGGCTTCCATAGTGGCTTACATTGTTTTACCTTGGTATGTCCCATCGCCACCATTTTTCCAACGTTGGGCCAACCGATTTTGTTACCAGGCGTACATATTCTTCTATAACTAGAGATCTGACAGATGAGGATCCGTGGATATCTGCACCAACATAACTTCTGCAGCTATATTTTCTTTGCGGATAAAATTGGAGATGTCCGTAGGAGGATAAACATTTTCGTGACATTCTTTGAAACAATATTAATTACTGTTTTCTTGTATAAAAATGTGATTATCCTTTAGGGAAGTACTTCAGAAAAATATATTTCTTTGGATTTTCCTTTTATGTATCTTAGCTTTCAAATCCCTAAAATAAATATGCTAATATGTTATGCGAGTTCTTCCAGTTGGCTTATTCTTCTTTCTCAAGGACCTTTATTCTATATTCTACTTTTGTATTCTAAACAAGCACACTCATGTCTTGTGAGTAATAAGATTAAAAAAAAAAAAAAAAAGAAGACAGCGATGATTTTGAAGCCATTTGATAGATACAATCAGTAGTATATTTAAGGGCTATCAGACTCAAGCCCCCGTCTCCCCCAAAATAAATTTGGTAGTTTTTCGCTTTCCACGTTCAACAATAATCCATCTTACCATTTCTAAGAATTTCATTGACTTTCCATTTTCTTATTCTCTTTGTTCAGAAATAATACTGAATTTGTCAAATTTTATTCCATGTAAGAACTGTGTTCTTTTTTCTTTCTTTCGTCGATTCTACTCTTCTGTTTCTGTTTCTTAGTTTTTACTTTCTTTCGTTTCTCCTATCATACTTTCGACCGTTGTTAGTTGTGATTCAAGCTGGCTGTCGTCAGTAACACCAAAACCAAGAGGAGCTGATAAGTGAAACTAATGTTTCACCCCAACTTGCACGGATATTAACATAACAGGACTTTAGTTATTATAGCAACGGAATATTTATATCATTTAGTTATATAGAAAGTTAAATGTTTGAATTAAAGAACATCAAGAGGGGGAGAATAAGTAGCCCGTGAAATTAGGTAGGCCAAGAGGATGCATTCTTTTTCTTCTATTAATAGAATAAAAGGCTAGATTCACTCCTAAATTTTAATGTGTATCTTATCGCAAAAGATTCACCAGTTTGCAATTCTTGCCATTAAAACTTCAAGATATGTATAAATTAAAATCTATTTAATTCTCAAACTCAGGTGGACAATTGCTCCTCCGCCCTGCTACTCTGTGTTGTTCATAAGACCGCCGAAACAAAAATCCTAAATACGGCACTCGATACAATATTAACAATTTGACAACTGAACTTACCAGAAATCTGCACTTGAGAGGCTTATTTCTTCCCCTATTTTCGTAATTTGTGTCAGCAAAGGATTTTATTTCATTTTATTTAGGGTAATTGGCTTAGAATCAGAAGGTATTCTATGTAATGTTTACTCGAATTTAATTAATGTCATATTACATATAGGGTTCACAAATAGGGAGTTAGTATTTACAATTATAATATTAGATACTAATTTTAACACAAGTTAATTGTTGTAGAATAAATAACATGTATATGTTTGTTACCTCATTGTTCTGGAGATGCTGGTGCGGGTGTAGAATATAAAGATGTTTCGGATGTGGATGCGGATTCAATATTTTACATATCCGCAAACCTCTAATAATAATATAGCTTCTTTTTCCAGAATCTAAACGAAACAAAAACAATTAATTTGATTATGCCCTTTATACTAAAGATGGATGAATGGAACTAAATGATTATGGGAAAAATTCAACGGAATGAGAATACGGAACAAAACACGAGAAAACTTATAGTTACCCACCATAAGTGGTACGGAATAGTACAAAGGTCTTCTCGCACCCAGAAGTGAGAGCTCAACCATTGCGTCATCGTGGCTTCATATGGTCAGTTTTCTCACTTTCAATCTAGTACAGTCATGTGCAACTGTCACCCCCCCCCCCTGGCTTGTCCAGGCTCATTGAATCCTTTCATGTTGCTCCGCCTGACCTATTATTGAAAATGTATTTCTTACGTAATCTCTTAAATAAAGACTTCTCAACCTTTTCTAAAGACGTGTCACCAAAGCATATTCATTATTGGTATCACCATAAGCTGTATGTACCAAGAAAAAGTAGCTCACTTACTACAAGTGGTACGCGTACTGCAGGTTGAGAAACCCTGTTTTCAACTGATTTTATTATTTTTTTTTCCTGGATAACTGATGTCCACCTTGAAAATATACTGGTTTGGAAATTTCTCGTCCCGTGGGTAGGCAATACTACTCTACATCTTACACAGTTCCTTTTTAACTTCATTGATTTAATATTGGCTAGCTGATTGTTTACGGTAAAGTTGTTGCACAATGGATATTTCACATGTATTAGCATGCTATCTACAATTAGTGCAGTAAATTGAAGCTCAAATTTTAATGAAGAAAGGAACAAATTAGTAAGAAGCTGAAAATTGGTACATATGTTGCGAATAATGTTCAAAATAACATACTAAAAGTCCCCTGAAATTTCACCTGGCCTTCACCCGCCATATTGGAAAATGGCCGCTGGAAGTATCAAATGAAGAATACCCCGATAAAATAGCAATATCTTTGCTATGGTTGAACATAAAGAGATAAATTTGGTATCATTTTATAGAACATAGATAACACTATATATATATTAAATAGAGAAACAATTTTTCTTAAAACGAGTTCTTTTAGAAATATTTAGCATTTAAATTCTAAAATTACAAACTGATTTAAAATGTTATTGAACTTAGGTCTGAAATTTGGAATACATGTTGGTAAAGATGATTTAAATGAACGGGGTAACAGGCAGAAACACAGAAGGAATATATCTCTCCAGTGGACAAATACAAAAGACTGTTTTAAGAGGAAAGTAGGACTTTTATATGTTGTTTATTGTAATAAGAATCGAACATCTTACGCGTAGTATGCTAATCAATATACTGAACAATGTGTAGTTTATATCAAGAAATACTCTATAAAGAAACTCAGTCACCTCATTAGAATCTTAGTGATCATTTCTGGGTAAAAATCTTTCAGTTTTACGTCACACGATTATCCCGCGCAGGCTAAAGAGATGTGATGATAAGAAATGAATGAAGTTATAGAACGAAAAAAAAGTGAAAGGAAACAGGAGGACTCTGAGAAAACCCATGCACACGGTGCTTGTCCACCACAGAGCCCAGTTGGCCCTATCTGGGATCAAATCAGGAATCCCACGCACGAGAGGTGAACATTCTGTCAACGAGCCACAGTGGCCCACCTGGGTAATTACACTGTATTCTTAGTATATTACGAATTACATACACAGAGTTGAGAAAAGTACTGTTAAGTTATATGTATGTATGACTTACGAAAACAACTAAAATTATCAAAATTAAGAAGAAAAAAAATATTGGAACAATATTGTATTAATGCATGTCATTATAGCTAGGGTTAACTTATGTAATTTGGAAATTCGTAAAGTTTCCATTCCAAAGAAAATGTACACTTCATCCCTTGTACGCTACTGTAATGACTTTGTACCGTATTTGTCATTAATTAAAGACAAAGCAAAGGCTAAAACTGGATGTGTTCTTTTCCCATACTGAAGCAGGAAATAGTAGATCTTCCGTTTAACTGTAAGGGGACACTGAGAAATATTTATATCTGGATAAAGCTTGCTAGGAATATGCTTCACCTCGTTCTTATCCATTTATTGAAACCGGAAGTAGCATATCTTCCATTTAACTGTAAGGAGATAAATATTTTTATCTGGATTTATATTCCTAAGAATAGGCTCTACTTCTGTTCTTATCCATTTATTGAAACCGGAAATGTCCTTATATCTTTATTCAAGCCGGAAGCAACAGATCGTTTGCTTAACTGTAAGGATACACTGAGAAATATTTATATCTGAATTATGTTTCCCAAGAATAGACTCCACCATTATTTTTATTCATTCATTGAAACCGGATATGCCCTAATATCTCTATTGAAACCGGAAGTACTTTAACTTCCATTTTCGATATGGAACCCTCACGGTTTGGAAATGTTTGGTTGTTTCATCCTGTTCTTACGAACGCTACAATAATAAAAATATATGCCAAATTTGGAAACTATTAAAGAGATATTTTCTTACATAAAGTAGATGTATTTGTTTGACCTTTATATTCTGAAAATAGGTCAGTTCAAGACTTGCTAGTTGAAAACGATCTTCCCCGATTTAAAGGGCAATCTTTGAAAACTTATAATGTGGTCCTTAACATTGAAACACGATAAACAATAGAGAAACATCTATAAAAGGCATTGAAGCACCAAACTGTCTTTAACTCCGAGAAAATAATTTTAACTTTGTTCTTCTATATCGTCGAAGTTTTGATTCCCAATATTGCTGTGACTCGAATAAGTTATCTGAAATCTTTCAACTTGAATAGAGTCTCCAACAGAGTGTCTTTAGTAAGTTCAAGCAACACTTTACTGTTTGCATTTCTGAAACATATTAATTACCGTGTGACCTGTATTTAACTAGCGCTAACTTTTGATCCCAGTGCCGCACGAAATACACATAATTCACACATTTATTTACCTTGGCAAACGCAGTAATGCGCAGTAAATTCTCGATGTCGTGCTGTAATATACATATTACACAATGGATGAGACTCTGAAAAATATACTACAGTCAGTTCCTAAAGATCTTACTTGTTGATGCTAGTTTTGTTTTCGAAGTTTTTATTATATTTTTGTAATAACACACGCTGACCCAAGAAAATGTTTCTCTGCTATCGTGACAGTCATTGTAATAAATAATGATATACAATACTAATTAAAATATTTAAACTCTAGAGAGAAATATTACATTATCTTGTATTCATGATATTTTTAATTGTTTTCTTAACCTTTCATATGATATTAATCACCACATCTAATAATTTGATTAGAAATGATGTTACGTAAGGAAAAAAAAAATGTTTCTATTTTTGAGTAAGAAATGAGATTTTTCGCATTATTCCCCTTTCTGGAGTTTAACATCCCATAATTATGCACTGAGCATAATGGTGACGGTGATGATTATAAGAAATGAAATTGTTGAATGAAGAAAGTGGGAGGAAACGGGAGAACCCTGAGAAAACCAACGCACACAGAGTTTCTCTATTAGAAAGTCCACTTGAAATCTTTCAGTTTAACGTCCCACGAATATGCCGTTAGGGTAAGGGAAACGGATTATTAAGGAAAGTGAATGATGATGGAAGGTTTAGTGGAATGATAATGTGAGAGGAAAGGGAATAGCCAGAGAATACCCACTGATACGATGTTATCCACCACAAACTTATTTAGGGAAACGAACCAGGAACTTCACGCTCCAAAGGTAAGCACTCTACCACTGAGCTACCACGTTCCCTTGCAAAGCCCACTTGATGGGAGCTGGGATCGAATCAGGAACCCCACACACCAAGGGTGACTGCTCTACCAGTGAGCTACTTCCTCTCCTTTCTCTGTAACGCTTTGTTGAGGTTGCTTTTAGTTAGCTACCGGCAGGTTGAGAGTATACAACCCACTTCGTCTGTCATTCCAAATGTGAATAAGGTAAACAATATTTTGTAATTTACTATAACTTATAACGTAATTTTAATCCTTCAAAGAAATGTAATTAAGTTATTACTTATTAAAATACTGAATTTAAGTTGGATTCTCATATTGATGGTGATCATGGAGTATATAACCCAAGTATCTTGACACAAATATAGAGTTGAATCTTGATACAAAATTCATTTAATATATTGAGCGTCACATAAGCTTGGTAAAAAGCATGTTTTAAAAGTAAATGTAGGGCAAAGCAAAATTAGTAGCTTTATAACATGTTTTATGGGGGGATATTCCACCGTCATAAGACTTTCACGTTTTTTATTAATATATTAGTGCACAATTTATTAAAAAAACATGAGGATTCTCGGGTTCGATTCCCGGTGGGGACACTAGGTTGAAAAGTGTGAAATGTTTTTCAAGCCAGGCATCTTGAGGGAGGTTTTCCTCATTCACAGCAGACAAATGCCAGGATGGTACCTAACATATCGGTGTCAGGTCGCTTCCTTCCTTGCCCAATCCTTTCTTCCTTCCCTTTCCTCGGATAACTTGATCCCCGAGGGACGTCATCCCTCATACGTAACAGGCTAACATGGCCATAGATGCCGAAAGCCCAGAAATCTAATTCCTAATCCTAATCCTAGTGACACGCTAACATGGCCACAGATGCCGAAAGTCCAGAACTATAATTCCTAATCCTAATTCTAGTGAAGGGCTAACATGGTCACAGATGCCGAAAGCCCAGAAATCTAAATCCTATTCCTAGTGAAGTGCTAACATTGCCATAGATGCCGAAATCCCAGAAATCTAATTCTTAATCCTAATCCTAGTGACAGGCTAACATTGCCATAGATGCCGAAAGCCCAGAAATCTAATTCCTATTCCTATTAAAAAGAATATGCTCCCCAAATTTAGGGCAGCCAACTGCTATCTCTCCCCCAAATGATTCCGCTGAGCAAAATAAAATAATTATATGTATAAAGAACTTCACGATTTAGCATTTGTTTGGTTGAGTGGTGTTTAAACTGTATACCGTCTCCGCGAGACATTATTTCTAACTTTTAAACCTAAAGAGAAATAAAAAAAAGAAAATTTCTACTTTCACGTCGAACAATTATGTCCTTTGGACTAAAGAAGATAATTGGTTAATAATAGTGAATGATTATGCAATAATTATTGGTGGAATGAGAATGTGTGAGGAAATAGGAGAATCTCGAGAAAACCCCACAGATACGACATTATCCATTACAATCTCACATTCCTGGGACCGAACTATACCAGGCGAGCGTTTTACCACTCAGCTACTGTGCCACACCTTTAAACAGGAACAGATTAAGGGCGGCTTATGAAGACCCGGACCTCCATGTGGACTAGGGCGTCAAGAAATTTTTGAGATACTCATTTTTTTTTATTTATGACATTTATATTTTTATGCATTTGGTAAGTTCCATTAGGTATAATATCATCTAATGCATGGAAGGTTGAGCTCGTAGAACTATGGCATGCTCTTAACTATCCTACTGTACTTTTATAGAAATGCATTAGGCGAAGTCAGCCAGGGCCACATATTTTTTCTAGCCTTGGGCCTCCAGATTGGTTTATCCGGCCCTGCTTTTAAATCTGAATGTCTACCTCCTTTATTTAAGTAACTTTTGGATTGTCTTACGAAGCTGGAACTCCGGAACTTCGGTGTAATAGAACTCTAGACCACACGAATCAAATACGTGCATTCTAACCATTCAGAAGTACGTTAGTACTTAAGATTACAATGAGCTTTTATTGCAATAAGATAAAAAAAAAATAACTCTTGTTATGAATTAAAATTGTAATCACAAAACTTACTTGTTCATGCATGTTCAAATACATAACCATATAACTTCGTTACTAAAGTTCTCTTTGATATGGAAAGTTTCAACAATTGGCAATGTTAAAGGAATTCATTTTGTTTTTGCTACTGAAAGTAATTTACGGAAGACTACTTTGGTACGCAACATTGTGAACTTCTTCGACTGAATTAATGAAATATTCATGCATTGAAGTCTAATTGGTTGGGCAGAGCCTGGTAAAAAATGCAACAACTAGAATATTTCAACATCATTTGCATTATTGACCGTACGAACCAACGCGTACGCAAAGAGTAACTGAAGAGACACAGCACATAATCTCTTATCGCCTATTGCACACGACAGTTATCATCGTCATCATCATAACTGTTTTAGCTCCATTGGTATACTTCTTAACTCAAGTTATTACACTACTATGCCGTTAGTTTCGACGTAAGAATTGTCTTCTTTAAATTCATCCCTTAGTTGTGATCTTCACTTTCCTATTTTACCTTCTACCATATCACTAAGTAGACAGTTTTTTTTTATTTTTCAAAATAATGTCATAAATACTTTCATTTCCTCTTTTCTACATATTTCCTATATTTATTTTCTTCAACTTTCGCTAACCCTTTATAGATAAATTTTCGTTCCAGTCAGCTAATTTCCTCCATTCTTCTCTACATCTACAGTATATTGTTGCCAAGCATACACTAACGGGGCCCACGTAGAAACATTCGCAAACAAAAGGCACACGAACGAAAGTTCTTATCTAAAGAGTGCCTTGAGGTGCCTCTTGAAATTCTTCGGCCGATAAGCCATCATATCAAATCCATATTAAATTTGGCGCAGTCCAGTGTAAGTCACGTCACTCCTAACTCTCTTGCGTTGCACGGAATACAAGACGGCTGGGTACGTACCTAATGCTATATTGCTCAACGTAACACAACCTGCCATAAACTGTACGAAAGACACTTGGAGAGGTCAAAATGGAAGGTGGTTGTCACATTGGATGACGTTTACATTTATCTCAAGTGAAATGGTAACACTTGGGCCGTAACTGATGTACCGGGTTGTACTGCCAGCACCGAGAAAGTTTTCCGAAGAGAATCGTGATTGTTACAGTTATGAAAGGAAGTACTAGGTATGTAAGATAGACCAAATTAACATGTGGAGGTGAATGGTGCCTATTTTCAGAAATTCATCACATCACTACTTTATACGGACTCAAAAAGAACCAAATACGGATACATATAGACAAAGCATCCAGCCATATCACCAATGCATCCCTCCGGTTTTATCACAACACGCCGTAGGAAACAAAAATTAGTGTTATTCCTTTTCGTGGTATTTCTGTGGAAAGTCCAATGGATTTCTTCGTATTTGGACTACTAAAATGACGTCTACAACGTACTCTCACTGGGCTATGGAAAAACTGTAAAGAAGAATGAAATGGAATTCCTATGCCTGTGCTCCAACAAAGTTTGTTATAGTGAAAATTGCGATGTCGGGCGATAGTCCATAGTGCTGAGGTACAATAAAGCAAAATTGGTGATGGTGCACGGCTTCTCATAGAATAAGTACCAATGACGACACCAAAGGGAGGCAAGGGGGTGGGTGTCCCTTGTGGCTACGTCTGCCTTCTCTCCTGATTGCCCCCGAGACATGTTATATGGTAATGTAGATCAAATTCTTTTCGGTATAAAAAAAACAGCGGCCTTTCTCCAAATAAAATTTTCTCTGCCATTCTATTTGCGCTCATAATAAATTAAAGCTGATAAGCATACTTTATAAAAATAATCACTTAATAGTCAATATAGGAATAATAGAATAGTTGATTTGCATATCATAGCGACACTGGGAACCCAGTACAAGGATAAACATGAAAAGTTTAGACTGATGGATTCTTAGGTATAGTCATCATGTATTTAATCTATTGATTACTTTTAAAAATTCCTAATTGCAGAATATCGTAAAAAATAATATTTTTTAGGTATCTTTAAAAGTTTATAAAGTTTAGGGTATATAGACCATCAAATCGGAATTCATATCTGATGTGTTCCTTATTGATCACATTTAGAAACCTATTATCAGAATTATTCTGCTCTGCCAACATTGTCAGTATCTCTATCAAACTTTTCAGAGTCAACAAATGTTCATCGTTACACCAACAGAAATGAAAGCTCACCAGTATTTTCTCAATTCAATCTAGTCAAGGTTGTTAGTAACTAATTCTGTAAGACTTGTTTAGTAGTGTAGGTAAAGGGACTTACCCGGCTCAAGCCTCCGCCTTAGAGCAGTGATATCCACAATGGATGATGTTTACATGCAATGTGTTCCATTTGTGATCTGGATGTGACGTTAGTCGTATGTTAGCCACACGGGAACAACGTATGCAATGGGGTTTGTAATAAACGTTTCATAGAAGGAAAAGTTATATGAATCAGATTGATGCTATAAGAAAAGTAAAGGTGGCTGTCGATACGAGATAAGTCATATAGAGTCCAAGGAGGAGGGCATCTTGACTTAAAAATCTATTGAAAATTATTATTATTATTAGTTTTTAAACTAAAGTAAACTCGGTTTACCGCTGCTATCTAAACAGAAACAATTTGTAACTTTACAGTTTACTCTACGTTCACCTTTATAGGACCAAAACTGACTGCCTTTTTTCCCAATTAAAAACAAACTTTTGTGCTATTTTTTTCATATCCACTGTGTCTAACATTGTTTTGTGAACGTATCAAACTGCTACAAGGTTAAGACTCTTTCGGCTCATAGTTGTCCTAAGATACTTGAAATATTGGGAGGAGGAGGGGTCGACAACCGTTTTATAGATTTTGGGTGGGACACGTCCCCGGTGGGATTGACGCCGATGTGTCTTGATATGGTAATTTTTCTCCCTCTCTCTCTCTCTCTTTCTCTTTTTACCAACGACTAACATAAATGCTTTCTATGCATGAAGTTCAGAGGTCGATCCTCAGTTAGTTCGAAACTTAGATATGACTGCAGTTTACATCTTACATAGACAGCGCCGTATATTAAAATATAATTTAAAATAACATAAATTAATGAATGTTAAAATTAGTATGTAAAAAGAATAATGAACGAGCATAATAAAAATATGACTATTTCTTCCAGAGGGGGGGGCAAAGGTGGCTCAGTGGTAGAGTTCTTACTTCTGCTGTGTGGGGTCTCTGGTTCAACCCCGGCCAAGTAAGTTTGTGGTGGACAACATCGTGTCCATGGGTTTTGTCGGGCTTCTTCCGCTTCCTCCCACTTTATTATTCCACCAATTCGTCCATCGTCATTCACTTGCCTAAATCGTCGTCTCCCTTAACTTAAAAGGGCATAATAGTGGGACGTTAAACTGAAAGACTTCATTTCTTCCAGAGTTAGTAGCACCTAAGAAACAGTTTACTGTTAAACATATCCCTTTTTTACCATATGAAACGTAGATTAATATTTTATCATTGAAACCAAACGATATAAGTATCGCTGGGAATCAAACCAAGGAGTCCCACTCTAAAGGTTTTTATGCTAGCCATACAGGCACGACGAAGCACTAAATGAAACAAATTCTAGAATATTAAAATCAACACTAAGCTTTTCAAAACACTTTTTACAAGCTAGAAAAAAGTCAATAGAAACGGTCACTAGCATGGGCGCCCAAAGGAGGAGGCAGGGGAGCCGGCCCCCTGGTTCACGAAAATGTATATATATAGCAAATATAGCAAAACCACGTATATTGAATACCAGACGTATTATAGCAACCATGGAGACGTCCCCTTCCCTGGAAAATCTTCTTCGGGCACCCCTTGTCAATAGATCACGTGACCTTTTTAACGTCACTAAATATTAGTCTAAGCCTTTAGTCTTCTGTATACTACGAGAGTAAAATTGTCCTTAATTAATAAGTTCTTGCATACTAGTGACATCTATTGGCATTAGCAGATAGGTAACGCAAGCAACGACACCTATTGGCTTGAGTTAGTACTATTAGAAATTAGCGTTACTCGTATAAATAGGACAAATGAAGGGTAAGGGGAATAAACAAAGGAATGTCCATGTATGTGCTTTTTCTGGTGCTTTGCCCTATATGTTGATGACTCTTGGTACTATTTGACTGTATATACTATGCATGAGTAAATGTAGAAATGTCCATGTATAATGGGTAAAAGATTTAACTAACCCTATTCTTCTTACGCGGTTTTCAATATTAAAACGACGATTTCTCGAAAATGCAATTTTGTGACATTCCTTCTTTTTTCCCCTTACCCTTCATGTTATTCAAAGCAATAATAACAGATTAACATCTTAATGTCACTATTCTCTATTCGAGGGTTTCTCAACCTGAGGGTTGTGATCCCTAGGAGGTTCGCGAAAGGGTTTCATGGCGTTGCGAAGATGAGCGGAACAGATAAATATAATTAGAATCTAATATCGGAAAATACTTTTAAATATTGTTTTGAATTTTGTTCTGATAAGCATATTTTTACTTTTATAGATACTGTTAAGAATATTAAAAAAAACAGGTCTACTAAACACTTTCAACAGGTGCAGAGTTGTTTACAAATCAATTGAAATGAAAGAGGTACGATATGAGACTAATGAGAACTGCATATTGAAATATCAAACAAATACAAATGCAACAAAACCTGCATATTGAAATGCAATTAAAATTGAAAGCTAATGAGATACTTGAGGATAGTGTGATTTTACTAGTGAAGCAATGTCCGGTTCAATCTTCGTACCGCACATTATCAAGTCATTTAAAATACTCAATAACTATTTTAGCAACTGTTCAAGTTTTCTTAACCAGCATTAGAAATCATTTTATTTTTTATCATGTTACCCAAAATTAAGGGAGTTATGAAGCTTTAAAATTTTCAAACGGCCTCCATTTTGAAACAGTATGACAGATCGGATTCGATATTTATAAAATGAATGAACTGACCAAATTTGGTTTTAATCCATTCGCTTTTAGGAAAGTTACAGTATCCACTATATACAAGAAATGGATTCTACTATTATAGAAATAGATGGATATCGTGAGATAACCGCAATAGGTATATTAAAAATCCCACACAAGCTTATTACAAACCAGAAATTATAAGAGGTTCGTTGGCAAGAGGATATGATAAAATGGGGTTCGTGATACGAATTAGGTTGAGAACCGCTGCTCTAGTCTTTAGGCAGTCTACTCTCTAGAGAGTATAAGTAATATAGGTGCCTTCCATTTCAATTCAGGCAGAGCATGTACCATCACCATCTCAGATATTGTTGAAACTTTTTTTTATAGCAACTAGACATGTTTTTAAGAGACCCATATTTTTTTGTTTTGTCGAAAAAAATTTTCCCGCCAAGTAATGGGCCATCAAAGACGGGGAGTACAATTTATGAATTGTAGAAGACATGGAAAATGATCAATTTCGGAGCCTCACCATTCGGCTATGGAGACAGGTAGAGTTATAATTCTTGTTGTGGTATGTACATAGGGATATAAATAAACTATATTTTATTATAGTTTGGTTTGCGCATGCGTATCTTTTTGTACATAAATTAACAAATGAACGTCAATTTATCTGAAAAGTCGAAGTTTGCGAATTTTTTCAAGCACTTCCGGTTCGAATTTTAAAATTCTGTTTTCACGGTTGGTAAGACCTAGTTACCCGCTTTCCGAAAAAAAATTTGTATCGCTTCTGTGGTCAACCGTTTTGTCGCAAAAAATTCGAGAAATTGTAAAATTTTCAAAAATCGCCATTTTTGGGCGCCATTTTCTCGAAAACACCATTTTTTAAAATTCTGAAATTTTGTCAGATGGTTCAACTTTACCTGAATAATAAACACACCAAATACCATTCTCGACCAATGCTTCATGGATTAACTGCAGCCTTTTAAAGTTATCGAAGTTTCGCTAATTTTGATGTCACAGTTAGCAACACTGGGAACAATAAAAGTGCAATGATTTGATGATGTTTGTGGTTCATATTCATTAAATGAAGAATAAAAGGTTTTCTTGGCTGGTTTTTTATTATTTTCAACAAAGAGGCTCTTTGAAATAGTAAAATGAGCTCCCCCCTACTCCGTTTTCTTAAACTGAAGTAATCTGAGGTGGAAATTACGATTACGAAACACACAAATTTTAAGTTTACTTGAAATGGCCATCCAATGAATTCTGATGATCTATAAAAGGCTTAAACTATTACCTCAGTATGATTTGGAATGCTCCAGACAAAGTCTCAATTAAGTGCGATGTCATTACAGTGATCGAAAAATGACAAAAAGTTAAAAAAAAATCGAAACATTTTCTTACGCGTTCCAAAGAAATTTACTGAATTTTTAAACAGAACAATCCCAATATAAAAATGGGTCACTCGGAATTTTATAGTATTCGACTAAAGTGTGTCGGTCCGCAACCTGAGAGGGAAGTGTGTGTGTGTGTGTATTGTGCAAAATTTAAGTTAGCTGCTACTGCGTTGCTACAAATCAAAGGTGCAACCTGTATTGAAGCTGTCATGAGTGACCTATTTCCTTTAGTAGTATGATCCGTAGAAAATGACAGCTGTCTTCTTCAAGAATGTGGAGAATGTCCTGGAGTGGAAGAAATAAGTGTGGTGTCTTTAATTATTGATCCTGATGAAAATGAAAGTGGTTACGTATGCCATATGGGAAAATAATGATCTCGTTACAAAAAAAAAAAAACTGTGCCACTTTCTGTTTTCGTATTGTACAATCCGCGGCAAAAAAACCTGCAACATGAGGATGTAAGTTTCTTGTGAAACTACGCCTAACAGCACAGGGAATGAACATAACGTCTACGTGGAACGAATCACACCAGGATACACCTCGGCCTCCTCCCGTGCACACTTATTTCGGAGCAAAAGACTTCGTCATTTCACAATAAACTTATATGCTCATGTTGCAGGTTTTTTGCCGCGGATTGTACATTGCCGGTTTAACTGAAAGAATTGTAATTCATGACTACATCAAGAAAATCCAAAGGGAATCAATTGCTACCGAAAACCACCGTATAAAATTTCAAGATACAAATTCTATTTTACTTCATGTGGACTTCGTTGAAAACTGGACTGTTATTCTGCAAAGTGAAATTCAGAGTTATCACCGAAATATGAAACAATTGACAGTTTTGTTGTAATAAACGTCGATAAAACACACGATTCGGCTCATGTACTCATAGTCATAGACAAAATTCTAAACATACTCGAAGAAAAGCGAAAATATATTTTATAGAAAAAGGTTTGAATACGTGAAAATAGGTGTCTACAATTTCCCAAACCGTGTCAGTGATTTCTGATGGTGCTGCATCCCACTTTAAAAATCGCTTTCAGATGTTCGAGATGCAGACAGGTCCGATAAAGCAGTGTTTTTGCAGTGAAACCGGCCATGCAAGGGTCTCTGCGACGGTAGTGGGGAAGGGGGGGACAAACAATGTGGCAACGCGCCATAGCCTTAGGCTAAAACAGATACACAGTATTAAAACCGCAGTAGAAAAAAATGAAATGAAATCTTTAAGTTTTACGTTCCACGCTTATGCCGGTTAGGCTAAAGGAGACGGTGATTATGAAAAATGAATGAAATGGTAAAATTGCAGAACGTTACGAGCTGGGATTGAACCAGGGACCCCAAGCACTGGAAGTGAACGCTCTACCACTGAGCCACCGCGTCTCCACTAAAACCGCAGGAGAATTCGTGAGTATAGTGCAAGTACAAACTCCGGGTATTACTCTCGTTTTGTTACCTGGAACTGAATTCGACGACTTCCGGAAGAAAAAAGGGAAAGTATGCGACCAGTAACTGGTATTCAATGAAGTTATCTTTGGCTTTCGGAAAATTGCGAAGTTTTTATGGCAGTAACGGATCACCATGAACTAACTTCATACTTCCCCCAAAATCGAAATTTTGCAATTCAAAGTGTAGATTTAAGAAATCTGCAAAAAGGAACTTTTGTTATATACAAATATGTATGATAACCAGTGGTGCGTAGCAGAAATATTATGAATAAATCATGAATTACGTGAAGTGCTGTTTATGCTTCCACATGAACCTTCAGCAGGGTACAGGTTTCCAGAAGAGCATAAGAGAAGTGAAAATAAGTGTTTTGTGACTATCGACAATGTGCTACGCAGGGGCGTATCCAGGACAGACTTCTGGGGGGGGGGGATTGTAATACTGCTACTTAGAGCTACTTTTAAGAGCTCCAAACTCTGGGATGGGTTTTATTTATATATAAATAAGAAAGTTTCTTCTTCTGGGGGGGGGAGGCAATCGTCCCCCTAGATCCACTCCTGGATGAGTTATGAGTGAACCAACATCTATCGGAGCATCTGCACGGTTACATGCTATTAGCAAAGAAGACAACCACCAAGCAATAGATTGGTCCATGTAAAAAAAAAAGTGAAATTTTGTTTTCTAAGACCATTTTAAGTAAGTGAACTTGAAATTTGTGTGTTTCGTAATCGTAATTTCCACCTCAGATTACTTCAGTTTAAGAAAACGGAGGAGTAGAGGGAGGCTCATTTTACTATTTCAGAGAGCCAGGGGATATAGTTTATTTATATCAATATCAAAATAATAAAAAAAAAAAAAACAGCCAAGAAAACCATTTATTCTTCATTTAATGATTGTGAACCACAAACATCATCAAATCATTGCACTTTCATTGTTCTCAGTGTTGCTAACTGTGACATCAAAATTAGCGAAACTTCACTAACTTTAAAAGGCTGCAGTTAATCCATGAAGCATTGGTCGAGAATGATATTTGGTGTGTTTATTATTCAGGTAAAGTTGAACCATCTGACAAAATTTCAGAATTTTAAAAAATGGTGTTTTCGAGAAAATGGCGCCCAAAAATGGCGATTTTTGAAAATTTTACAATTTCTCGAATTTTTTGCGACAAAACGGTTGACCACAGAAGCGATACAAATTTTTTTTCGGAAAGCGGGTAACTAGGTCTTACCAACCGTGAAAACAGAATTTTAAAATTCGAACCGGAAGTGCTTGAAAAAAATTCGCAAACTTCGACTTTTCAGATAAATTGACGTTCATTTGTTAATTTATGTACAAAAAGATACGCATGCACAAACCAAACTATAATAAAATATAGTTTATTTATATCCCTATGTACATACCACAACAAGAATTATAACTCTACCTGTCTCCATAGCCGAATGGTGAGGCTCCGAAATTGACCATTTTCCATGTCTTCTACAATTCATAAATTGTACTCCCCGTCTTTGATGGCCCATTACTTGGCGGGAAAATTTTTTTCGACAAAACAAAAAAATATGGGTCTCTTAAAAACATGTCTAGTTGCTATAAAAAAAGTTTCAACAATATCTGAGATGGTGATGGTACAATTTTATATTTTTTTGCCTGAGTTGAAATGGAAGGCACCTATATTTATACATTTCTTAAAAATAACCTAAAGATAATTTTTGTGCCTATAGACAAATATAGTGGCTCTGCGTTCCATTTCCGGTGTATTTTGTAGAATTCTCAGTGACTAAGCATCATGAAGTGATTGGAAGAGTAACTTGCGTTAAACGATAACAGATTTCTGGCTATAAAATCAGACATACTATTTTAATACCACAACATATCACTCAGCTATATATATATATAAAAAGTAATTGGATCCCTTTGAGCGCTGTAAAGTAAAACCAATAAGTTTTCGACCTTGAGTAATAACAATTTTCTGCTGGAATGAATATATAGACCACATGTTCATCGCTTTTATTTTGAAACTGTGTCACACTTTGACCTTCAAAAGTCTCTAGATAGGACAAAGTTCATCTATATTTGAGAGACCAGGAAACAAAATGTCGCTGCTAGTAAAAATATCTCCAGCGGAAGATTTCATGTGTCACACGGGAAACACAAAGCTCCGGCTCAAATGCATAAACCTCCGTTTTTATCGCTTTCTTTCTTTCTCCGTCTCCCTTTAGTATCCTTGACTCTGATTTCTATGTGCTCCAGATTAATGTTGCACACAAAACGAGAACTAAAGTTGTCTCGTCTCGTAAAATTTGGTCGTATTATCGTCTCGTCTCGATTCTCGAAAAAAAAATCTTCTCGTATTATCTCGAAATTTTCTGGTCTTAATTTGCAAATTTGTGTAAAAGATGTATGTCCTGAATTTTGCCCTAATTTCTTCCAGAACTTATCAGAATCCTCCCGCGTTACGAGAGTTCCACGAAGGTTAGAGACATTTATTTTAATATATGTTCTTTTAATTTAAAATAATAAAAGAAATATTTCAGTAATTTTTGTTTCCCTTAGAGGGGAAGAAAAAGACGGTAAGAAAACAGTGGGGTTGCAGTTGTTATGATAAGATCGCCATATCTCGAAATCCTTTTAAGATTAGAGACGTCTAAAGGATATGAGAGATACGAGGCCGTAGGTCGAGATAATGCGGGGAGTCTGGAGGTAAAGTCCCCAGCTACCAGAAGGCTAGTATATTGAATAAATACACACCACTATTCAGTTAGATACACGTATACAATTTTGCAGATCGTAATACAAACGTTAATACAAAAAGTTATCTGTAAGGTATAATACCTGTTTCTTATGCAACCCAATTTCATCCACTGTTTTGCTAGGTTACATATCATCCAGGCTCTTCCCCTACAAGAATTCATTTCTCTACATCAGCCATTCTCAATTTGTTTCCAATCACGTCCCCATTTTATCACATTCTCTTGCCATGTTTTGTTAGTATTTTTCTTATATTTCAATAGGCAATTGTTTCTACAATTTTCGTTCTTCTGGGTACTTAGACATTCAGAAGCAGTGGATTGTTGAACAGGGTTGTATGAAAGTGCACCATGGGGGTCACAATTGGGAGCGAGTTTTCTTTACGAATTCAAACTGACACATTCTGTACAGAAAACTGAAATGAAACATTAACAGTGCATTTGGGCCAGGTATTGTGAATGAACGCACCATTTGCTGTTTGTTGGTTTGTCAAATTTCGTTCCGGTGACACAACGGTGACAATTCGTTCCGGATACATGAATCCTGCAAACAACGATCAACATCATGTTCTGAGGAGGTCGTCAGGAACACTACGGAAGCGAACCGTCAGAAAATTGTATGCGCCATTACAAACAAGCTAGGCATATACCATGTCACTGTCGTTCGGCGGCTCCTAGCAATTGGTAAGGTGAAAAGGTGAACTCATTGCTGCCATGAGTTGACATTGGTCAACAAAAATTGTCATCTGAAGGTCGTAATACGCTGAATGTAAAGAATAACCGGGAAAGTTTTCTACCTCAGATTGTCATTTTTTATGAAGAATGGATAGTTTCCTGCATCAGATTATCACCTTTGATGAAGAATGGATAATTTCCTTCATCAGATTGTCACTTTTGATGAGGAATGGATAATTTCCTGCATCAGATTGTTACTTTTGATGAAGAATGGATAGTTTCCTGCATCAGATTATCACTTTTGATGAAGAATGGATAATTTCCTGCATCAGATTGTCACTTTTGGTGAAGAATGGATAATTTCCTTCATCAGATTGTTACTTTTGATGAAGAATGGATGATTCCCTGCATCAGATTATCACTTTTGATGAAGAATGGATAATTTCTTACATCAGATTTTCACCTTTGATGAAGAATGGATAATTTCCTGCATCAGATTATCACTTTTGATGAAGAATGGATAATTTCCTTCATCAGATTGTCACATTTGATGAAGAATGAATAATTTCCTTCATCAGATTATCACTTTTGGTGAAGATTGGATAATTTCCTTCATAGAATTGTCACTTTTGATGAAGAATGGATAATTTCTTGCATCAGATTATCACTTTTGGTGAAGAATGGATATACTTCGATAATCATAAACAGTCAGGACATTGGTGAGATCTTGATCAAAGTTCAGGAGCATTTCCAGAACCCCTAGAAGATGTTGTTGCTGGTATGGCAATCTATGATAAGATCCTTAATGTCTTTCTTTGCCCAGATAAAAGCATACTGCGAACCGTTACGGCACTGAGCTCCATGATATGCACCACTACTTTGGCCGTAAGCATCCAGAAGTGTTCAAAAAAGTCCTTATGTAAATGTCGCTCAAAGGGCATTGCAAGCTATTCAGGAGTTGAAGTGTATTTCCCTTTTCATCCAGCATATTCTCCCGATGTCTCTCCCACTGACTACCATCTCTTCTGGCATCTCGATCACTTCTTGGTAGGGAAGCCCCTCCCTTATAAGAAAATGAAGTTGACGCCATCGTATAGCAGGCTCCACACTTCTTTCGCCAGGGAATCCAATAGTTCTTGTTACAATGCGACTCAGAAGTTTATCCAGACTCTCTAAAATGAGTACCCGCAGCAGCTTGGGGACGGGGTTAAAATCGTCGTAGGTATAGAAGTGAGGAGATATCTCCATCTCACGCTTGGGTTATATGAACTGAAGCGTAATAACATTTCAAGATATTATGATCTTTAGACTAAGGGAGACAAACGTTAATAAAAATCAATGATTATAAAAAAACTGGTGGAATAAGAATGTAGGAGAAGAGAGAGAACCCGACAAAGAACCACGGACACTATGTTATCCTTCACAAACTCACTTGGCGGGGATCAAACCAGGGATTCCTAATACCAGAGATGACGGTTCTATGATTAAACTATATATTGCTGAGCCTCTTTTACATTAGTTGTAGGCTTACAGGCCTAAAATCTGTTTTCAAAACTATGTTTCTCTGAGTATTAACGTCACACTATCTTTTATCATTATTTTGTTTTTGACATACACTTGGTATCATTTAAGGTTAACTAAAATTGTAAAACAAGGTTAAATTTTATTGTTTGAATAAATAAACAAACTATAAACTGTATGTGTGTGTTTAGTACCACATTTTTCCAAAAAAAAAAAAAAAAAAACTATCCAAGGTAAAATTAAAACAAAAATATTAAGTTTTTGTTTGCTTTTAAGTAAAAAAAAATTTGCTTTATAATGCAATGTACGATTTTTTTTTAATTTTCCGGGGGGGAACCCAAAACCCCCTTTCCTGGGGATATTCCATACACTCCAGTCCCCTGGTAATCTGCCCCTCCAACATTTTGGTGTGCTACTGACGCCAAAGTTAAGATATGTATGCTAAGAACGAAAATGATATGAACCTGACAATTTAAACCACCTTAACGAATCTCTGCATACGCCACTGGTTAGTGAAATGCCCAGTATCCTTTAATTCGAACTAAAGTTTACACCAACAACCACTGCGGCCTATAAACGTGCACAGAGTTCCGGATAAACAGGTCGGAATCCTCAAAGCCTAACCATTTCATTAAAAATATATATTGAATTTCTTTAAGCTTGTTTTAATGAAATTTTTGTAGAGTAGTCTCTCGTGTCGAGGTAAATAACTTTTGTTCTTGTTTTCTCAGCTTTAAGTTTGCAGACAACAAAATGTAAGCATGAAAAATAACTTTTAGCTTCTCCGAATAAGTTTAAGAGTATTTTTAGAGATGAAACCATAAAAAAAAACTATTAAATATGACCCAAAAAAGGAGAACACTTGTTCTCGAAATTCGAGGACAATATTTAACAGCTACAGTTCGAAGGAAGACATAACTCAAGGTTATTTTTGTACTAAAAAAAAAAAGCAACACATTCCTCGTTCACATTCCTCCTCCTCCCTCCATCGTAGCTGCAAATACTATTACCGGAGACGTGACCCAAACAGTTTTATTACGTGAGAATTGTATTATGATACGTAACTGAAAATCTAGGAACTGTGGCAACATCGGGTGGAACTGCTGCGCAAAACAATCAATAGTTGGGGAGTCACGCTACTGCATTGGTCTACCAGCGCCGCCAAGTGTCAGGAAGAAAAATTAATGGAAATCCTCGTGCTATTTGTAAATAGTCTGCCCGGGTTAGTTTTCACATACAACGTCCCGGAGGATATATTTCTATTTTCACCATCCGGAGAGCCCAGAATCTTTGTCAAATCTCAAAAGAATCTGACGTTTCAATAGTATTTTAAATCCAACAAAATTGCGGAGATAGGTTTTCGTTTAGTATAGCTACAAAAGAAAAGAAAGTACTAGCTTGTTCTTCGGATGTTGAAGTTGCGTAACAGTTTACATTTTATTCGTTTAGAGTTGTGCAATAACTTTTTTTTTTATGATTCGCGGAGGCACAGTATGACTCGGAATCGGAAGGCCAGCTTTAAAATGGTATTGCGAAAGGGGAAGAGCACTGATGAGAGATATTTTTTCCTTTATCTTTTATTGGATAGGACATGGCTTGGACCACAGCCAAAACTGATATCTTTCGGTTGAACGAAATCTTGTCGCTTTGGGACTCAAAGTAATTTATAACATTTAATGAATAGCCACTGAGATGAATCTCGGTTCTTCTATCTGATCGAAATTTAAATAATTAATGATTCTTTTTCTTTTAAAAAAATCTGATTCCATTATTGTCAAAAAAATCATTCGTTTTTGTGACCTGATTTTAACAAGCAACACTCGTAATAACTCCACTGTGTATGACGCTAGTTTGTTTGTTTGATGTATCCAATAAGGACACGACCGAGTCTTCGTTGTCATCCATATGTCTTGGAATATGTTCAATATCCAATAAGAACAATACTGGGCCTTCATTGTCATCCATAACTAACTAATTCTATGGCCTATGGAACCCAGAAGATCAATGCCGCGTCCACAAAAGCTCTCCATTGACTTCTATCAAGCCAAATGGAACCAGTTTCTACTTTGTATTCCGATTTCTGTGAGGTCCATTTTATTTATATTATTATCCTCTCATCTGCGTCTAGGCCTTCCTAATGGATGTTTTCCGATTGGATTTCCAGTTAAAACTCTGAAAGCGTTCCTACTTTCTTCCCTTCTGGCTACATAACCTGCCCACCTTAGCCTCCTAGACTTGATGACCCTAACAATGTTCGGTAAACGGTATAAATTATGTAGTTCCTCGTTATGGAGTTTCCGCCATTCCCCATTCTCGTTCCTCTTGGGTCTGAATATTCGTCTCAGGATCCTGTTCTCAAATACTTTCAGTCTATGTTCTTCCCTCAGAGTAAGCGACCATGTTTTGAATTCATACAGAACAACAGGTATGATTATCGTTTTATATAGACCCTATTTTAAGCTTCAAATTCCTCGACAGAATTCGCGACGACAAGAGATTTTGAACTGAATAATAACATGAATTCCCTGCTTTTAGTAGACAATTAATTTCTTCGTGAATATGGTTTTGGTCTGTTAATATTGAATATTGATCCTAGATATTTGAAAGCGTTCACTTTATCGAAATTATTGTTTGATATTTTAACGCATCTATAATATGCAGGGGAGTAGTAGTGTCATCCATATATCTTGCCGTATGTTCAATATTCAATAAGAACAATACTGGACCTTCATTGTCATTCATATGTAAATATCTAATATATAGAAATGAAACTAAGCTTGTGTGTGCCGCTGAATCAAGACAAAGCCGCTGAACCGTTTGATATGAATTTTAGAATATAATTATCATCTACCCTGAAGCAAGATTTTATCATTGATTAAAGTGCGTTCAAATATGAAAATTGAGGCCATATTTTATGCGAAAATTGTATATTTTACCAACAAGTCAAGTTAGAAAAATGAAACCCTATACAAGAATTTGTTTCAAACAAATGGGCACGCGTCCCAGCATTTCTAAAACTTCCTTTTCTAATAGGAGAAGTAGGTATTTTATGTACATTCCTTCTTTGCCGCATTAAAAAAAGTGTTGTCTCTTGTTTGTGATCTCATCACGGGCAACCGGCTGAATATTTCGAAATGAATTTTGAAACATAGTACCTATTTCCAGCTATGTTTTTATCATTGTTACCCTGGTTCGAGGTAATCAAAAGGATATTCGGGGTCCAAATTTATGCGGAAAAAAAGAGTACGGTATCTCAAGAGCTCCTCAACCTAGAAACATGAAATTCTGTCTGTAAATTAGTCATTAAAAATAAACAGGAATGGGCACGGTGGCTCAGTGGTAGAGTGCTTACTTCTGGTGCGTGGGGTAGCTCGATCACCGGCCAAATAAGTTTGTGGCTGATAACTCGTATCCGTGGGTTTTCTGCGGTCCTCCTGTTTCCTCCCACAACAACATTCCACCAAATCTTCCGTTATTATTCACTTGGCTTAACATTCGTCTCCTTTAAGCCTAACGGGCATAAACGTGAGACGTTAAACTGAAAGACTTCATTTCATTTTAAAAATAAACGCACACGTGAGTAATACTGGGGTCAATTTGGATGCTTCGTCAACCAAAAAAATCTCAATTTTCGGGAGGGATGCATAGGACCACTTCTTAAATTTTGAAAATGGCCAAAACTTAAAAAATGCTGGTCCATCTCATTCCCTTTTATAGGTAAAACAAAATATGCCAAAACTTAAAATTTGGCAGATTTTTGTCCTATTTTATGTTCTAAAATGATGCTTTATTCTCTCATTTGGCCCTATGGCTGGGTACATAGATCCATTCTCTTTCATAAGACAGTGGCACTTTGGTGCATCCCTTTTAATTTTTGTCAAGTGTACATTGGCCCACTCCTTAAATTTTGGAAATCACTAAAATTAAAATTTGGTAAACGTTCTATAGGACTCCGATACATACCTCAATAAATCTGAGTTTATAACTTTATCTCTTTTTATAACTTTCGGTGATTAAAAAATTGCCAAAAATAAATATGCAAGCAATACGTGTCATCACGTGAGTGGTTGTTCTTCTAATTTATCCTCTAAAATGAAGGCATCATATGGTCTTATGGATTAGTACGTGGGTTAATGCTCTTTTATAGGATATGTGTACCATGATGCCCCTCTCAAATTTCGAGAAAAGTAGTCCTTAAATTTTGGACTTGTAAAAGAAAAAGAAAAAGAAATGAAATGAAATCTTTAAGTTTTACGTCCCATGTTCGTGCCGGTGAGGCTAAAGGAGACGGTGATGATGAGAAATGAATGAAATGGAGGAATGAAGAAAGTAAGAGGAAACGGGAGAACCCCGAGAAAACCCACGCACACAGTGTTTGTCCACCAAAAAGTCCACACGGCGCGAGCTGGGATCGAACCAAGGACCCCAGACACCGGAGGTGAACGCTCTACCACTGAGCCACCGCACTCCCTAAAAGAAAAAAGAATAATATTGGTAAATCTATAGACATAAAAATGAAAGTGACTTAATAACTTCTGAATCACCCGACCGATCTCAGTCAAATTTTCAACATAGATGAAATTCAGGCCTGGAATGGTTTTTATCTGTTTACTTTGATGGTGCGACTTCGGCGAGGGAAAGGGGAGATATTTAAAATAATCGAAAATGACCGATATTAATGCCGAATACATAGTTTTCGGGGTCACTGAGATGAACAGTGACAATTCCGATGCCGTTTAAATCCAAATTCAGCCCCACAACTTGGGAGAGGGGGAGATATATAAAAAATGATCGAAAATGGCCGATATCAAACAGCTTTTAATAGTACAAAGTGACTGACGAATGGTATATATTACTATTTTTTTCTTATTTCAACCCAGCGAAGCAGGCAATTGAAGCTAATGTTCTATAAGACAATGTAAATTTTAGTGGCCCAACTGATGTAATATATGGAAATGAAACATTTTGTTGTGTGTTCAAATTACTGGAAAACGAATGACCCGCTTAAAATTATTCTTTGAATATAGTTATGAATTATCTCGAAGTGGGTCCTTATCATGTTACCTTCACTAAAATACATATACAAAAACAGGGAGCAAGGGAGGTTATAACTTATCCGAAAAATAAGTATTTCATGATCCCGTCAAATTGGGAAGATGAAACTTCGTATGTAAACTTCGCATTACAAATAAAGGAACTCTTGCATCAGCATTTTTGAAGATTCTCATTTTCTGGGGCGGAAGGGCAAGGACCACTTAAATATAAATCTGTTCGCCGCATTGAAAGCAACTTGCCTGTCGTTTGTGATTGCATCATGAGAAAACTTCTAAAGAACTTGAAATGAATTTTAGAAAATAGTTAGTATGTACGTTGACTTTGTTTTTTTTATTATTATTATTTCACTTTGATTCGAGAATACATCTTAACGAAGGTATGTGTCAAAAGAGTACGTCCAGATTTAGCCCCAATTTCGTCTCCCCATAAATTTGCCCGAACGTGATTGCAATCGATAGCTTCCGATGCGTAGAACACGACTGTGAAGGAACCAGAGTGGTCAGATGCACCGTTCCTGCGTTATCGCGTTCCAAAGTGTGGGCTGACACGAGATGGCGCCAGCATCGAGGTTGAGATCGACGTGGCACTTTAGTTTATGAAACTCAATCAGAAACATCTTCATATCGGATGCATTTTCAATGCGAAGAGAAACGTTGGACTATCGATGACCGGGCACAACAAACTCATAGTTGTGGCCGTAAGAGAAGTACCAAATAATGGTGGCCATTTGTGAACAACATCCTACTGTATGTGCTCCAGACTCGCAACAACGCGCTTGATCAAAGAGTTTAATATGATACGGAGTTATATATGTGACCGCTATAAGTGATAGCTTCACACTTTATACAAAAATACCCTCGGGGCGTTAAGAGGCGATCTCGCAGCTGCGCCTCGATACTGGCGCCATCTCGTGTCACCCCACACTTTGGAACGCGATAACTCAGGAACGGTGCATCTGACCACTCTGGTTCCTTCAGAGTCGTGTTCTATGCATCGACGCTATCGCTTGCACCCAAGTTCGAGCAAATTCATGGGGAGATGAAATTGGGGCTAGAGACTAATACTTTGTTGGCCGCACTCATGCGAAAAAATTGAGTATCTCATAAGTCCCTTAAGCTGGAAACATAAAAACATAAAAATAACAGGACACGTTTTCCAGCTTTTTTTAAAAAAAATTAGAGTCTTAAGGGGGGGGGGAGAAGCAGTTCCAATATTTTTATCACCACATTTGGAAAGTAACGTTGTCTGCTGTTTATACTCGCATCACGCAAGAATGTCTGAATAGTTTGAAATTAATTTTATTACATAGTTAGCACCTACCTTGCTCTACATTTTTATGATGTAACTTTGATTGAAGGGCGTATTGAAGGAGGACACGGAAGATCAGACAAAAATTTAGTATCTCACAAGCACCTCTAGTTACGACAATGAAACTCGACAAGTAAAATCCTCATTGAAAATCAGTAGAAGTGTGCTTCAGCGTTTATAAAATTACGTTTTATGGGGGAAAAGGGAATAAATTGTAAAATAATTTTTGGCACATTGAAAGACACGTCTGTTGTTTGTGATCATGTCTCGGGAAGATGTTCCAACTGCTTGAAATGAAATTTGGAGCATAATTAGTCCCTATCGAAAGCTGGATTATGTATGTCACTAATTCAAAGGCGATAGGAGGATAGGATAGGGGGTTCAAAATTTATACCAGAAATAGAATATCTTAGAGATTTTTTTATGATTACAATTTCATTATTACAATGTGTATCCTAAGGGATGAAATAGGGCTTTAATACTTTTCAAAAAACCTATTCTCCCCGTGCAAAGAACGATCATTTGAGCTAGGTTTTCTTAATACATACTAAAAGATTGTTCATTAATAGTTTAACGCTTGTTAACAATGTTAGAATATTGTTAGCGCTCAACTAAAATTATATGAATATATCTCATAAAACGTTAAACTATAGGTCTATATCTCATGTACGATGTTAACTATAGATCTATATCTCATGTAAAATGTTAAACTATATATCTATATCTTATGTAGACTATTAAGCTATAGGGCTATATCTCATGTAAGATGATAAACTATAAATATCTATATATCGTGTACGATGTTAAACTATAGATTTACATCTCATGTAAGATGTTAAACTAAGATTTATATCTCATATAACACGTTAAATTATATATTTATATCTCATATAGTACGTTAAACTATAGGTCTACATTTCACATAGCACGTTAAATTATAGGTCTATATGTCGAAGTGCAGAAACACTTAAAAAAGAAAGAAATTCAAAAAAATTAAGCAACGTATAATATTCTCTGAACATTATAAAGAATATGGGTAGGAAACATTTTAGTGAAGCAACCTGCTGTGAAAATACAATTATCCAATTAGTATAAACATTCTTATTGTCTTAGTCAAATTAAACCAAAAGGCTTCTTTGTTTCCGTTTCTATGAAGTATTTATGTGTCATCACTTAAAAGAATAACAGAATAACTTCCTTGAGTAACACGCACATGCAGGTGAATAGAATTCTCAGTTACACAACAGAAACATGGAACTGAGGAGAACTTCTATTAATTTCTTTTTATAAACTGCTGATTTTGAAGGGATTCAGAAAGAGGTCATTAGACGCCAAGTGAAGATATATATCGCTTCTCTGTTAGGTCCAGAAACCGTTGAAAATCTATTTTTGGTCTTTGACGTCAATCAGCGAGATAGAAAAATAATTTAACTACAAGTTGTCGTGGATTCGAATGTTCTTTTTTCTTTTTTCCTTGTAGCTTAATTTAGCCTTCATGTTTTTACGAAAAATTCTATCTTCAATTATATATCCCTATGTACACAAGGCGTGTCTGGGAAATAAGTAATGTTTTGAAAAAGAAAAAGTACTAAAACAGGTCTGTTCAAGCTAAATTTATTTTTACCTGAAAGAGCAGACCTTAAACTACTTTTCGACAAAGTTTCCACCAATGTTCAAACACTTATCATAGACGGTGACCAACTTGTCCAAACCTTCCTCAAACATACCGCCAGTGAAGACAACCATAATTTCACAGCATGTTTTAGGTCATCGTGATATTCCTATTTCTGCGAGATCCATCTTAATATTGTCCTCCCATCTGCTCCTAGGTCTTCCTAATGGTCGTTTTCCGATTGGTATTCCATTCAAGACTTTGAAAGCGTTCCTACTTTCTTCCATCCTGGCTACTTGACCTTCCCACCTGAGCCTCCTAGACTTGTTGACCCTAACAATGTATGGTAATCCGTATAAATTATGTATTTCCTTGTTATGAAGTTTCCGCCATTCCCCATTCCCGTTCCTCTTGGGTCCGAATATTCGTCTCAGGATCTTGTTCTCAAATACTTTGTCTACGTTCTTTTCTCATAGTCAGCGACCATGTTTCGCAATCACACAGGACAACAGGCATGTTTATCGTTTTATATATTTTAAGCTTCAAATTCATCAACAGAATTCGTGACGGCAAGAGATTTTGAACTGAATAATAACACGAATTCCCTGATTTTAGACGACATTTAATTTCTTCGTGAATATGGTTTTGGTCTGTTAATATTGATCCTGGATATTGGAAGTACCTACTATGTCAAAAGTATTATTTGTTATTTTTAAGCATTCATCATTTCCAGTATCTGATCCCGTCGAACTTAGAGTATCTATTGACCCCTATAGTAAGTTTTAAAAAGTGGAATGTGCTGGAATCTCATAGTGCTTTCGCTAAGTGTATTAATTTAATATTCTAACAGTACCAACATTCATCAACATCCATGGGGAGGCATAATCGTGGGACGTAAAACTGAAAGATTTCATTTCATTTTTGATTGTGTGTTGCAGCAATTAGTTCCAATAATGGCATGTGTCTGTATTTATTATGTACCATCAGATAGTATTTATTTATTTATTTATTTATTTTTTACAAAACCACTTATTGAACATCATGAGAGGCAGGTCGATTTTTTGTAAACCACCCTGTAGTATTTCTAAGATAAAAGGTACTGAGCGTAGATAAGCTGTAACCTTCACAAAGTTCAATGGAACAAACAAATTCAAAATGGTGCATGTGAATAGACTAAGCGTATCATTTCTGACCTTTTTTTTTTTAGTTCATTAGACAACAAAGTTCATTCTAAAAATAAAATAAAAAGTGTATTTTTCTTTCCTTCATAATGAAATTATGACTCTTCTTTCGCTCAACAGGACGGAAAGAAATAGAAAAATATTTGCGCATGGGAGGCTTTAAAAAAAACAAAGGATAAAAGCAGTAAAACAGTAGGATCGTAAATATTACAGAATGGTTCCGTAGAGAGGACGATTGAAGGGGGGAAGGAATCGGTAATAACCATGATTTATCCTGGGAAGGTGAGGCAACAGGAAAGGGTAATTAGAATCGTAGATCAGCGACCTTTAATAAAGCAATTAAACACAGTGGTTTAGTACAAAAGTCTCCAAGAATATTTAACTAAACCTTCAGTTTTTAGATTTCCAAACTACGCTGTTGACAAGTATGGAAAGTTTCGTGGAATTGCACTTAAAAAAACTACGTGGCGTACGTAAAAACGTAGGTTACATGTGTAAATCCTGTAGTTTTTAAACTTAACGTACAGCAAACGTATATCGGAAAACGTATATTTTATACGTACTTTCTGTATAAGTGTTCCGAATAAATGTACTTTCCGTACGAAAGAAAGAACAATACATAGGCGGTCAGATCTCACATACAGATGGACGTATGTAACATATAACTGACGTATGTAACATACGGAAGACTGTTAGATGTCAGAATCCCGCAGCGGCATGCAACATCTAAGGGCGATACGTACATAGCATATGGATAACGTATGCTACGTACAATTTTCCATAGTAAACATAAGGATTCAATACATTTGTACATTATACCGATGTCCAGATAACGGATTTTTCTTAGTGTAATATGTCCATCAGTCCAGAGGCACACCCATGAGGAGTCGACCGGGTCCCGACTCCCAAAACTTCCTAATTCAACACACATTTATACACTTTTTCACACACAGAAAAAAAATTGTAGGTGACGTACTTAAAAAGATAGGTTACATGAATAATTCCTGTAGTTTTTGGACTTAACGTACAGCAGACGTATAACTGAAAACGCATGTTTTATAATACTTTCTGTATAAGTGTTCCATCTATACGTACTTTCCATATGAAACAATGTAGTCGGTGAGGATCTCACATACAAATGGACGTATATAACATATAGCTGATGAAGGTAACATAAGCATATGCATGTGATATACGGGAAACTGTTAGATGTCAGACATCCTGTAACGGCATGATGTAACACCTAAGGGCAGTGCCTATGTAGCATACGGATAACGTATGCTCCGTACTGATTTCTGTAGTAACCAAGATGATTCCGTATATTTTTACAATATACCGCTGTCCGGAGAACAGATTTTTCTCTGTGCTATAAAGCAATACTTATACACACACACAGGGAAATGATTGATGTAGCATGAAAATTTGATCTTACACTTCATGTGTACTCTTTCTCTTATAAAAACAATCTAGTTCTATCATTATTTCCTAAAAATATAGATGGAAGTATAACCTATACTATAATACTATAATAAAACTATACTTGTTTAACAGGGAAATGATTGATGTAGCATGAAAATTTCATTTTACACTTCATGTGTACTCTTTCTCTTATAAAAACAATCTAGTTCTATCATTATTTCCTAAAAGTATAGATGGAAGTATAACCTATACTATAATACTATAATAAAACTATACTTGTTTAACAGGGAAATGATTGATGTAACATGAAAATTTGATCTTACGCTTCTTCTGCACTCTTTCTCTTATAAAAATAATCTAGTTCTATCATTATTTCCTAAAAATATAGATGGAAGTATAACCTATACTATAATACTATAATAAAACTATACTTGTTTAACAGGGAAATGATTGATGTAACATGAAAATTTGATCTTACGCTTCTTCTGCACTCTTTCTCTTATAAAAATAATCTAGTTCTATCATTATTTCCTAAAAGTATAGATGGAAGTATAACCTATACTATAATACTATAATAAAACTATACTTGTTTAACAGGGAAATGATTGATGTAGCATGAAAATTTCATTTTACACTTCATGTGTACTCTTTCTCTTATAAAAACAATCTAGTTCTATCATTATTTCCTAAAAGTATAGATGGAAGTATAACCTATACTATAATACTATAATAAAACTATACTTGTTTAACAGGGAAATGATTGATGTAACATGAACATTTGATCTTACACTTCATGTGTACTCTTTCTCTTATAAAAACAATCTAGTTCTATCATTATTTCCTAAAAATATAGATGGAAGTATAACCTATACTATAATACTATAATAAAACTATACTTGTTTAACAGGGAAATGATTGATGTAACATGAACATTTGATCTTACACTTCATGTGTACTCTTTCTCTTATAAAAACAATCTAGTTCTATCATTATTTCCTAAAAATATAGATGGAAGTATAACCTATACTATAATACTATAATAAAACTATACTTGTTTAACAGGGAAATGATTGATGTAACATGAACATTTGATCTTACACTTCATGTGTACTCTTTCTCTTATAAAAACAATCTAGTTCTATCATTATTTCCTAAAAACATAGATGAAAGTATAACCTATACTATAATACTATAATAAAACTATACTTGTTTAACAGGGAAATGATTGATGTAGCATGAAAATTTGATCTTACACTTCATGTGTACTCTTTCTCTTATAAAAACAATCTAGTTCTATCATTATTTCCTAAAAACATAGATGAAAGTATAACCTATACTATAATACTATAATAAAACTATACTTGTTTAACAGGGAAATGATTGATGTAACATGAACATTTGACCTTACACTTCATGTGTACTCTTTCTCTTATAAAAACAATCTAGTTCTATCATTATTTCCTAAAAATATAGATGAAAGTATAACCTATACTATAATACTATAATAAAACTATACTTGTTTAACAGGCAAATGATTGATGTAACATGAAAATTTGATCTTACACTTCATGTGTACTCTTTCTCTTATAAAAACAATCTAGTTCTATCATTATTTCCTAAAAATATAGATGAAAGTATAACCTATACTATAATACTATAATAAAACTATACTTGTTTAACAGGGAAATGATTGATGTAACATGAACATTTGATCTTACACTTCATGTGTACTCTTTCTCTTATAAAACAATCTAGTTCTATCATTATTTCCTAAAAATATAGATGAAAGTATAACCTATACTATAATACTATAATAAAACTATATTTGTTTAACAGCTAAATGATTGATGTAACATGAAAATTTGATCTTACACTTCATCTGTACTCTTTCTCTTATAAAAACAATCTAGTTCTATCATTATTTCCTAAAAATATAGATGGAAGTATAACCTATACTATAATACTATAATAAAACTATACTTGTTTAACAGGGAAATGATTGATGTAACATGAAAATTTGATCTTACGCTTCTTCTGCACTCTTTCTCTTATAAAAATAATCTAGTTCTATCATTATTTCCTAAAAATATAGATGGAAGTATAACCTATACTATAATACTATAATAAAACTATACTTGTTTAACAGGGAAATGATTGATGTAGCATGAACATTTGATCTTACACTTCATGTGTACTCTTTCTCTTATAAAAACAATCTAGTTCTATCATTATTTCCTAAAAATATAGATGAAAGTATAACCTATACTATAATACTATAATAAAACTATACTTGTTTAACAGCTAAATGATTGATGTAACATGAAAATTTGATCTTACACTTCATCTGTACTCTTTCTCTTATAAAAACAATCTAGTTCTATCATTATTTCCTAAAAATATAGATGGAAGTATAACCTATACTATAATACTATAATAAAACTATACTTGTTTAACAGGGAAATGATTGATGTAACATGAAAATTTGATCTTACACTTCATCTGTACTCTTTCTCTTATAAAAACAATCTAGTTCTATCATTATTTCCTAAAAATATAGATGGAAGTATAACCTATACTATAATACTATAATAAAACTATACTTGTTTAACAGGGAAATGATTGATGTAACATGAAAATTTGATCTTACACTTCATCTGTACTCTTTCTCTTATAAAAACAATCTAGTTCTATCATTATTTCCTAAAAATATAGATGGAAGTATAACCTATACTATAATACTATAATAAAACTATACTTGTTTAACAGCTAAATGATTGATGTAACATGAAAATTTGATCTTACACTTCATGTGTACTCTTTCTCTTATAAAAACAATCTAGTTCTATCATTATTTCCTAAAAATATAGATGGAAGTATAACCTATACTATAATACTATAATAAAACTATACTTGTTTAACAGCTAAATGATTGATGTAACATGAAAATTTGATCTTACACTTCATGTGTACTCTTTCTCTTATAAAAACAATCTAGTTCTATCATTATTTCCTAAAAATATAGATGAAAGTATAACCTATACTATAATACTATAATAAAACTATACTTGTTTAACAGCTAAATGATTGATGTAACATGAAAATTTGATCTTACACTTCATCTGTACTCTTTCTCTTATAAAAACAATCTAGTTCTATCATTATTTCCTAAAAATATAGATGGAAGTATAACCTATACTATAATACTATAATAAAACTATACTTGTTTAACAGCTAAATGATTGATGTAACATGAAAATTTGATCTTACACTTCATGTGTACTCTTTCTCTTATAAAAACAATCTAGTTCTATCATTATTTCCTAAAAATATAAATGGAAGTATAACCTATACTATAATACTATAATAAAACTATACTTGTTTAACAGGGAAATGATTGATGTAACATGAAAATTTGATCTTACACTTCATCTGTACTCTTTCTCTTATAAAAACAATCTAGTTCTATCATTATTTCCTAAAAATATAGATGGAAGTATAACCTATACTATAATACTATAATAAAACTATACTTGTTTAACAGGGAAATGATTGATGTAACATGAAAATTTGATCTTACACTTCATGTGTACTCTTTCTCTTATAAAAACAATCTAGTTCTATCATTATTTCCTAAAAATATAGATGGAAGTATAACCTATACTATAATACTATAATAAAACTATACTTGTTTAACAGCTAAATGATTGATGTAACATGAAAATTTGATCTTACACTTCATGTGTACTCTTTCTCTTATAAAAACAATCTAGTTCTATCATTATTTCCTAAAAATATAGATGGAAGTATAACCTATACTATAATACTATAATAAAACTATACTTGTTTAACAGGGAAATGATTGATGTAACATGAAAATTTGATCTTACACTTCATCTGTACTCTTTCTCTTATAAAAACAATCTAGTTCTATCATTATTTCCTAAAAATATAGATGGAAGTATAACCTATACTATAATACTATAATAAAACTATACTTGTTTAACAGGGAAATGATTGATGTAACATGAACATTTGATCTTACACTTCATGTGTACTCTTTCTCTTATAAAAACAATCTAGTTCTATCATTATTTCCTAAAAATATAGATGAAAGTATAACCTATACTATAATACTATAATAAAACTATACTTGTTTAACAGCTAAATGATTGATGTAACATGAAAATTTGATCTTACACTTCATCTGTACTCTTTCTCTTATAAAAACAATCTAGTTCTATCATTATTTCCTAAAAATATAGATGGAAGTATAACCTATACTATAATACTATAATAAAACTATACTTGTTTAACAGGGAAATGATTGATGTAACATGAACATTTGATCTTACACTTCATGTGTACTCTTTCTCTTATAAAAACAATCTAGTTCTATCATTATTTCCTAAAAATATAGATGAAAGTATAACCTATACTATAATACTATAATAAAACTATACTTGTTTAACAGCTAAATGATTGATGTAACATGAAAATTTGATCTTACACTTCATCTGTACTCTTTCTCTTATAAAAACAATCTAGTTCTATCATTATTTCCTAAAAATATAGATGGAAGTATAACCTATACTATAATACTATAATAAAACTATACTTGTTTAACAGGGAAATGATTGATGTAACATGAACATTTGATCTTACACTTCATGTGTACTCTTTCTCTTATAAAAACAATCTAGTTCTATCATTATTTCCTAAAAATATAGATGGAAGTATAACCTATACTATAATACTATAATAAAACTATACTTGTTTAACAGGGAAATGATTGATGTGGCATGAAAATTTGATCTTACGCTTCTTCTGCACTCTTTCTCTTATAAAAATAATCTAGTTCTATCATTTTTTCTGAACATATAAGTGCATGTATTTTACAATCATTTATCGTCTTTTCGGGTGCAGAGAAGTAGCGTTCAATACTTCTATATAGACATAGTATTGAACTTCCTCCCGAAAGTTTAGAGGGGGTCATAGTGTGTTCGTGGTAGAGCGCTTACATCTGGGGCGTGGGAACCCAGGTAAGTTTGTAATGAACAACATCGTGCTCGTGGGTTTTCTCGGGTTACTCCCGTTTCCTCCCACTTTCTCATTCTACCAATTCTTCAATTATCATTCGCTTGGTCCAATCATCGTCTCCCTTAGCCTAATGGGCATAATCGTCTTACGTTAAACTCAAAGATTTCATTTTATCTCTAAAACTTGGATCCATCCTAACAAAATATCCTGGGTGCGCGCCTGCATCAGTCTGTCTAAGTGTATCAGAGCAAAGAACATAAGAGATATCTATTTATTTTGTGAATTTATATTCAGAATTCAAAACGGGCTTCCTCTTATACCTTCTTGTCCTTCTATAGAAACTGCAAATTGTAGAAATTCTGCTTCAATACTAGTAAAATCATAGAGAACATGGTAACAGGTAGGATTTTGATACAGATTCAATGTCCCATGAACAAATTCCATTTCCAGTTTTAACTCTCTAATAAAACCGGAAGTTTTAGATTCAAACATTTCCGTTTTCAATGTTTTCTCCCGATAAAGCAAAAACGATAAAAAAAAAAGATAGCGAGGATTCTTTTTATATGAATTCAATGCAGGCTCGTAGCCAACCCAAAAATGTAGGGGGTGGGGCGATCCAACCATATGATAATTCATCACCATATTATAATTCATTTGCAATCCTACTGTGCGGAAGCGATTTTTTAAGGGGGGCCCGACCCCTTGGATACGGGCCTGATTCAATGTCGCTACATTAGTTTCTATCTCCGCTCTATAACATTCTATTGAAACCACAAGCTGGAGATCTATAACCTTTGATGAGAACACTTGATTCCTATAATTTAGATATAAGCCTTAACTTCCAGGTTAAACTAAACAGACTTGTCGGGAACATGAAAGTCGGCCTTAGAAGATTGTAATGTTAGAATAACGGAAACGAATCTTATAAGATTTTAATGTTATTAGGATCACAGTAGTGGGTTTTATAAGATTGTAATGTTATTAGGATATCGTGGTAAGCTCTGTAAGATTATAATGTTATTAGAATGACAGTAGTGGGTCTTATAAGATTGTAATCTTAGTAGGACAACAGTTGTAGGATTGTAAGATTAAAATGTTATTAGGATCATTGTAGTTGCAAATATAAGATTGTAATGTTATTAGGATCACGCTAGTGAGCCTTGTAAGATTGTAATGTTATTAGGATCACGGTAGTGGGCCTTGTAAAATTGCAATATAATTAGAACCATGATAGTGGAACCTATAAGATTGTAATAAGGTTGTAAGTAATGTTATTAGCATCGCGCTAGTGGGCCTTGTAAGATTGTAATGTTATTAGAGTCACTTAAGTGGGTCTTATAAGATTGTAATGTTATTACGTAGGATCACGGTAGTGGATCTAATAAGATTATAATGTTACTAGAATCACGATACTGGGCCTTGTAAGATTGTAATGTTATTAGGGCCACTTAAGTGGGCCTTATAAGATTATAATGTTACTAGAATCACGATACTGGGCCTTGTAAGATTGTAATGTTATTAGGGCCACTTAAGTGGGCCTTATAAGATTATAATGTTACTAGAATCACGATACTGGTCCTTGTAAGATTGTAATGTTATTAGGGCCACTTAAGTGGGCCTTATAAGATTATAATGCTACTAGAATCACGATACTGGTCCTTGTAAGATTGTAATGTTATTAGGGTCACTTAAGTGGGTCTTATAAGATTATAATGTTATTAGGATGACGGTAGAAGACTTTATAAGATTGTAATGGTATTAGCATCACGCTAGTGGTCCTTGTAAGATTGTAATGTTATTAGGGCCACTTAAGTGGGCCTTATAAGATTATGTTACTAGAATCACGATACTGGTCCTTGTAAGATTGTAATGTTATTAGGGTCACTTAAGTGGGTCTTATAAGATTATAATGTTATTAGGATCACGGTAGAAGACTTTATAAGATTGTAATGTTATTAGCATCACGCTAGTGGACCTTGTAAGATTGTAATGTTATTAGGGCCACTTAAGTGGGCCTTATAAGATTATAATGTTACTAGAATCACGATACTGGTCCTTGTAAGATTGTAATGTTATTAGGGTCACTTAAGTGGGTCTTATAAGATTATAATGTTATTAGGATCACGGTACTGGGCCTTATAATATTGTAAAGTTATTAAGATCACAGTAGCAGGCATTATAATATTGTAATGTTATTAGGATCACGCTAGTAGTGGGCCTTATAAGATTGTAATGTTATTAGGATGACGGTAGTGGATCCGATACTCCACATGTGCCTGAGCTCTCTAGTGGGTATGGTACGTGCCTTTAGTGTGGGAGCCCTGGGTTCGATTCCCGGTGGGAGTTCATGTCGTTCACCATACACGATTAAACTATAGGTTCACGTCTCCACTATGATACGTATTAAACTGTGATACACTGAATAACCTACAACTTTCTCCTTAATCAACCCATACGTCCATCAGTGTGCTCAGCATTGTATGTTGCAAAATACAGTGTATTAAATTCAATTTAAAGAATTGGCTAAATTGTATAGCATTCGTGGATTTGACGAGAGACATTTTTATGTTTTCTGATACATGATTAACACTTCTAGGTCCCCGTCTCGTATAGCCTAAAGGAACACTAAAGGAATCTCAAACATCAAACTATCCGTAACCAATAACAACACTATTATTCTTTTCCAATGGACATCGCAAGTTCTATGGAACATTTTGCTTTAAATATTAAACTTGTCGACTGTTTATTGAAAGTAAAGGACTGCAGAAACAATGGAGTCTTTAAGCGAAGATAATCTATTGCGAAATCCTGTGTATTTTGATAGCGATAATTCTAATTGAACACCCTTTGCAGCGTGTAATTATCAGTCGTCAGGCAACCAAAGTCTGTTATTTGACATATCTACGCTCTTTTGTTATTTGTTATTAAGGTCTACGAGCACTGGGAAGGGGGGGGGAGATATTTGAGTGGAAGAGCTTGGTTGAAGAGGCGAGACAAAGCAATTTCCACAGTTGAACGTTTCAGTTGCTGATAATAACATGGAGTATTTTAAGCGCTACTGGAACTATATTGTTGTTGATATAATTGAATGACACACGCTACACTGAAAAATGCTATCGTTTTTTGATTCTTTTGCTGGAGAACGTGCTCAAAATGTAATTTTGTTTCACGTTATGATATTTATTTCCTATCCTTTCTACAGTTATTTCCTATTGTTTCAATATTTTATGCAGTTTTCTATGCAGAATATTCTTAAATGTTCGTCAGGTGGACAATAGCCAAATATAAGTGTAGAAAAACAAACGGTGTGAACATCAAAATGCCCGTCCAACCATTCTTATAGAAAAATTTCTTTGGGAACGTGTACCGGTACTTCAGTGGTAGAGGCCTTTCTCTGATACAAGGACTCCTTAGTTCGATTCCAGGCCTTGAGAGTTTGTGATGGACACTTTCGTGTCTGTGGGTTTTCTCGAGGTTCTTCTGTCCCCTTCCATCGATTCCTTTCATAATCATACACTTTTATTAATTATCTGTCTCCTCTTATACTAAAAGGCAAAAACATGGCAAATTAACCCTAGAATGCAAATGTGGGGTCTGTCAGACCCCACACAAATTATTTAGAGCACCTTATGACATAATAAATACATACTAGCCTCTGAACGCTCGTGACATCTACTCCCTGAATGAGCTCTGGCATCTTACATACGTAGTTTAGCATTGTACCCAAGCCCGCAATCAGAGGGGGGCTAGGGAGCCTGAAGCCCCTAAACTTTTCATCGCCCCTTCAAACCTCAATACAAAATGCTATTATTAATACAAAAAAAAACACAATTTAGATATTTGTAAGAGAATTTTTGATGATTCCCCCCCCCTCTCACATATTCATGGCCCTCCCAAACCTCTGTGGCTGGTTTCGGGCCTGCATTATACCATCAATAATTTTCGCAATTTGTATTACTTTGTATCACTAGTCCAAGTTTCCAAATCTGGGTTCACCCAAACTTCAATAAGAAATAGGGCTGTGTTTGTAATGCTAGACACCAACTATGTGAGAGCAAAGCTTTATAGTGTCATAGAACCCTAGACTCATGCTTTTACAATTGTTTCATAGATAGCACTAATGAAACTAGCTCTCTAGTTCTATACCACAATACTCGTCTATTGGACGATATACATATATTTGACTCAGTGGTAGAGCGTTCACCTTTGGTGCTAGGGGTCCCGGATTCGATCCCACCCCTCGCCAAATGAATTTTGTGGTGGACAAACACCGTGTGCGTGGGTTTTCTCGGGGCTCTCCCGTTTACTCCCACTTTCTTCATTCCACCATTTCATTCATTACTCATCATCACCGTCTTCTTTAGCCTAACCGGCATAACTGTGAGACGTAAAACTCAAATATTTCATTTCATTTCATTTCATTTTTTTCTATTTGTCTGCAAGAAGAAGGTGTTTATTATGTTTCTCTCTGTAAACGTTTTGCTGCGCCACTCAGAGATTTTGAAATGATTTATGAAATTTCTTGATGAGAATGAAGACATTTTGTTTAAACACCAATGATGCAGAATAGAATATTTGCTTCGTACCAGATTATTGTTAAATTACAACGAGTGAGTAATTTAGTGTT